>NC_064927.1:114828274-115177440 GCF_023897955.1 Schistocerca gregaria
AGATTCGTGACTATCCACACCCTCGGAAATAGCGAAATATTACAAAAAAGAGGGTAAAATATTTGTGATAAGAAAGAATCTAAATGTCACTGCTAGTTGTTCCACTCACAGCAATTTCATCTTTCCTATTTTACTCCAACTGAGTCACGAATTCGAAGAAACTCATTCCACTGAGAGATCACACACTTATTGGTAAATAACAATGAATATTCTGTCATGCGAATAGCAAAGTCCCAGAATGTGTTACAAATGGGAAGCTCAAAACAATTGCATATACCAGGATGCAAATCCTTCGATTCTGTAAACACATTCTTCAACTATCTAACCACATGATCACAGTGACCAAGTAAGTCTTTAAACATTATTACTCTTCATTTTAGCAATCTCCCAAGGACTTTTACAGCCAATGTGTCATTAACTGACAATTATAACAAACTGTGACGTTAAATGAAACAACAAGGCCGGCCAGGGTGTCAGAGCGGTTCTAGGCGCTACAGTCTGGAACCGTGATCCCGCTACGGTCGCAGGTTCGAATCCTGCCTCGGGCATGGATGTGTGTGATGTCCTTAGGTTAGTTACGTTTAGATAGTTCTAAGTTCTAGAGGCCTGATGACTTCAAAAGTTAAGTCCCATAGTGCTCAGAGCCATTTGAACCATTTTTTTGAAACACGTTTACTGTTGCCAGTCACCGTTGTATTTAAAGTTAATCTGCCCAGTCAAGCAATCAAGGCTATTTTCTTCGCATTTCAAGTTAAACTGTGACTGCCCTCTAGTCAGAGAATAAAGGACAGCCAAGTAAAATGTAGCGGACAGTAATCTGAACGCCACAAGCACTGCAGATTGGGGGGTCCTCCCGCCGGAGTAGAAACCACGCGTTAAGGGACTGTCCCCGATGCGGAGGCGAGTGAGGAGAACCTCATCCCCCCTACATGACTGGTAGGATGTACGCCATGGCCGTGTGGTGGCCGTGACCAAACGCAGCTTATTTTCACCAACTGCCTGCCACTCCTCTTCCCATTGACGCATAACACGAAAACGCAAAACGGAGGTAACAGCATGGAGGGGGACGGCACATTCAACAACGTGAGGGAGGGAACATGCATCTTTGGCAGCCACATCCGCCAGTTCGTTTCCCCTAATACCCACGTGCCCCGGCACCCAGCAGAAACAAAACCTCCTTCCCCTGCCATTGCAGGTGGAATAGGGTATCATGGATGTTCTGGACGACCGTATCCGCTGGGTACAGGTGTTGCATGGTCTGAAGGGCACTAAGGGAATCAGAACAGATGAGAAACTTAAGACTGGGAACACATCTCATCTGTTCCAATGTCCGCAAGATCGCAAACAATCCGGCATCAAAGATGGTTAACGCCGCAGGAAGCCGTAACTTGACGACTCGATCAGGGAAAACAGCATAATCAACAGAGTCACCCTGTTTAGAGCCATCCGTAAATACTGGTACATGGTCTGGATGCTGGTTTAAAATATCGTAAAATAAGGAGGTAAAAACAAACGCAGGAGTGCAGCTCCTCCGGTACTCTGACAAGTCTAAAAGGATGCTGGGCCTCTGGAGCAACCAGGGAGACAGGCAGGTAAAACCCTGGAATTGTGGTGCCACACGCTCCACACCAAGGGACTCTAGCAAATTCTTGGCGAAGCAATCCAAATACGATCAGTGTAAAATGGCGTCTTAAAAGCAGTGAGCGATATATTTCACGTGACCGATTTCAGCGAACGCCAGCCGCACACTGACACTTCCGATTTTTGGCACTCGTCGTATTAAACTACATTCTAGTACCCATACAGCTAAAACCATCTAGGACTACACATTGGCCCCCTAAACCCCACATTGTATGGAATGATTTTGCTTTGATGTCAGACTACAGCAGCTTAGCGCAACATTGTTTCAATGATAGAAAATTCTACTCCTGCACGGCAGGTAGATACGCAGGTGTCTGTGCCAGCTGCTGCTGGTGTACACAGGTGAGGCAGGCCCTATCCCCTCTGCTCTTACTTGAGCAGTGTTGTTCTGCTGACACAATGGAAAACAGTTAACCAGCGTCTTTCGATGCGTTAAAGCTCAAGTGAAATACGCAGGGTGTCGTCACCAGAGCTACACTGTTGCAGAGAAACTACTTAATGTTACGTGTTGCCTGGACGCATCTGCTTCGAGTTCTTCAGCCGATTGCCGTTTGATAATGCAACGTTTCGCCTGCACGAGTGCCTGAGAGGCCAAAAAAATTATTCTTCACTGGTCGTGGTTTACCCGAAACAGACACTTCCAGATAACATGTCAAAAAGTGGCCGCAAAATCCTCACTGGTTACATAACTTCGTATGTGGTTGTGTAGCCTCTGTTTTTAAATTTCAGTGTCATTGCTGTCAGAATACACATGTGTATTCACTCGTATATAACTTTTTATTTCTTTTATTCTGTTGAACTCCTGTGTGAGAAACATAAGAGCACAGAATCCGTCACTGCCCAATCAAAAGTATCAAAGAAAAAGAAGAAAAGAAAGACAGATAAAAAAATAGTTATATTCGAGATGTCAAAATGAATGTAGTAATGAATATGATTTTATTTTATTTTGTTTATGACTTAGTACATTGTATTACTATACAGTGTGATTGGCGAGAATCACGAAGGCAGTCTCGCAAGGTTCAATTTTGGGTTCATTCCTATCCCTTATATATGTGGATGACCTACGTCACGTCCATCAGTCAGAATTGGTACTTTTTGTTATAACAAATCCCATTAGAGAGAAAGCTACAAAAGAGATTGGATAAGTATTATATGGTTCTCTGAAAACAGACTCTCTCTACATTTTGAGAAAAGACACTATGTTGAATTTTGTACAACAGAGTCATACCAACAACTATAGTCCGTGAGACGAGTGATTGGTACTGACAGTTCCGGCGGGCAGACGGCGCTGTTGCCGAACGTGGCTCACAGCACGCAGCGCCCTGTCTGCTACACGCATTCTCTAGCAGCAGAAATAAAAGCGAGACAAAATACAAGTCGTATTGGTACGCGTGATTTTTTTTAAAGTTGATGCTTGAAATATATTAACTCGAAAACTGATAAGAGCTATTTAGTACAAGTATCTAAGATGCTGGAACATAATAAAGTTATTTGTTAAACTTCACAATTGAAATGAAAACTATTTTCGCAAGTTGCTGAACATTAGCAGTTTTGGTTTCCATTGTTAAGTATTAGCATTATTAATTTGTTCTACTACAAGCTACAGAATAATTGGTCAGTGTATTAAGAGTTATAATTGAAGAAAGTACTCACAATATGATTATCTGGTTGTAGATCGATAGCAAACTCCCTCCTTACATACCTGAATACGTTGTAGTTACTGTAATGGAAAAACACCACTCATATCACTGTCAGAATCTGATTTGACATTGTCTTCCTCAGCACTACTCAAACTATCACTGCTCTCTCCCAGATGCATAATTAAATTTTCGATGCATTCTTCCACAACCCCTTCGGTTTTGGCCGCCTCTCTGATGGCACTTGCAGTGCTGTTTACAATTTTAGCCCACTTCTCGCTTGTCACTTTATTGATAGCTGCTGGAAGGAGAGTTTCCACTTCAGAGATCGTGAATTTTTTATTGTTTGCAGCAATGTAATTTTTTATCTGCGCCCACACTCCTTCAATTGCATTGAAGTGACAGTGGTATGGAGGAAATCGAACGATTTCATGCCCGTGCCTTTTAGCAATCTCGTCAATTACATATGTTGGAAATTGGGGTTTCTTTTGTGCCACAATTTCGAGCAGTTCCGCCTTCCTTAAATCTTCTCTGAAATCTACTTTTCGCCTTTTCAGCCACTGAATGATATCATCTTTTTTTGTTGCCAAGGTTGGTGCCTTATCGTGAACAACGGAATGATAAGGCGCATTGTCCATAATAATCACTGATGGACTTGTCAGATTCGTCATAAGTGATGTCTCGAACCATTCTTGAAATACTACACTGTTCATTTCTTCATGGTAATCTCCCGTCTTTTTTGACCGAAACACTTTCAAGCAGTTTGACACAAAACCTTTCGATGTTCCTGCATGTAAGACAATAATACGCCCTCCTTTGCCAACAGGCACTGCCATTTTCCCCTCGGGCGTTCCATCATTCCAGCCTCTACGTAAAGAATGGCTGGCATTGACCCAAGTTTCATCTGACCACACTATACTTTCGAATTCCACACCCACGATCCTGCGCAGAAATCTGCACCGCCATGCAACTACATCTGTCCTTTCCATTAATATTTTGCGTCCGTTAAACAGTGAATAGCTGAAGCCTATGTCTTTCAACACTGTACGCAATGAAAATTTGCTCCCTTTAAAAAGATCGTCTTTCTGAAGCGACACCAGTAATTTAGATAGAGTGGGATGTTCCCTTCTCTTATAATAGCTGTATATATGACGACGAATAGCGTCTTTCTGACAATCGTCCAAAGCTGTCACCTGCTTATTTCTCGGTCGCTTCTTTCCTGGTGTGTGCAGCTTTGTTGTGCCACTCTCGTCACAATCTACACTATACTGTTGTTTCCCTATCTTTACAACAGTGTTCTAACTTATTTTCAATGCTGCTGCAGTTCTCTTCACAACCTGAACAACAGGAATTAAGAGCCCACCTTTGTCCTTTTCTTTCTCAAAGTAATCCCTTACAGAGCACACGAATTCACGGGCCTGGGTGTGTAGCACACTTTTCTTCCTCCGTTTCACTTCTTGTGTTGGGCTGGTACTACCCGCCGCACTAGACATTGTTTACAACGAAACAAACAAAGAAACACTAAAAACAACAAAAACGAAATAAACTGCGAATTCAACTTCAGACAAACGACGAACAACCGCTCCGCCTGCACGCGAGACACTGGTAAGTTTCATAAGCGCGCGCGACCGGGTTTCAGAGCGGCAACGTGGTCCTTGCTACCCGTTCAAAGTCAGGCCGTCATTGGCTGCTTGCCTGCGGTCGCTAGGCAACGAAAAGACGCTACCGAGCTGTCAATACCAAAGACTCGTCTCCCAAACTATAGGTGTTCTCGTTTTGAAATACTAGGTGAAAAAGATATTCAGGGTAACTGGCACGGCCTGAGTTACGCTTCCTCAGTTTCTAGCTGTAATACTTATCTTACTGTTTTAAACCTTCAGCATAAGATTATACCTTTTAATGAACAGAAGATGACAGCATTTTAAGTTTTTAAATTCGGCCAATAGTTATATGAAATATTGCTGGATTCATGCACCTTAAACTTACATGCCTAAAAAAAGAAAAAAAGGAGTACATAGGTTGTTCTAGCTCAGCTGCCTCCATGAGATTACTTGCGGCAAGTGGACTTGTAATACAAAGATTACGAGTACATCTGTACGTGCGCTGGAATGTCATCTGCAGGCGGTAAGACCGCAGTCCCATCCACAAGGACAAGTTCTTAGCACGAACATAAAAAACTACAATTCCTTGCCATTTTGTTGCTCCATAAATCAAAATCTCATATTCTCACCGGATTTCTCTATTTTCTGTATCCACAGAACATGCCACATCTCACATTTGAAAGCCTACTGTATTACTTTGCAATACTTGATGGAAACAACAGATTGACAATAACCCACATTTATCTCTAAGGGAAAGGTTTACGCAAAGAAACAGATAGGAAATCGACCGTGGCCATATTACAAAGTTCCCTAACCATCAAATGAACAACAGAAAAAAAATTTAAGGAATGTCAGACAGTGGGGTGAGGGCCTTATTTGTCCTCTGGCTGCGACACGTGAGTCACATATGCCTCCATTTTTTTTTTTTTTTAATCCTGCCTGGAAGGCGGCTCGTGGGTAGGAGCAGGAAAAGGTGAAAATCTCTCGGTATTGTTGTTGTTGTGGTCTTCAGTCCTAGACTGGTTTGATGCAGGTCTCCATGCTACTCTATCCTGTGCAAGCTCCTTCATCTCCCAGTACCTGCTGCAGCCTACATGCTTCTGAATCTGCTTAGTGTACCCATCTCTTGGTCTCCTCTACGATTTTTACCCTCTACGCTGCCCTCCAATGCTAAATTTGTAATCCTTTAATGCCTCAGAGCATGTCCTACCAACCGATCCCTTCTTCTAGTCAAGTTGTGCCAAAAACTTCTCTTCTCCCCAATCCTATTCAATACCTCCTCATTAGTTACGTGATCTACCCACCTAATCTTCAACATTCTTCTGTAGCACCACATTTCGAAACCTATTCTCTTCTTGTCCAAACTATTTATTGTCTATGTTTCACTTCCATGCACGGCTACACTCCATACAAATGTTTTCAGAAACGACTTCCTGACACTTAGATATATATTCGATGTTAACAAATTTCTCTTCTTCGGAAACGCTTTCCTTGCCATGCCAGTCTACATTTTATACCCTCTCTACTTCGACCATCACCAGTTATTTTGATGGAAAGCTGCATCAAACCAGTCTCAGGACTGAAGACCACAACAACAACACAGTTATTTTGCACCCCAAATAGCAAAATTCCTTTACTACTTTAAGTGTTCCATTTCCTAATCTAATTCCTCAGCATCACCCGGCTTAATTCGACTACATTCCATTATTCTCGTTTTGCTTTTGTTGATGTTCATCTTATATCCTCCTTTCAAGACACTATCCATTTCGTTCAACTGCTCTTCCAAGTCCTTTGCCGTCTGACAGAATTACAAGTTTTTATTCTTTTCCCTGGATTTTAATACCTACTCCAAATTTTTCTTTTGTTTCCTTTACTGCTTGCTCAATATACAGATTGAATAACATCGGGGAGAGTCTACAACCCTGTCTCACTCCCTTCCCAACCACTGCTTCCCTTTCATGCCCCTCGACTTTTATAACTGCCACCTGGTTTCTGTACAAATTGTAAATAGGCTTTCGCTCCCTGTATTTTACCCCTGCCACCTTTAAAATTTGAAAGAGAGTATTCCAGTGAACATTGTCAAAAGCTTTCTTTAAGTCTACAAATGCTAGAAACCTAGGTTTGCCTTTCCTTAATCTTTCTTCTAAGATAAGTCGTAGGGTCAGTATTGTCTCACGTGTTCCAACATTTCTACGGAATGCAAACTGCAGTGTGATTTAAAATCACCTTTACTTTAGCAACAAGAGTAATACATAACTTTGCCCTGAGGTGCGAAGCTTAAGCGAAGTGTCCCGGTCGTCTGTTCTTGATCAAATGGGCCGAGTCTCCAGTGGTGCTCGTAGAGCTGAACAGCGCCTGCTAGAGGGCGCTGTCGTCGTTGTCTGTCGTAGTGCCAACTTAACTGGCAGCACGCCGTGGCATCCTAGCTATCTATACCACACGTTTACCCGGCGTAGTGCAGCAACACGACAGGGCATCGACTCCACAAGTCCCTTGCAGAAATACTGAGCCATGCTGCTTCTACAGCCGTCCATAATATTCGATGTTTTGCCGGTCCAGAATTTTGTGCATGAACTGACCTTTCGATTATGTTCCATAAATGTTGGACTACAGGGCAATAGGACGGCCAAATCATTCGCTCGAACTCCCCACAACGTCCTTCAAACCTGTCGGGAACAATTGTGGCTCGGTGACATGACGCATTGTTGTCCATAAAAACCACGTCGTTGTTTTGGAACATGAAGTCCACGAATGGCTGCATGTGATCTCCAAGTAGCCGAAAAGTACAAGAACCATTTCATGTTCAGTTCATTTGGAGCAGGGAACCCAGTCCATTCCATGCAAACACAGCTGACACCATTATGTAGCCGCCATCAGAGTGCTCAGTGCCTTGTTGACATCTTGGTATCTCCGCCACGTTTCGACACTAGCCGGCCGGTGTGGTCGTGCTGTTCTAGGGGCTACAGTCTGGAGTCGAGCTACCGCTACGGTCGCAGGTTCGAATCCTGCCTCGGGCGTGGATGTGTGTGATGTCCTTAGGTTAGTTAGGTTTAATTAGTTCTAAGTTCTAGGGGACTGATGACCTCAGAAGTTAAGTCGCATAGTGCTCAGATCCATTTGAACCATTTTTTTCGACACTACCGTCAGGTCTCACCAACTGAGACTCATCTGACCAGCCCACGATTTTCCAGTCGACTAGGATCCATCCAATATGATCGCGAGCCCAGCAGAGGCGCAGCAGGCGATGTCGCGCTTTTAGCAAAGGAACTCGTTTCGGCCGTCTGTTGCCATAGCCCAGCAACACCAAATTTTTCCTCACTATCCTAAAAGATACGTTCGCAGTACGTCCCACATTGATTTCTGCGGCTATTCCACGCAGTGTTACTTATCTTTTAGCACTGACAACTCTATGCGCTCTCTGCGTTGTCTGTAGTGAGAGGCAATGTCTAAAATTCAGTATTCTTGGCACACTCTTGACAACGTGAATCTCGAAATATTGAATTCCATAACGACTTCCGGAATGGAATGTCCCATGCTCTCGCTGCAGTTAACATTCCGCGTCGAAAGGATGTTAATTTACTTCCTTCGGCCATACTCACGTCGGAATCCTTTTCACGTGAATCACCAGAGTACAAATGACTCTCCTTTTATACCTTCTGTACGCGATACTACCACCATCTGTTTATGTGGATACCGCTCTCCCATGACTTGTCCCCTCAGTGTACATAATAGTGCTCGAAACGAAAATAGACAATCTAATTACAACGGATTATTTCAGTCTTTGTTTTTAAATTTCTTTTCAAAATCGGAAACTATGCACAGATAATACGCACAGTGGCTAATCCGCAACCGTGTAATCGAGAGTGTAAACTCCCCAGTAAATGTCCTTCACACAGATGTATGTCCTCCTCCCACCTTTCATCCGCGCTTGCATGTGGGACGAATTTCGCCGTGCTTTGCGCTTGCAGATGTCCTCTTTGCTTAACGCTGATAGCGCATCGATCCCGCTTAAGCGAGACGCGCTGAAAGCACACAAAGTGCCGCGCGATAATGCGCTCACGCTGATAGCACAAAACACTTGTCGTGCTCCGCGCCGTATTGTAGGCCGCAGCTGCGATACGCCTCATATTAACAAAGCACCAGGCTTATTCCAAACAGAGGACATGCTGCTAGTACGTCACCAACATGGTGCTCCCTGAATAATGGAAATGTAATATATTGATTATTCCTTGCTACTGTAGTGTTATCTTGAATCTGTGAGAAAGAAGGACAGGCGCTCCAAGGCGCGGAAGCAGAGACGATGCTCAGGGCATACGAAACGAGGAGAGATGTTACATGAAGTAAACCTTAAGGGGAGACCCTTGCGAAAATGCAGACGCCACCAGACGCGGTCCCAGGGTGTTAGTTACTCTTCAAGCAATTAACATGTAACTTCATATGCCGTCTAGACGCTGTGGTAGGTTGCCACGGTAGAACTTTGTAACCAACAGGCACGTACTAGCGTATAAAGCCGGCTCACAATGGTTAGAAAGAGAGCGAAAACACCAAAAACTGTTGACCTAGCAGTCCCTATTTCGGGGAGCTTGAGGAGCGTGGGCTAAATGACGTATAACAGTAATGTTGCAAGCCTTGTTGGCAGAGCAGTTACGTTTAGCTTTCAGCTGAACGATGTTGATACCAAATGCGGACATAATTAGTGCAACTGCATTAACATCCCGCCTTAGGAGCAGTAGAGGGGACCTAACTAAACCGTGATTGGCAGGCGGCTGCAAGAGACCTGCGGGATTGGCAGGGTGGCTTTAAGTAAGAAAAACAGTGCCCCCACGCGACTCTTTAAAACCCCTAGATTCCGCATTTTGGCGGAGTCCCCAGTCAGACGATCTGGGCACGAATCCGCGTCCGTCGACTCCAGCCTCGGTCCAGCTCCGCGTAAATCTGCTCTCTGTCTTGGAGTGCACCAGTGAACAGTATCACATTCAGTATGTTTTGCTTTGCAACTAAGTTGTTGCCTTAAGATGCTGCTAGAGTTTGCTACTGTTGTTAGATTCCACTCATGGCACTTCTGTTGTAACAGTGTTATTCACGCTTTTTCTAACCCTGGAACTAGCCTCGAGTGTATTAGTTAGTGCTATCTGGAATAAATAACTATTTCAAAACCCTCTTTGTCCAAGGGTATCCACAACGAGTTCCCTACCGAGTCTCACCACCTGCATTTCTAGTAAATGCCTGTACCAGTGTTGGCTCAGACAGAAGAAAACAATCAAATGCCTTCACTTTTCTCCTTCTTCCACCTATATCAGGACACGAAAATGTGACGATCCTGAGATTCGAAGCCTGGTCTCTCAAATTCGTAGTGCCAAGAGATCTGTCTCGTTCCATCTTTTCCCTGTCCTAACTACGGCCGGTCACTAATGATTCCGAAAAAAACATAGTACAACATAACTATAATATAAATGTTTAAAAGTGATTTTAGTTCATCGCCGGTCGGGCGTTGTAGCCGAGCGGTTCTAGGCGCTTCAGTCAGGAACCAAGCTGCTGCTATGGTCGCAGGTTCGAACCCTGCCTCGGGCATGGATGTGTGTGATGTCCTTAAGTTAGTTAGGTTTAAGTAGTTCTCAGTCTAGGGGACTGATAACCTCAGATTTTAAGTCCCGTAGTGCTCAGAGCAAGTTCACTGCCAGAAGCTGATGATAAAAATATTTATCACTTTAGACAAGAAGTTTCTCAGGAGATCTGCGACCATCCTTGACACTAAATGATAATACACTTGTATTGGTTGCCAACAGATTTTTTGTATATCTTTATCATCACATGACGCGTTCGGATAATCCCATCATCACTCTTGTGGTATGAAACATACAATATAAGACAAGTTTTGTTAAAAGACATACATTGAAGCAATGCAGTGTAGCTCTTGAAAATCAGTACTGAGTATCTTGTCACCTCCTACCCCATTCCGCAACACCTTCGTTGTCCAAACTGACACAGCCAGTTCGACATGGTAGAAAGTAAGCAATCTTGTCAGTAGGTGGCGTTAGTGGCAGAAAGCACTGACGCCATACCTGCACTTTAACCGTGACAGTATGTGTAAAACATCAGGCAAACTGGTACATGACAACGATTATTTTTTAAAGGGTATATATATTATTTAACTTACATATGTAGAGCAGAAGGTAACTTCCAAGATCATTTGCAAGCGATATACATAGAACACGCGACTTGCCGCAGCACCAGATATCGATTTTATTTACGGCGTTGTCAACAATAACGACAAAATATGAGTATCTGCAGTAATGAAGTTAAATATATGTAATTTAATTTACCTTACTCGTCATTCAGATCTTTCATCCTAGATAATTCCGCGTGTTGTGAACGCAGCAATCCTGGAGTACATTCTACTGATACCAGTCTTGAAAACTGGGTGAGTCTCGCAAGGAAGCTTTTTGCCAAGCAAGCGCAAATTGCGGAAGTACAGGAAAGATGTACAGTTCGTCACTGTCTTCCGGTCGCCCTCCTCTTTTAAAAGCGGTTTCAGTGATTTTCATAGCTATCGATATTCTACGTATGTATGGACCGACGGCTCTTTCGAGGACACAAAAGTCCACTGAATGGTTGGTAAATTCTTTCTACAAAGTGTTTTAAGACTTCCAGTCATGGGTAATTACTTACGTTCCTGACGATATAAAGTGCTTAATAAGGGACATTAAAGTTCAGCTCACAACGAAATTTCTACGCTCCACATCATATAGACCTCGCACTGTATTACAGAAGAGGCTCTTATCACATGTTTTCAAGAGCAAATTGTTGGATCGTAACCTAACCTAGACCTCGGTCTACGCTGCAGATCAGTCTGTCAGCACAGAAAGCTTTTCCGCTGTCACATTTGTTGGCTGCGCCAACTCACAACCAACCAGTGCATTCCAACCTCGCCTAGATCTCGGGCTATGTTACAGATCTGTCTGTCACCACAGACACCTGTTTCGCTGTAAGATTCGCTGACTTCGCCAACTTGTATCTCAGTCGTCACATTCACTCGTAACCTAGACCTCCAGCTAAACTAATCTATTAGCGTGGCATAAATGACTCTGCAGAATTGAAATTTTTCTTTTCCCCCGCCCAATAATACTCTTTATAGCCCCCCCCCCCCCTCAACACTCTTCAATTTTATTTGTACACAACCCTGTTTCCTGTCTCTAAATTCAAGGGAATGACTCCCTGTTAAATGCATGTTCTCAACTTCACGGTAAGCCCTTGTAACTAGCCCACCCATCAAACATTATAATTGACCCACCTTCCATATGCGTTTTTATTTATTGAATCATAATATAAGCTGTCCCATTTTTACATAGCTAAAAAATCATGTCTTAAGAAGAATGATTACCTGAAACAACTGAACAACTGGCCCCGACAACCATGGCGCAACAACATCATGCATTCTTCCAACATATATTTTTTTTCCAAACTTTCATTAATCAGTTTCTGCCATACCCCGGCCCATCAGTTTTGCCTCTTTTCATAAAAACATCCGACAAATGTCCAGGCGAAACAAATACAAATCAGTAACCATTTTGCGGTCGGTTTCTCAATCATGAGCAGTAAACCAAAAAGGAGATCAAAACAAAAAAGCAAGAAAGTAATAAAATAGTTTTAACCGATAACCTCGATTTTTCACATCACGTTCTTCGACGAAAAGACCGCAACACGCGATATTTTGAACACCGCCACTTGTATGAATCGTTGGTGGTTTTCTTGGTAACCTTGGATAATGTCTTGTCGCAACCACAAACACTAGAACTACAATAACTAGCCATTAGATTGTACTGTCTGGCAGTACTGATAGGCGTTCATCGGTTCTCTTAGTTCATAAGCCAATTTCACAAGAATAAAGCTAATACGAAAAATTTGTGGTTCCGCACTTCCGCTACTTTCCACAGGAGTAGAACCAGGCCCAAAAGCTTCATTTGTATTTCTCGATGCTAGAAATAACTGAAAAGGAATTACAAATCCCACTGCCACGCTTGCGTCAAAGACAGATTGTCGTTTTTGAAAAACATCGAAAAATAACGAATTACTTTGTATGCAAACAAACAAGGATCAAGATCGATAGAATGTAAAGTTACACAGAAATTCCATCCAAAATGCCCACCAAAACGTGACGTCATAGCAGTCATTACCTTAGAGCAGACTGCTAGTATGAAACATTCCTTCAGACCCGTATTACATTGCACTGACATTTTAGTATTGCATACTGGCATTAACAGGAAACGGGACATTAATTTAATTACATTTTCCTTTTCTTATTGGAAAAGTCATCGCCACGTTCAGTGACTTTTGACAGTTGAAGCGGTTCTAGCGCTCAGTGCGCAGTTCTTCATCGTAGACTGTGTGCCAACGATGTAAACAAAAGCGATACTTAGCGTCGTGACAGTCGCGTGATCGCTTGCAAGTGACCTTGGAAATTAACGAGGAGGCTACTTGACGAATCAAAAGATCGACTGTGGTTTGTGGGACCAGAAGAGTAAGTAACTACTTGCACTTAGAAGATCTCTCTTCGGTGCGGAAAACACACTGACTTCTGTTTGCGACAGATTCTTTAGTCCAGTTGCCTGGTAACGTCTCTGCATAGAAGCAACTATCTCTTAGTGTTAGATGGTATAGCCAGGGTGTAATTAGGCGGACGTAACCGGGCTGCTGCCCCGGCGGCCCAGAGGCAAGGGACCCACTGACGCCTAAAAGAAACAATGAAAAATAGGAGGGAAAACTGAAGTGGAAAAATGAAAACAATAGAAAATGTTGCTATGTATGAATGCTAGAGTGTATAGCATATTAGTAGGAAACGGCTGAGTTCTGGAACTATTTCTTTGAATGCGAGCTAGGTCAATTTCAGCCCGTTCATATTGTACCTGCAGCCAAAAGACAGTTGAAAGGTATAAGATGTAGGCTTGAATCTCCTAGCAATTATCTAAATCGGATTGTCAGCAAAATCTGTTCATGTACTAACTAATCCTACAGATATTGCAATGTTCCTGCTTTAGGCTATTCAGGTTCACCGTGTTGTTAGTTTATCTGTGGTGCTCCAGTTGCAATATCAGTACTGTGGTCTCTAGATACGAGGATTTTTTTTTCCAACCTCCGATCGGTCGCGAAATGAATTTGTTTTGTTTGCAATATTTAGCTACACCTTCCAGCTGATTCTCTACTTAGTCGCCAATTTGCTGTAGCGTGGTACCCTTCTGTGATAATAATGACTCCAGTATCCATAAGATTGCTCGGTAGCTGTTCGAACTCTTCCACGATTTGTAGGAAATGACAGATGACCCCTTGTCGCTTTGTTTGGATTACTCCATGATAACTTTTGGGAGTTGAAAAATGCGAATGACAAGTCAGCGAAGACAGACATTGAATCGCCCAATTCCATTTTATGACTCTTTAGTTGCGAAGAATTCGATGGCCTATCAATGAGAAATAGAATGTTGCGCATAAATTTCCATCATAATCGACAGATATATTGTTATCTGCCAGTAGCTTATGAACCCGACTATTATCTGCACGCCATGCCAAAAGGTGTGGAAACATTTGGCAGTCACAAAAACAAGACTCGATCGAGAAAGAGTCAACGTCTGCCAAGATTTATCTCAATACTCCTTAAGGTGTCGGCCATGTTTGCGCGCGTCAAGTGATGTTTGAGACATTTTAGAAGTAGTTCATTTTACTGTACACGTCACGCCTTATCAAAGACATTTTCATAAATTTTGTTTTGCTTCGTGTAGTGTTATTTGCAGCAGTTTGGCTGGGTAAGTGAACTATTCGAGAGGAACAAGCTTCCTCCTTGAAAGCATACTGAAGTCCAGAGAGAGAGAAAAAGAGAGAGAGACGCAGATTTCATAATGCATCTCTACTCGGTTAACTTTTTTTTCCTTTCTGCGCATCTCTTCGCTCATTTCTATATTTTTCGATAGCCTTTTGTCATTCAGATCTTATCTTACATTAAAAGTGAGAATAAAGCTATGTTAATTTTTCAATTACACCTAATTTACGTTTCTAGAATCATTTAGCCCTGAAATTGCCTAAATTTTTTTGGTTCGGAGGAAACCATTTTAAAAATCATTCATCACACCATTGCAATTTTTCTTATGCGAAATAGCCAGACCTCGAAGTGATGATCTTTTTGGCAGCTGACTTGCTTTCCAGGTGTCTTCCATTCTTGAATTTTTCTAAATTTAGTACTTGCTTTGAAGGAAGACATTTAATCAACTGAATAAATAACACTAATTTTTAGGCGAAAAATAGTAAGACCTGGAAAGGATGAGCTTTTGCATATTTCATTCATCTTCCCGGAGCCCGCTGTCCTCGAAATGTCCCAAATTTAGTGTCTGATTGGAAGAGAGCCATATCACACTAGTGCAGCTATTTTCCACAAAATAGCTGAGCCTTAAAGACATGATATTTTTGACACCTTATTTACTTTCTTAGCGTCCTTTTTTCTCGAAAGTCCTGAATTTAGAAGTTGATTCGAAATAAGCCATTTTGACAATTAAGTATCACATCAATGCCACTTTTTATGCCCAAAGTAGTTACGCCTTGAAGAGATGAACTTCCCGACACTTCATTTGCATAGCTAGCAGCAGCTGTTCGTGAAATATTTCGATTTTTCCCTCAAATCACTACTCGAGTTTTCTTAATTACCTTGATTATTTTCAAGCAATTAAACTCTGTATTGCAGAAACGAACCTCACGCTGCTCAATTTGATACCTCATTTATCCATTTTCTACTCTTCATAAAGCTATGAAAATTCGGACAAAAAATCATTGCGTTATTTCTAGGTTCTTTTTTTTTCACCCCAACATTTTCGACTTCTTAGAGAACTTTCTAATGATTAAATACATATTCTTTATCATTTGTGTCGAATTAAGGCAACGAATATTTTGTCATCAGCCATTTATTGTGTATGAGATTCTGTGAGTGGGTTCAGCAACTTACAGCTTAGCCTATTGCGAATATATAATTTACGTAGTATAGCTGGATTAACGTATCTATTTCCATCTCATAAAAATAAAATGGGCTTCTTGTTAGATACATAAAAAATTAACATTTTTTTTTGTTTTATTGAAACCCAGCCTGTGTGAGGCAAATTGAGGGGCTACTTGATTGGGAAGTAGCTGCTCCAGTTATACAAACTGACAGCGGTCGGGAGAGTTGTTTGCTGACCACATGCCCCTCAATATCCGCATCCAGTGACATCTATAGGGTGAGGATGACACGGCGGTCGGCAGTACCGTTAAGGTCTTCCGAGGCGTGTTCGGACGGAGTTCAATTTCAGTTTAGTTCACTTTTTGTTAAGACATGACTAGTTTCGGCCGAATAAAACTATTTTCAGATGTAACACTAGAATTAATAAAAATCGTTATACCCGGATCAGAATAGACAGCGAAGCACAGTTGAGCGTAGAAGGGGCGATGTTGTCGGCTTGCTGGTGCGTGCGCTCGCATTATGGCTGTAGCTGCCATAGTTACGATGTTTCTTAGTGGACTTCCGCCGCGCGTAGTGGCCCCGTTGTTTGAGGTGCAATGTCACGGATTGCGCGGCCCCTCCCGCCAGAGATTCGAATCATCCCTTGCGCATGAGTGTGTGTGTTGTTCTTAGCATAAGTTAGTTTAAGAAGTATGTAAGTCTCGGGACCGATGACCTCGGCAGTTTGGTGCCTTAGGAGTTCACACACTGGAATTCTTCTCACGCCGCCGTTTAATGTGAGATATTGAGTTCGCTTTACAGTATCGTTATATCCTTGTGGCTTAACAACGGACTCTCATGTATAAAATGATATTGTGTTCCTATGATTTGTATACGAACATAAAGACGAATTGAGGCAAAGGGTAATCGCCACTTAATTACAGAATTACGTTCTACATCTACGTCGGCACAGATACTCCGCTAACCACCGTTCGGTGCGTGAACGAGGTTACCCTATACCATTCCCTTTCCTGTTCCACTCGCAAACAGAGCGAGGGAAAAACGACTGTCTCTATGCCTCCGTTGAGCCCTAATTTCACGTATCTTATCTTCGTGGCCCTTAAGCGCAATGTATGTGGGCGGAAGAAGAATCGTTCGGCAGTCAGCTTCAAACGCCGATTTTCTAAATTTTCTCAGTAGTGTTTTTCGAGTTGCCGAAGCATCTCTGAAACACTTGTTGTTGGAACCTATCGGTAACAAATCTAGCCGCCTGCCCCTGAATTGCTTCGTTATCTTCCTTCAATCCGAGATGGTAAGGATTCCAAACACCCAAGCAGTACTCATAAGTAGGTCGAACCAGCGAACTATATCCTTTACAAATGAATCACTCTTTCCTAAAATTTTCCCAATAAACCGAAGTCGACCAATTGCCTTCCCTACCGCAGTTCCCGCATGCTCGTTCTAATACATATCGCTTTGCAACGTTATGCCTAAAAGTTTAGACGACTTGACTGCGTCAGGGAGGACACTAGTAATACTGTATCCGAACATTACAGTTTGATCTTCCTAGTCATCGGCATTAACTTACATTTTTCTCACATTTAGCGCTAGTCATTCATCACACCAATTGGAAATTTTGTCTACGTCGTCTTGTATCTTCCTACAGTCACTCAAATACGACACCTTACCATACACAACGGCGTTATCAGTAAACAACCGCAAAATTCTGCCCACTTCGTCAGCCAAATCATTTATGTATGTAGAGAACAACAGCGGTCCTACCACACTTCCCTGGGCACTCCTGACGATAGCCTTGTCTCTGATGAACACTCGCCGACCAGGACAGAATACTCGTTTCTATTATTTGAGGTCTTCTATCCACTCACATATCTGTGAACCTTTTCCATATGCTCTACCTTCGTTAACAGCCTACAGTAGGACACCGCGTCAAATGCTTTCCAGAAATCTAGAAATACGTAATCTGACTTGTCCTTCATCCATTGTTCCCAGGATATTATGTGAGTAAAGGGCAACTTGAGTTTTGCACGAACGATGCTTTCTAAAACAATACCGACTCGTGCACATAAGCTTCTCGGTCTCAAGAAAGTTTATTGTATTCGGACTGAGAATATGTTCAAGGATTCTACAGCGAACAGAAGATAGGGATATTGGTCTGTAATTTTGCGGGTCCGTTATTTTACATTTCTTTAATACTGGAGTCACCTGTGCTTTTTTCCAGTCGCTTGGGACTTTGTGCTGAGTGAGAGATTCATGATAAATGCAAGCTAGGTAAGGGGCCAATACCGTAAAGTAATGTTGTGCCGTTTCAACCGTTCAGTAATTTCGGCTTTTTTCGTTGCCATCGGTAGAGCTTTATCCGCAATAACTGAATGGTATGGGGCATTATCAATTAGTGACAGACGGTCGATTTAAGTTTTCCAGTAGTCGCCCCTTGAACCACTTCAGAAAACTATCGTGGTTAATCTCCAAGTGGTAGTCATTTTTTTCCTCGACCTGTAAACGAGGAGAAAGTTATGTACGAAACCAGATGCAGTTCCAGGATGCAAGACAATAATTCTGGCGCCCTTTCCCATTGGAACAGCAGAACTTACCATCTGTCGAGTCTTTCCTGACAGAACGACCTTCGTTTATCCAGGTTTCGTCGAGCCACATAGTGTCTTCAAATGGCACTTTAACGACAGTTCTTAAAAATCGATAAAGACACTTCTTGAAAGTCGACAACGCCACGCTACGATGTCACCTCTCTCCATTATCATTTTCTGTCCGTTAATTTTTTTATATTGAAACCCGAGGGATCTGACAATCGTTAACAAAGACGTTTTGCTGCCACTGAATAACTCTGCCGCGCGAGGAGTAACGCGCAGTTTTTTAATAATTGGATGTTCTTTCCTCTCGTAGCATCCATATACGACCTAGCGAGATGGCACAGTGGTTACCACACTGGACTCGCATTCGGGCGGACGACGGTTCAACCCAGCGACCGGCCATCCTGATTTAGGTTTTCCGAGATTTCCCTAAATCGCTTCAGGCTAATTCCGAGACGGTTCCTTTGACAGGGCACACCGACTTCCTTCCCCATCCTTCCTTAATCCGATGACCTCGCTGTTTGGTCTCTTCCCCAAAATCAATCCAATCCAAATATGTTCGACGAACAGCATCTTGCTGAAACGAATCCAAGTTTGTTACATGTGGTTTTGTCCTTCTCTTCCGCAGTTTGGATGAACCAGGCTCTTCCCATTCTGCACAGTATATCTCCTTACAAATTTTGGCAACAGTATTTTTGTTTAGCTTCAAGGCGTCTGCAGTTCTTTCAACTACCTTCGCTAGAGGCAATAAAGTTGTCTCTCTCTTTCTCGAAATATTCTCGCACAGAGCACACAAACTCACGTGTCTGACCACGCGCAAAACATGAGTAGATCGCTGAACTTTCTGTTTAGCAGCCACACATTTTTGCGCACTTCCACTACTGGCTTCAGACATTCTGTTACGCAAATTAAACTCGACGCACAGAGAAACAGAGCACACAACGAAATGGACCACAACTGTTTACGTTACCGGCCGCAAGAGTTGTCTACAACAGACTACAGTAGCCGCTATCTGCAGTAGCAGAGAGATTTGACAATTGTGAAGGGAACAGGAGGCTTCAGTCACTTTGTTATTTTGATCCGGGTATAGTTCCTTCATATCAGCTAATGTAGGACGGACCCGGCGTGCCAACCTTCGCGCCTGCAGGGAGTGCGGGCTTTAGCATGCCTCGTCAGCGTGATTAGTACTTCTCTTAACTTTTCATCACGTGACAGTTGCTGGGGTGAAAACTTAGGCATATATATATATATATATATGACAACCAATGAGAATGCTGTGTTGGTATAAAGGGTGTATCATAATTAATCGCGTAAACGCATACAGTTGAAAGTACACGATACTAGAAGCAAAAACGGCTGAGGAAACATACGGTCGAAAATGCATACCTTAAGAGCTGCGAGCAATTTTTCATCTTCGAAACGGTGAAACATATCTTTTCTACTGCAAGTTCTTTGCTGTCCATATTTTGGAAAGTGGTCGTATGGACCAAAATAAGAAAAAAATGTCCAGCAAACATATGCTCTAAAACGTATACCTTAAAAGTTACAAGCTCTTGATCATTAGAAGAGTTATGTTTCAAAGTAACAAAGATGAACAAGTGCTCAAAGCTCTTAAGGAATGTATTTTAGAGCACATGTTTACTGGACTTTTTTTTCTTTGTTTGTCAGGCAAGTCAGATTTTTCCACCTCAACATCTTTAAATTTACTTGCCCAACAACGCATAGTACTCGCATCAACACAATCAGTATAAACTGCTTTCATTCTGTGACGAATTTCCTGTGGGGTGACACCTTCTGCTGTCAAGAATTCAATGACTGCACATTGCTTAAATTGCATTGACCAACCGTCTGCGCAGGGTTCCATACTTTACACTGAAACAACACAACCGTTTAATGCTAAGGCTTCCTGCCAACTGGAGCTGTAGAGAAGAGGGCGGTACCTGCCGCATACCAATGCTGCCAACTGTTGAAGAGTTAAGAAGCTGGAAGAATTACTTTTCAGTTAACCCTAGTACAATTAGTAACTAGATTCTGGACCACGAGGAATGGCTAATGTACTGCTCCATTACCTTACTTTAATGGCTACAGAAACTCGTAACTCTACTAGACTTCTTACCTACATCAGTTAAAATCTTACACTTTTGAACAGGAAGCTCTGGTAAAGGTTCAAATTCAGTCACTTTCTTATAAAAATTATGGGGCAAAACACTTACAGCCGCTCCTGTGTCCAAAACAATACTGGTTGGAATACCTCCTACTATACCAGTGGTTTGAGCTAAAACTACTTCATTGCTAGATGAACGACATTGTAAGCTCTCATCATGATTGCAGCGTAAAAATGACAGTGGTTGCTGCTTAAAATTATTTGCTACATAATCATCGTGTTGCTCATCAGTGGGTGTATCAAACAGTGATTTGATAATGAAGTCGCCCCCCAGGCCGCCTTCAGCCACGACCTGTGGCACAGTAGTGGCTGTCTTTAGTTTGTCGTCGTCGTGACTGGTGCAGGTGTTGATACAGACGGAGGTGGAGTTTCACTTGACACTTCTATTATGAGGGTATTGTGTATTACACTCCCCAATTTGTTGTGGCTTTTGTGGTTGAGCATATTGACTAACTTGTTGATTGGTGTGTAAAGTCCAATTTTGAATTTGTACAGGCTGTGGCGGCATTTGCTACGGACCTGTGTTGATGTTCTACTGAGGTGGTGGACCAGTATTTTAGTACGCATTACGTAGATATTGTTCCAGTTTTGCTGTTTATTTTGTTTTATTCCAGTTCTTGTTGTTTCCGTTTCTGTTATTTCCATTATTGTTGTTGCGGCGCCTCTTGTGTGGGTTACCGCCTGTTACGTATGATACGTTATGATTATTGTTCATATTGGGATGTGTCTGCTGACTTTGGTACGTGTATAAGTTTGCGGAAGGAAGGTGTTGGTTCTGCTCCGCTACGTAACCGACAACAGCCGGCGCCCAAGGATTAAGCTAACTAGCCTGCCTGCGCGTTTTGCATACCACTGACGTAAACATTGTGGCAGCTGTTTTGCCATGCGGAACATTAATTCTCATATAACATATCAACAGAATCAAACACAGTCTGAAAATATTCTGCATCATTGTCTAGAATGTGCAGTAACTTCTCTTCAATGCTAAAAGGCTTTCAGCCCGCGGATTATATCGCATGTAGCTACAGGTTTATCAAGAAAGTGTCCTATATTCAAATATTTCTCTGAATATCGCCACAAATTACCATGTTTTACTTGTTCCTCTACCTAACGGAGATTCTCGGCGCATCGCAGAAGACGAAGTGGTGGAAGAACCATTTAAAACCTGGCTATCCTCACAGGCAGGACAAATCTTTAAACAAATATGGTTCAAATGGCTGTAAGCAATTTGGGACTTACCACCTGAGGTCATCATTCCCCTGGACTTAGAACTATTTAAACCTAACTAACCTAAGGGCATCACACACATCTATGACCGAAGCAGGATTCGAACCTGCGACCGTAGCAGCAGTGCGGTTCAGGACTGAAGCGCCTAGAACCGCTCGGCCACAGCGGCCGCCTAAACGAATATGGAAACTGTGTAGAAAAATAGGGAAATATGTAAGGAGTTAAATAAAAACAGGTTTTTTTTGCGTAAAATCTCTGATGGATTACATTTTAGAAAGAAAGCGGGTCTTATTGAGTAACCTTCATAATTCGTCTATAAAACAGGAACTGTCCAGATGAAATCATTTTAGTTCAGGTTTAAAACTTGTTTTGATATGTCATTCATTGTATATTATTGGGCAAATCATCAAAGATATTTTGTCAATATCTACTAAAATCCATTTTGAGCCACTGACAGATAACAAAGGTTATTTTTCTTCTAGTGTTGGAGGTTTTCTCAAATTTTGATGGGCTTCTATGTGGTTAGTTACTTTAATATCCCGAAAGATGTTATTGAGTGGAAATACACAGAATGTGTTAGGAGACTCTTTCGTATGTTTCCAAGTGTAGCAATTGTATGAAGAGTGAAATTAGCTTAACTGTTTGAGAAGCTGAGTAATACGCTTCTTTCAGTTCTAGTTTTAATCACTATAAACGCCCAAATACTTGAAGTATTCTAGCCTGTTTACTGACATTATTGATTGGAAATATGCAAAATATGTTAGGAGATTGTTTCGTTTGTTTCGAAGACTAGCAAATATACGAAGAAGAAAAGCAGATAAACTTAATTGATTGAGCTGCTCAGTAATATGCTACTTCCTGTTTAACTTTTCATCAGTATATTAACCCAAAACTTTTAAGCATACTTGTGTGTTTACTTGATTCCACTTCATGCTCATAGCAACTTCCACCGAACGTTACACAAAATTTCATATCTTTACGAAAATTTTATCGGTGACATGTGCCGCAAAATGGTGAATGGAGCAAAATATTTATAGCTTACCACATTTTCCTATTCATGCAGTAAAATTTCAGCATCTGGCACAACATTTCACTTTATTACTTCTTTACTAATGAATGTAACTGCAGCACGTTTTGCAGACACTATCCACACTTACCTCTGAATCTAACTACAAAATTATAACATCGGACGGCACATAGTTCCGGAGATTTGACGTCATAAACATCGAGATGCGTGGAAAACGAGGTTTGGCTTGAAACGGAGTTCGAATCACCCAGACTATAACCACAGTGTTTGATATCGAGAACGCTTGGCGGTTACAACAAATGTAAACATAATTTCAGATCATTTCTAAACTTTTTCTCGGTCACGCGCCTAACCTCAAATATTTAACACATTAAAGCATTTCTGAAGCAATCTGAAGTTTAAAGCTGTTTTACGCATGGGAGTTCGACTGCATAAAGTTTCGAGGTTTTACTGAAATTTGTATATGAAGACCCAAATTATTATACCTTTGTATACTTTTTGAATTAAAAACTGTTACGTTTATATGTAGTCTCAAACTATCTGAGATAAGATACTCCGTACAAAATTGTTGTAAGAATAGCCTTGTGCGTTATGTAATCTCCCTAGTATAATGCATTATTCACAAAGCTCAGTTTACTCTATCATTTTACTTCAACTCAAACTTTTATGTTAAGGTTGGTTGTTTTGGGGAAGGAGACCAGACAGCGAGGTCATCGATCTCATCGGATTAGGGAAGGACGGAGAAGGAAGTCGGCTGTACCCTTTGAAAGGAACCATCCCGGCATTTGCCTGGAGAGATTTAGGGAAATCACGGAAAACCTAATTCAGCATGGCCAGACGCGGGACTGAACTGTCGTCCTTTCGAATGCGAGTCCAGTGTCTAACCACTGCGCCACCTCGCTCGGTTTTGATGTTTGTACAGTTACAGCTATTGCTGGCTGTGTGACCAATGATGCCTACAGCCAAGCTTAAAAAAAATTACAAACTCACCAGGCTGTCCATACCTGCTAACTTAAGAAAATCGACAAGGATCGTTAGTCCGCAGGCACATGTGGAAAACCAGGGAAAGTTGATTAACAAAAGGCAGGGGCAAAAGCTTAAGAAAAAGTAAAAGGAAGACTGACTTGTCCAATATAGGCGGAAATGACTACAAGAAAATAGCACTCCCACCATTTACAACCTTGATTTGCCGCAGTCTGCAGATCTATGCTGACAATTGGAAGGCTAAATAAAATACTGGTAATGGTGAATGCACAATGTAATTTTATGTTGTGAAAATTATTATTGTCCGAAAGTTGAGAGAATATGTTACTACAATAGTTGCTAAATCAACTGGACGCCACATAAATTTCTCAAATTATTGGACGCATCCTTTTCAAATGCCCTACTTCTCTGACCTACAATTTCTGGCAGTTTATGCTAAAGCAATGTAGTAAGCTCCGATTTAAAAAAATTATTTATTGGTTCACTGATTTTACATGGAGCAGATATAATGTAAACGTTTTAAATAGAAAGTTATCACAAAGTAAAATCGCCTATTTATTTTTACAATTACACATTATACTGGTGGAAAAAATCGCAATACCAAAAACGAGTTAATGTAGAGCGATGAAATTTCAGAAGTGATTAACATTGCTAGATCACAGGTTAATGTAAGCACCAGAAAAACCATTGCAAATGTGAAATGCTGGTACGCTAATAACCTGTGTAACCGTCAGAATGTTGAATACAAACAACCAAACGTGCATGCATTTTGTTACACAGGTGTCGGATGTCAGTTTCTGGAATGGAGTTCCACGCCTGTTGCGCTTGGTCGGTCAACACAACAGGGATGGCTAATGCTTGTTGTGGATGACGCTGCGTTGTTATCTGATAATGTCCGGTATGTGTTCCATTGGAGACAGATCTGGTGATGTAATACGTCACGGTAACAACAGCGGTATGTGGGCGAGAATTACCCTGCTGGAACGCTGTTCATGAATGGCAGTAAATGTCGAATCACCAGATTGACGTATAAATTAGCAAATGGTTCAAATGGCTCTGAGCACTATGGGACTTAACATCTGAGGTCATCAGTCCCCTAGAACTTAGAACTACTTAAAACCAACTAACCTAATGACATGACACACATCTATGCCCGACGCAGGATTCGAACTTGCGACCGTAGCGGTCCCGACTGAAGCGCCTAGAACCACTCAGCCACATCGGCCGGCATAAATTTGCAGTCAGGGTGCGTGGGATAACCACGAGAGTGTTCCTGCTGCCATATGAAATCGCACCTCAGGCCATAATTCGAGGTTGTGTCTCTATTACGCACACAGGTTGGCTGCAGGCTCTCAGACGGCCACCTTTGGATCAACACACGGTCACCATTGGCACCGCGGCAGAACCAGTTTAGATCAGTAAACACACAGACCTCCACTCTGCCTTTCAATGAGCTCTCGCTTAGCGCCATTGAAGTCGCAAATGGCGGTGGTTTGGAGTCAGTGGAATGTCCGCTACAGGGAGTCTGACTCGGAGCTTTCCTCGAAGTAACCGATTTGTAACAGCTCGTTGTGTCAACTGGTGCGGCAGATGCAGTACCGTGCGCCAGAGCCATTTGCTGAACACGGTAGTGCCAGGTGCCGTCCAGTGACCAGTCTTCTCGCAACCGCACGTTTTCGTCACCACCGCTGCCAGCAATCATGTACAGTGGCTGTATTCGTGCCGAGTCTTCCTGCAGTATCGCAGGACCATCAGCTCCTCGTAGACCTGTTGCACGATCTGGTTCAAACCCAGTGACGAGCTGATAATGGCGTCTTTGTCGCCTTAAAGGCATCCTTGACTAAACAACTCGCCACTTCAATCTCAAAGGAAACTAACGCTCACGACCGTTACAGCGTGTATTTACAGCAAACCTGATTTGCATCCCAACAATGGCGCTAATAGCGCCGTTATTACACAGTTGGCGCGAGATTTGAATAGACATCATCTTTCAGATGTAGAAATATGCCTGCCAACTTTCGTTAACGTCGCACAACTCCTGCTTAGTGTTGTGATTTTTTTTTCGTCAGTGTCTTTGCGGAAGGGGCCAGGGTAGAAACTGAATGAATCATGGACCCGCGCCTAACCGCATGAAAATCCTTCAAGTCCTGGAATACGCTCTCCTGAAATCTCCCCAGCAATAACTGTCGCGTTTGTGCAAGAGGCGTGCGACCGCGGCCGTGTCCTCAGTGCTGTTTAAGTAGGTATTATAAACGCAATCTCAGTGGGTTTATTGCTCTAGTAAATATTCACACAGGGCGGGATTCTCTCTCTGTGATCTCACAAGATGGAAGACGGTTTCAGGGCAGTGACGTTGAGCACATCCAACTGCACGAGGTGCAGGCTCCGGCAGGGATAGGCGAATAGGCGTCTACGTACGCTCACAACACACGGTCGGCGGCATATCTCAGCCAGGTCTATTTCGCGAACAGCATCAATGTTGATGAAGTGTAGGATGCCAGTTTTCAGTTTTATTACAGTTATACGTACAAATTTTTGTGCGAAAGAAATAAACGGTCACTAACTACATATTAAGTAATTAGTATAATACGTGTGTGTGTGTGTGTGTGTGTGTGTGGTTTGGGAACTTATAGGCGCACAACCGCGAGGGTATCAGCGCCCTGCCTCGATGAAAACAAACGAATGTGGATAAGAACGAAAACTGTCGTACACGCATGCACACGAAACGACCACACAATGACTATCGCACAGGCACTCTCCTTTGCATTAAAACCAATGTGGAGGCAAGATAGCTAATCAAGAAATTTAAACAGAGGGAAAACAAAACACAAAAAGAGCTAAAAGAACAGCACAGGGAAATGAGACTGGCTGACCACTTAAGAAAAAATCTTGTTAAAAATCTCGGACAATTCACAGAACTTTAAAACCCGAACCTCATTCGTTTGAGCATTGTATAAAATAGATTGCAGATCCGCCGGCAGATCCTCTGCACTCCGCTGGTCCGCAAATAAAATGTGGTGCACCGAGATCTGCAAGCCACAAGCACCACACATCGGAAGGTCCTCTCGCCCGAGTAAAAATCCATGCGTCATAGGGCTGTGGCCGATGCGAAGACGAGTACGGATGACCTCGTCCCGTCGACGTGGCTGGAAGGAAGTATGCTACAGCCCAGTTGTGAGTTTGAACCTGCTCAGTATCGATGGAGAAAATTACACATACTTTATCGGCGGTATGGTCAAACAGCCTTCTAAAGTAATATTGGAAACATCGTCTGACAGCTGTCTGGAACATCTAGTCCTAAACCCACACGTGAAATTAATAATTTAGAAATTCGAGTTACAATTTAGAAATGGGGAAGGATAGACTGAAGTTTAAGAGAATAGTCCGGAAGAATCAGTGTGGAAGGAAGCGGGATACTGAAGTTCTGAGAAATGTACAGACACGTTTGGAATTCGCTGAGGATGTGGATACTGCGATAAGTAATACCACAATAGGCAGTTTCGCTCAATAAGATAGGACACCTCTAAAGGTAGCCATCACAGATGTTGGGCAGACAGCTTAAGATACAAGGAAGGTAACTGCAAAGAAATCATGAGTAACACAAGAAATACTTCAAATGATCGACGAAAGAAGGAAATACAAATACGTTCAGAAGACAGAGACTGGAATACATTCAACAAATACCTGAGGGCGTAGGTTGCAAGTGCTACACTGAGATGAAGAGGTTAGCACAGTAGAAATAACCCAAGGTGGGTGTATCTAAACAATCAGAAGGCTGATGACTATAAATAAAAAAGTAAAATAAACAAATTACAAACAGGCCTGATATTTTCGACATTGTAACCACTGAGAGAGAGACTGGCGACCATGGTGCTGTCACAAATCGTCACCAAACGCAAAACGGTCGTACTGATAGTCACTATAACCTCAGTTAAAGGACAAAGTGAGATCATTTAGACCAGATCTGGCAAATGCAGAACAATTATTCCTACTTTTATATATGTTGGCAGTAGCTATCAGTTCAAGGCCTTGCCATTTGGTCTGAAAGTAAGTTCTGGAATATTTATTGCTGCATTAGACATGTTTAGATTAGATTACTTTTGTCCTTTTGACATTCTCATAGCATCACTAACATGAGATCATCATTTAGATTTGACTGAAAGAATTCTAAATAAAATTCGGGAGACGGGGGTTAAGCCCAATTTTCAGAAAAGTAAGTTAGGGCATAAAGAAGTACAGTTTTTGAGGCATCTAACACCACAAAAGGCATTTACTCTGACGAGTTAAAAATTCAGTGCGAGCTAATTTTCCCACCACCAGGCCAAGAAAACAACTACAGGCATCCATTTGGTTAGGATTGTTCTATCATCATTTTGTCGCTAGTCAATTAATTATTGAACAGTGAGACACTGTTACATTTACTTAAGCAAACCCACAGAGGTAGGGGTACAAGGATTGTCAGACAGCATTTGATAACATGAGACTCAGCCGGGTATCCTCCAAGATGTTACTTCACCCAGATATGTCACTGTTTTTTTCTTTGTCGATGGATGCCTCGAATGTGAGGTTTGGCGCTTGTGTGTTCCAAATTAGAAACATAGAGGAAAATCTTCAATTTGTACTATGAGTTTCACAAGTCGCATTTTGTTCGACTGCGAATGGTCCTATTCCAGTATCGAATTGCAAGTGGATTTCGTGGTTCGAGCATATAAGTCGCTTCTTTACTACAAAGCTGGAAATCGCACCAAGGTACTGCAACCACAGAAGTGCTTAGCGCTTTTTGTTGAGTTGCAAATTACTACATTCTAGGCTGATTAGATGGTCTATTTTTCGGTATGTAAAAATTTAATATCAATGAACGATAAGAATATACTTGCGTTAGTTAAAAGGTGTACAACTTTGCTTCCGCCGTTTGCCGATAGGTGGCAACAACGGTAAGTAACGGTCGAAAGAAACAGATCGCAGACGTCAGGCAGTTAGCTTGGACCTCGATCAACATAACCTCATTCAAACATTAGTCGATTTGTGTCTGTATCATAAAGTTGTTCTTGATTGAAAATGTCAGTTTACGAGCCTAAATCTCGTCATTTGCGGGAGGTGTTACTATTTTGTTTCAATATGAAGAAAACAGTGACTGGGTCACATCGAATGCTCTCAACTCGTCTGGTAAGGACGCTATTAGTGAAAGAACGTGTCATGAGTTGTTTCAACGCTTCAAGAACAGTGATTTTAACATCGTGGACCGGCATGGTGGTGGAAAAGAGAATGTTTTCGAAGATGCAGAATTGGAGACTTTGATGAGTGAAAACTCGCGTCAGACTCAAGAAGAATTGGCACGATTAGTGGGAGTGACACAGTAAGCCATTTCAAAACGTCTCAAGGCTATGGGCATGATTCAGAAAGGAACGTGGTTCCCGTGTGAGCAGAAACCAAGAGACTTTGAACGGCGTTTGTTTGTTTGTGAACAGTTGCTTCAGAGGCAAAACGAAAGGGATTTCTGCATCGCATTGTGAGTGGGGACGAAAACTGGGATAATTAAGATAACCCTAAACGCAAAAAATCGTGGGGATATGCCAGCCGCGCTTCCACGTCGACGGCCAAACCGAATATTCACGGTTCCAAGATCATGCTCTGCATTTGGTTGGACCAGCTCGGCGTCGTGTACTATGAGTTGCTAAATCCAAGTGAAACAACCACAGGTGCTCGTTATCGAACGCAATTACTGGGCAGAACATTAAAAGCCAAACGGCCGCAATACAGCGAGAGGCGTGATAAAGCGTTTTTGCAGCACGACAACTCCACGTTGTAAAAGAGGTCAAAAGTACTTGGAAACGTTTAAATGGGAAGTCCTTCCCCACCCGCCGTATTCTCCAGACATTGCTCCCTCTGACTATCACCTGCTTAGATCAATGGCGCGGCCTTTTTGACCAACACTTCCGATCTCATGAAGAAGTAACAAATTAGATCGATTCGTGGTCGCTTCAAAAGATGAACAATTTTTTCGACGCTGGATTCACACTGCCCGAAAGATGGGAGAAAGTAGTGGCCAGTTATGGAAAATAATTTGAATAATACATGTGTAACCAATTTGTTTCATTAAAGCCTCAAATGTTGGGGAAAAACGGCGGAAGCAAAGTTGTTCGCCTTGTACATACAAATCCTTTATGTCATGGGGTCGAAGGCCTGTCTGGTTTTACCCAAGTTTCTGCTCAGACCATGTCTGAATGGGAGGACAATAAGATAACCGAGGGAAGTTTAATTCGATCTCATGCCACTCAGTACGGGCTCACCAAACTTAAAAAGAAAATTTTCGGTAATATGAAACAAATATATCTTACTACACTTTTTCATGATATGCTGATATTCCAAATTTCATTCAAAAACAAATTCACTTCTTTACTGATGTAACTTCATTCAGCTTAAATGTAATCTGTACTGTATTGTACATGACTGAATGAATTATATAATCCAAAGACTTGTGGACTTTGTAGCGCCTAAATATAACTTTTTTAAAAAATACATTTTTCTTCAAGATGGAGTAAATAGCATTTCTGGCCTCATAGCGTAGGTCTAAAGCGCCAAAAATCCACCTGTCCTTCAGTCATTAGCACAAAAAGACATAAGCTACTGTTGTAAGTGTATGAGACTCCATTTTTCTACGACAAGTTTCATAAAGATAAAATATACTACGTAAGGTGAGCATTTTTCAGACTAATGCCTTCTTATTTAATATTCCTGGTCATTGCTATTAATATGTACGTATTGTAGATAAGATAGGTAGAACTGCACTCTAATTTGCTATTCATTTCTAGATTATTCGTAACTATTACTCATAGAATTTTCGTAGCTTTTAACTCCGTGGGCATAGCGATTCATTTAAGTCTGCCAAAGATAGAATCTGGCGGTCGTGTTACTTACGTATTCAGGCCATGGAACTGACAGAAATGGGTAGCAATATTAGAAATCAAAGACACAAGACAGAAACCAGAAATATTACGTTATGCAATTCCATGAGGACAGACTCACAAACGCAAGACATTGATATTCGCCCCACCGGCACTGAAAAACAATTACTGGTTGCTTAAACTGCACAAGGCACCAGGTTCTGTCGGAATTCTAGGGAGATTTCTATACCGAATACGCCGCGTAATTCATGTTTATTGAGAATCTTACGCGCAGCGAATGCCTCCATGTGACTGGAGAAGAATACACGTCACTCCTGTTTTCAAGAAGACTAAAGATCGGATGCATATGATTACAAACCAGTATCGCTGAAGTTCGCCTGTTGCGTCATCCTAGAGCGTATTCCAAGCTCAAACATTATGACGTTCCTGGAGTAAAACAAGCTTCCATCCAAAAATTAGTACGCAAATAGCAAAAAAACCATTCGTCTGATAGTTTGCTTTATCTCTACACGACATACTGCAAACAATATATACAGGCGAAGAAGGGGATCCCGTCAACACTGCACCACATCGCCGACTGCTAACCAAGATACGATCATAAGCATTATCTTGGCAAATGTGCGACTGGCTTGAGAATGAGAGCACTTAGCAACTTCCAACAAACTTTAAATATAATTTCAAACCTTTTCTCAACTTTTTTCGCTTACATGCTTAACGTAAAATATTAACACATTAACTCATTTCTTAATTACTTAGACAGTTGCAGCTGGTTTTTTTCCATGTGAGTTTGATTCATTAAAGAATCTGGGATGTGGTTTTAATCTAACCAATGACTGCTTGTCTGGCAGGTCATTATCATTCAGAAAATTTGTTTTGACTTGAACCCCATTTCAGCTCAGATATTAGTTTATTCATTTTGCATATTTTTCCACATTTCGCATGACTGTTTCACCTGGAAGCAAATGTGAAGGAACGTCGGTATTTATTTTCCCTTCAAAACATGACGGAACAGTTAAGTGCCACCGCCAATGGCGTAAATTTGACTTGATTTTCAGAGCTCTTTACAGGCATGATTTGCGGCGTAATAATTAAAGAGTCGTGAAGTGTTTGTGGATTAGATGAGCCCAACAGCCTTAAATCACGTAACGGGAGCAAAGCAGCTAGTTCACTAGTAATTATTATGGAATATACGAGTGCAAAGTCTTTACAGATTGGTGGTATAGCGAGTTAAATGGATAATTAGGAAACCAAATGAGTGGTATCGAGAATAAAATTTGGGGTGTAAAAAAGAAAATGGGTTGGCAAATGGGTAATTTAGAAAATAAATTGGAAAGTCGAACGCTTAGACAAGAATTTAAAGCAAAAAACTGAAAATATAGAAGGGATTACAGGGGGATAACTGAAGAAAAGCTGAATAGGTTTAAATCAGAAATGAGCAAACTTGCTTGTGAAATCAGAAATGGAAAAATAAGAGTCAGTCACATAGAACGAGAACTGGTGGAAAGTGTGGATAATTTATGGACTCATCTGAATGGCAGTACTGAGATCACTGAGCAAAGGGAGACTTCACTGGAACTGGGAACGAAGTTAGCCACTGATTCGATTGCGAAAAATGTGTGATAACTTCACGGTAAGATCAAAATGCACAACAGAATCTAAATGTGTACTTCGGTATCGAGACTGCGCAGCATAAACTGCAGAGTTCTGAAAGTGGCGCTTCATGAAATTGCATCGGGTCAAGTGGCCAATTATCTTGGTGACGTGATGTGTTCATCAGTGAACGGCGAATATTTTGCAGGAGAGAGTAAGTATCATCCTATCGATTTCCTTGCTGCCTGTAGTGCTAATTTTGCTACAGACATGGCCGACGCAGCAAAAATAAGATATGTATAGTAGTGACTGGACAGCATTAGTTCGTCAGGGTCACACCAGAATGCAGACAATTTTCTAGTGTGTGTGTGTGTGTGTGTGTGTGTGTGTGTGTTGGGGTTTACGGGCAGCAAAAATAAGATATGTATAGTGGTGACTGGACAACATCGGTTCGTCAGGGTAACACCAGAATGCAGACAATTTTCTAGTGTGTGTGTGTGTGTGTTGGGGTTTACGGGCGCTCAACGTCGAGGTCATCAGCGCCCTGACATAATTTTCTAGACACTAAGGCGTTTGTGGAATGGTTTAAATCAAAGTTTTGGTGCGACACGAGGCAGACACGCTTGCAAAATGAATTCTAGAATGGGCCTGTGTATAGGAGTAGTCACGCCACTAACAGTTAAACTCAATCTGAAGAGGCCTCGGAGGACGCAACAGTAGCGACCAACCGCCGTATCATCGTCAGCCGCTAGGCGCCGCTGGATGCGGATATGTAGGAGCATGCGGTCACCAAACCGCTCTCCTGGCCGTCGTCACTTTTTGTGACCGGAGCCGCTATTTATCAGTCGAGCAGTTCCTCAATTGACTCACAAGGACTGTGAGCGTCCTGCTTTCCAGAAGCATTTGGCAGACCCTTACGATCAGTCAGGTCACTAACAAGGGAACCCCCCTCAGATTTAATTATAATTTGGCACAGTGAATAGGCCTTGAAAAACTGAACGCAGATCAATCGAGAAAACAGGAAGAAGTTATGTGGAACTATGAAAAAATAAGCAACATATACAAACTGAGTAGTCCATGGACAACATAGGTAATATCAAGGAGCCTGTAAGCACAGAAGCGCAGTGGTCACGTGGTTAGCGTGAGCAGCTCCGGAGTGAGAGGTCCTTGGTTCAAGTCTTCCCGCGAGAAAAAAGTTAACTTACTTTATTTCTGCAAATTTATGATCTGTCCGTTCGTTCATTGACGTCTCTGTTCACTGTAATAAGTTTAGCGTCTGTGTTTTGCGATCGCACCGCAAAACCGTGCAATTAGTAGACGAAAGGACGTGCCTCTCCAATGGGAACCGAAAACATTTGGTCCAGGAAAACACGTCTGATATATTCTATACGACACTGCTGACGGCATGTGCGTCACATGACAGGAATATGTTGTCGACCCACCTAACTTTCACACTTGGCGAATGGGTAAAAAGATTCTTCTACCTTGCCCGATTTACGTTTTCTTGTGGATGTGATAATCACTCCCAAAAAATTGATGAGAACATAAGAATGTGTCACATAAACTACAACAAATGAATGCAACAGTTTCCCAGTTGCACAGTTTTCTCTGTGCTCTGTAAAAACATATGTTTTTAACGTTTTCAAATTTTTCGGTGTGTAGACCGTCAAATCCTGCATATGTCCAAGCAAATCTGAACATGTCCTGGAATTTTGGAGAGCGAAGTTGATTATGTGTCAGTGCCTGAACTCTGATAATCTTCTGAAAATAAAAATTTAAGCTTTTCACTCGAGGGAAGACTTGAACCAAGGACCTCTGATTCTGCAGCTGCTCACGCTAACCACTGGACCACAGCGCTCTTGTGCTAACTTTCTCCTTGATGTGGCCTATGTTGCCCATGGACTACTCAGTTTGTATATTTTGCTCGATTTTTCATAGTTCCACACAACTTCTTCCTGTTTTCTCGATTGATCTGTGTTCAGTTTTTCAAGGCCTATCCACTGCGCCAACTTATAACTAAATCTGAGGGGGGGGGGCGATGGGGAGGTTCCCTTGTAAGAAAGAATTACTGTGAAGGACTTAAAATGAAATGAGTCACGCTTATGAGCAGGCCGCTAGTGATCTTATTAGAAATCCCAACACTAAAAGAAAGTTACAAGAGACTTTGCAATGCAACCTGATACACAGTCCGACTGACTCACTAGATGAGTCACAGCTATTGCTGAGAAACTGGACAACGCATTGAGATTCAAACTATGAGGTCTAAGTAATTGTGAATGTAATGGGCGCCGCGAGGACGACAGGTGCAAGCGTCAGAATAGCCATAAGCAGGTGCAGTTGGAAAACTAAAATGTGCACATCTTTAGCTCTGGGATAGATTAATCAAAAGGCGGTAAAAGGGAATAAGAAAAAGAGAAAAATAACTATAAGAACAGAAGTGTGCGACAAAAGCAAGGGTAGACTATAGACGCGATTTTGAGTGACGACGAGTTCTGGGAATGCTGGAGAAATCCTGTGAGCAGGAGAGCGAATAAGTCAGCGAAAATATATGTAATTTTAAAGATTTTTCCAGATTTCCAGATTAACTGGCAGTTTAAAAATTCTGAAGATGTCAGTGAGAATTATAGCAGTAACTACTGAAGGTATATGCATTTCTGAGTCAGAGAAAAGGGTGTCAATACCCTATACGAAGATCAAGTGTGAGAATAAATCGAAAGAGAAGGGTTACATTAATGATGGTAATTTTACAGCTTGTGATTTAATATATTTTGCCTTGGAAAGCAACGGAGCCAAGAGCACGTGCGCGAAGGCCAAATTAAATTAGCACTTGAAGCAGACGGCATAGCGGAAGACACATCGGCCAGTAGCCTTCAAGACGAGCAGTTAGTGGAGATGGGGGCGGTTAATGATGGAATGGAACAAGAATCAGAACATACAGGTAACATATGTGACGTAAATGGAGATTTTGTAGCTATTACACTCGTTACTTCAAAAGAAGGTATCTGCACATTCGTATTCGTGGAGAGAGATGAGCCCACGCCTTTGGATGGTAACATCAGTTCTAGCTGTTTGTGTAAGGAGAAACGCGAATTCAGTGTGGGTGATGGAAAGTCGTGTGCGGCTATGAACAAACTGCTTATCCCAGGCGGCGGGCGGGGGAGTTCCGAGTAGTGAGAGATTTGGTGCTATGTTAAGGACGAAGCACGGGCTATATGAGTGTTCTACATATTGTTTCATGATGACGAAGATATAGATACATTTGTCTGCGAAGAGATATGCACTGGGATGCAGAGCGTGGTGTCCGTGATATTTGTGAAGGAAATACATTTAGAGAGGAATGCTTCAGAATATGTATAGTTAATTATCGAAATTGCCATAATGTAAATGACGTAAAAGCAGAAGCGCTTCTGGGTTCTGGCGGTTGTGCGTATTCTGTAGCGGAATTCCTTACGCAAAGAGGAAAGAAAATGAAACCTGTAATTTATTCTTTGGCGGAAGTTAAAGTAAACAGAGTAACAAGATAGGATGACCAAGTCTGTGAAAGACTGAAAGGTGCCTGTTGTTGTCTCTTACCATTTCTCACCACCTTTTTCATATTTTTCAATCTATAATACTTATTTGTACAACTATCTCCAACAAATCCCCCCCCCCCTCCCCAATGAACCATGACCACTGCCATCGGTGGGGAGGCTTGCGTGACTCAGCGATACACATGGCCGTACTGTACTTGCAACCGGAATGGAGGGGTATCTGTTGAGAGGCCAGACAAATGTGTGGTTCCTGAAGACAGGCAACAGGTTTTTTAGTAGTTGCACGGGGGCAACAGTCTAGATGACTGACTGACCTGGCTTTGTTGCTGGGCTGCTACCGCAAGCGGCTGATATCAAAGGGAAAATACAGCCGTAATTTTCCCCAAGAGCCTGGAGCTCTACTGTAAGGTCAAATGAAGATGGCTTCCTCTTGCGTAAAATATTCCGGAGGTAAAATAGCCCCGCATCTCCGGGCGGGAACAACTCAAGACGATGTCTCTCATCAGGAGAAACAAACCTGGCGTTCAACGGATCAGAGCGTGGAATGTCAGATCCGTTAAACGGGCAGGTGGGTTAGAAAATTTGAAAAGGGAGACTGATAGGTTGAAGTTATATATAGTGGGAGTTAGTGATATTCGGTGGCAGGAGGAACAGGACTTCTGGTCAGGTGCATACAGGATTATAAATACAAAACCAAAGGGGGGGGGGTGATGCAGGAGCAGGTTTAATAATAAATAAGGAAGTAGGAAAGCGGATATGCTACTATCAGCAGCACCGTGAACGCATTATTGTAACCAAGATAGGGACAAAGCCCACACCCATCACGCAAGTTTACATGCCAACTAGCTCTGCAGACAAGAAGAGATTCAAAAAATGTATGATGAGACAAAATAAATTACTCAGATAGTTAAGGGACACGAAAATGTAATAGTAATTGGGGACTGGAATTCGACAGTAGGAAAAGGAGGAGGAAAAAAATAAAAGAGGAATCCTGGTAAAATGTTGCGCAGTGCAGCGTTTAACTGTCGCTAACACTTAGTTTAAAAATTATAGAAGAAGGTTGTGTGCGTGGAAAAGACCTGGACACACTTAAAAATTATGAAAGAAGATTGTGTACGTGGAGAGCCCTGGAGACACTCGAAGGTTTCAGATTGTTTATATAATGGTAAGACAAAAGTTTCGGGACCAGTTTAAATAGTAAGACGTTTCCAGAGGCAGATGTGAACTCTCATCACAATTTATTGGTTACAAACTGTAGGTTAAAACTGGAGAAATTGCAAAAAGATAGGAGTGTGTGTGTGTGGTTTGAGGTTTCAGGCGCTAAACAGTGTGGTCATCAGCGCCCAAACGCATAGAAACAGGAACACATGCGGTAAAGGGAAGAAGACGGACAGCGAACAAGGAGAAAGGCTAAAAGACACAGGGCTGACACAGTTCCAAATCCTCGCATACAGAGGCAAAACAAGAGGAAAAGAAACGCACTAAAAAAGGAAAGGAAACACAAGGAAAAGAGAACAGAAATCGAAGGTCAACAAGTAGGTAATCGTGACTGGCGGACCTCTTACCTAAAACCTGGGTGAGCCAGTCACCCAGTAGCACATTAAAATCCTCTCTCTGAAATCCGAGGCAACAGATTGGACAGGACACAAAACCGTTAGACCTTAACCACAGTCGTTGCGTCGTCTTGCAAAATAAAGGGCAAATCCGGTGGCAAGGAAACCTCCGCCCTCTGATCAGAGAATAAAGGACAGTCAAGTAAAATGTGGCGGACAGTAATCTGTACGCCACAAGCACTGCAGATTTGGGGGTCCTCCCGCCGGAGTAAAAAACCATGCGTTAAGGGACTGTACCCGATGCGGAGGCGGGTGAGGAGAACCTCATACCCCCTACATGACTGGTAGGATGTACGCCATGGCCGTGTGGTGGCCGTGACCAAACGCAGCTTATTTTCACCAACTGCCAGCCACTCCTCTTCCCATTGACGCATAACACGAAAACGGAGGTAACAGCATGGAGGGGGACGGCACATTCAATAACGTGAGGGGGGAACATGCATCTTTGGCAGCCACATCCGCTAGTTCGTTTCCCCTAATACCCACATGCCCCGGCACCCAGCAGAAAGAAACCTTCTTCCCCTGCCGTTGCAGGTGGAGTAGGGCATCATGGATGTTCTGGACGACCGTATCTGTTGGGTACAAGTGTTGCATAGTCTGCAGGGCTCTCAGGGAGTCAGAACAGATGAGAAACTTAAGACTGGGAACACATCTGCTCTTAATGCCCTCAATATCGCAATCCATTCGGTATCAAAGATGGTAAACGCCACAGGAAGCCGTAACTTGACAACTCGATCAGGGAAAACAACAGCACAACCAATAGAGTCCCCCTGTTTAGAGACATCCGTAAATATTGGTACATGGTCGAGATGCTGGTTTAAAATAACGTAAAATAAGGAGGTAAAAACATACGCAGGTCTGCAGCTCCTCCGGTACTGTGACAAGTCTAAAAGGACGCTGGGCCTCTGGATCAACCATGGAGGCAGGCGGGTAAAACCCTGGAGTGCCACACGCTCCACACCAAGGGACTCTAGCAAATGCTTGGCACGAATCCCAAATGGTCTCGTTACCCTTGGACGACTGGAAAACAGACGTTCCATAGGCGGTCGGGCAACAGTAGGGCACGCACGGGGGGTAGGACAGGCAAGGAATTGACACACTCGTCGCGCCATGAGGAGTTTCCGCTGGATGGCGAGCGGCGGTTCCCCTGTCTCAGCACACAGGCTGGGGTGGGACTGGTACAGAAGGCCCCAGTGGCCAGCCTGATACCCTCATGGTGTACTGCGTCAAGGATCTTCAGATACGAAGGCCTCGCTGACCCATACATGGTGCATCCATAGTCAAGACGCGACCACCTAGATAAACTGAATGAATCAGATGTTGACAGTTTCAGAGGGAGCAGTAGGGAATGGTTGACAAGAACAGGGGAAAGGAATACAGTAGAAGAAGACTGGGTAGCTTTGAGAGACGAAATAGTGAAAGCGGCAGAGGATCAAGTAGGTAAAGAGACGAGGGCTATTAGAAATCCTTGAGTAACAAAATATATGTTGAATTGAATTGATGAAAAGAGAAAATATTAAAATGCCGTAAATGAAACAGGCGAAAGGAAGCACAAACGTCTAAAAATGAAATTGACAGGAAGTGCAAATGGCAAATGAGGAACGGCTAGAGAATAAATATAAGGATTTAGAAGCATGTATCCTAGAGGAAAGATAGATACCGCCTACAGGTACATTAAAGCGACCTATGGGGAAAAGAACACCATCTGTATGAATATAAATAGCTCAGATGGAAAAACAATCACAAGCACAGGAGACAAAGTTGAAAGGTGGAAGGAGTATATAGAGGTTCTATAAAAGGGAGATGACCTTGAAGCCAATATTGTAGAAAGAGAAATGACGTAGATCAATATGAGATATGAGATAAGATACTGGAAGAAGAATTTGATAGAGCTCTGAAAGATCCAAGTCGAAACAAGGCCCCAAGAATTCATGACATTCCGTCAGAACTACTGATAGCCTTGGGAGAACCAGCTATGACAAAACTCTTCTATCTGGTGAGCAAGATGTATGAAACAGGCGAAATACTCTCAGATTTCAAGAAAAATTTCATAACTCCAATTCCAAAGAAATTAGTTCCTGACAGGTGTGAAAACTACCAAAATATCAGTTTAAAAAGGTATGATTGCAAGATACTTACACGAATTCTTTACAGAATAATGGAACAATTGATAGAAACCTATCTCAGGCAAGATCAACTTGGATTCCGTAGAAATAAAACAACACGGGAAGCAGTTGTGACCTCACGACTTATCTTAGAAGATGGGTTAAGGAAAGTCAAACCTCCGTTAATAGCATTTGTACACTTAGAGAAAGCTTTTAACAATGTAAACTGGCATACTTTCTTTGGAATTTTGAAGTTAACAGTGGTAAAATACATTGAACGAAAGGCTATTTGCAACTTGTATAGATACCAAATGGCAGCGACAAGAGTCGAGGGGTATGAAATAGAAGCATCAGTTGAGAAGGGAGTGACACACGGTTGTAGCCTATCCCTGATGTTATTCAGTATGTATATTGTACAAGCAGTAAAGAAAGTCAAAGAAAAATTATGAGTAGGAACTAAAGGCGAAGAAATAAAAAATTGACGTTTGCCGATGACACCGTAAATTCATCAGAGACAGCAAAGGACTTGAAAGAGCAGTTGAACGGAATGGACAGTGTCTTGAAAGGAAAATATAAGATGAATATTAACAAAAGTAAAACAAGCATAATGGAATGTAGTCGAATTAAGTCAGGGATTTAGATCAGGAAACTAGACGCTTAAAGTACGAGATGTGTTTTGGTATCTGGGCAGGCAACGGCAATAACAGTATTTCTTAAGAACAAATATTTAACATCGACTCTAGATTTAAGTGCCAGGAAGTCTTTCCTGTAAGTATTTGTCTGGAGTGTAGCCGTGTACGGAAGCGAAACGAGGACCATAAACAATTTCGACAAAAAGAGAATAGAAGCTACCGAAATACGGTACTACAGAAGAATGTTGAAGACTGGATGGGTCGATCACCTAACTAAAGAGGAGGTCCTGAATAGATTTGGGGAACAAGAAATTTGTGGCACAACTTCACGAAAAGAAGGCAGCGGTTGATAGGACAGATCCTCAGACATGAAGAGATCCTCAATTTAGTACTGGAGGGAAGTGTGGGGGTAAAAAATGTAGAGAGAGACAAAGAGACGAATACATTTGTTACAGCGTAAAGACAAGCACCGGCACGCCAGTCGGGAACGATGGAGCAGCGAGGGCTGTGAAGACGTCAGCCAATTGCACGATGACCGACCACTCTCCAGGATGACAAAGCAACAGCAGCGACCTCTATGTGAAGAGGACGTAAGCGCCGCGCCCGACTGGTCGTGGCGAGTTGAACAGTAGCATCAAGATTAGGCACTTCAAGACCAGCGACTTAGAAATTGTATATACTGAAGAAGCTTGTTCATTTGTTTGGTAGCCCTTTGCTTGAGACACATCTATGTAACACAAAGTTAAGCACTGTAATTGCTCATTTTGTAATAGAATTCATTAATACGATTTGCTTGAATGTTGTCTAGTGATCCGAGAAAGCAAGGTTCCTAGACTAAACATTTTTGATGACTAGGCAGGATGCAGCAACATTAAGCAGATGCAGAAGGATGCACGATGCAGTAGTTACTCGGAGATGAAGTGGGTTGCACAGGATAGAGTAACATGGACAGCTGCATTAAATCAGTCTTCGGACTGAAGACCACAACTACAAACAATTCCGAGATATTAAGGCACCAGCTTTAATACATATTGATTTTGGTAGGTTCATATAACTCTTTGCATTACCATTGTGTCGGATGATGATGATTTATGGCAGAGGGCACTAAATAGCAAGGTCACCACCACTCTTGCACTAATGATTTACCGATGAACATTATGAAAATCTGTGGCAAAAGGTCAATAAAACGGAAAACCAAGTTTCATCTCCCCACAAGAAGCTTGGGGCAACCCCAATAAGATAAGCTTCAGAAACGCCCGTACTAAAATTCCAACGTCCCAACGAGATACAGCAGATCTGGGCCTTGGTAGGAGCCAGAGGTACTTTCTACTCCAGCCCCAGCTTTGGAGCCGGCCGGGGTGGCCGAGCGGTTCTAGGCGCTACACTCTGGAACCGCGCGACCGTGATGGTCGCAGGTTCGAATCCTGCCTCGGGCATGGTTGTGTGTGATGTCCTTAGGTTAGTTAGGTTTAAGTAGTTCTAAGTTCTAGGGGACTGATGACCTTAGAAGTTAAGTCCTATAGTGCTCCGAGCCATTTGAACCATTTTTTTTTTAACTTGGCTTTGAACCTAAATGCCCCCCACGTGTAATAATCTAAGGTTCTCCCTTGCTGGGATGCTAAATGGCTTTGTTGCTTGTGGCTGACGATCGAACAGACATTCCAGTGGCTGCTGTACAACGTAGCTGGATGCTGGCGATGTAGGAACGGACAATGTCCAATACGTATGCTTTGCATACTAAGAGAAGATGTCGAATAGAAAGCAGAGGCTCACCAGTCTCTGCACACAAGCTAACAATAGGGCTTGTGCGATGGGTCCCTGTCAACAGCCAAATACCCTCATGGTGAACAGCATCCAGCATTTTGAGGTATGAAGGTCTTGCTGACCCACAAATCCGGCATCTGTATTCAAGCCTGGATCGCACAAAGGCCTTAAAGTTGGATCAGGCAACCTCTGTCGGCCCCCAAGACCAAGGCTTTCAGACATCTCAGTTTCACTTCTTTAAGGTGTGGCAGTCACGTTAACTTCTCATCCAAAGTAAGGCCCAGGTAATTTACCTTTTCCTTAAAAGTGAGAACTGTGTTCCCAGTTTTAAAATGGGTGAATTAAACAGGCAGTGGGAATGGTTAAAATCAACACAAACTGTTTTCTCGAAAAAAATTAAAACCTGTTGTGTAAAACCATTTCTCCAACAGCCTGATCGTCAGCTGCAATTGTAGAGTAGCCGTTATGAAACTGAACGATGCACGGAAGATGGACAAGTCTTCCACAAACAAGGAACATAGTAAGGGACGTCGCACTATGGACGTAATACTGTTTAGTGCTTTTGCGAATGCCGTGAAACTTAAAAAAACTCCCTTCAGAGACACCATGCTCCTGCTTAAACTTGTCAAACAGGACATTTCCAACCTTGTATCTAAAATGTCTGTCCGAGAGAATGGAATGTATGAAGGTAGACAGACATCCACAGAATTCTCACTGACAGAGCCGCAACAAAATATTATGCCTCCTGGTGGTATCGTAGGTCTTTTCCATGTCAAAGAAAACACAAACAAGGTGTTGCTTAGTAAGGAACGCTTGTTGAATTGCTCCTTCGAGCAGGGCCAAGGTTATCGAGCGTGCAGTGATACCTCCTTAACCGACACTGGAAGCGAAATGCAAAATTAGAGCAGCCAAAACGAGGGGTGGTGCTTCACCATCTGGAGGGAGGTAGATGTTACGGATGGTAATTTCCTGCGTTGTCCTCACCCTGACAGCCACATCTTCTAAAGGTGTTTGAAAGGGCACAGGTTCGCTACAGAGGTAAGGACGAAAATACACTGTCATAGCTAGGACAATTTTTGTTGTACCCCTGATATCTCCATCCACTTAAGGGCCACACATGCCTCCACCACATCGACGACCACCCCGCCTGCTTACTTCCAGGCTGGCCGCCGTCTCATCTGGAGACAGTGGTTGACTGACTATGAAATCGACCTGCCTCTCGCCACTCTGCCTGCACAACCCACCTAGTTCGAGATGGAAGTACCTGTGGTGCGCCTGCCTACGAGCACGATTTCCACCGACGTCAACGCCTGCACGCCCTCCCTGTTGGATATCTGTAGTTCTCTGTACTGTGGGGGGTGGGGAGGCTGTATGCGGGAAACCAGGACAGTTCAAAAAGCTGGGACACTGCTTAAAAGTTGATGTAACTTAGCCAGGTGGGAGAGAAACCGCCGCAGTTGCACTGGAGAATGACGCTTTCTGTCGTCTGGGGTGGCATGGAGTGACCAAGGAGGCAAATTAGGCTACAGCATCACCTGTCGCCACCGGTTTTCGCACCCAGTACCATGGCGAGAGCTAGATCCTCAGGGGATGCCAGAATCTCCATCTCGTCTTCAGACGCACACCCCTGGAGGAGTGCTGGTGTAGGGGGCACTGGAGGCTCCCGTTTCTTGGTGGACTTTATCTTTGAAGTTTTGCCCTCTCGCCACTCCTTAGGAGCTTGCTGGGAGGGCTTCTCAGAAGTAGCTTCAAGGGCAGAGGAAGACTGTGAAGCCCTTCAACCAGCAGCCAGTGGTTCTTTCAACCACTGGCTGGTGTCCACTGGACCACTGGGGGGAACCGTGGAAGGTAGCATTCCAAGGGACCCCTTCTGCATAAGAGGAGCCAGAGGAGGCACTTGCTTCTGTGGCTGGGGGGAGGGGACCTATGTCCCCAGCATTTTGGGGGTGTTTGTTCCAAAGTTGAAGCTTTTGGAGCAACAGAAGAAGACATGCCCCAGCCAACTGGACAGGGGAGCGAGATGGGTGGCCCTGAGGGCCCACTGGAGCAACCTTAGAGGATGGACGTAACGGTGTCAGCGATGGCGACGCCATAACGGTGGTAGCATAAGAAGATCCTATGGGAACAGCGTTTAACCTTTCGTATTTGAGTTTAGCCTGTCAGGGGTCTTGAACTCCACATTTTGCGCTCTTTTTGGGCAGTCCGGCGAGCAGGGGGAGTGATGCTGTCCACAGATCACACAGGTGGGAGGCAGCGCACATTGAGTATTCAGATGCAGCAAAGTCTGCAGTTTTAACAAGTGGCACTGGAAGGGCACCAGGACGCCATGTGCCCAAATTTCTAGCACTTGAAGCACCACATAGAGGGAGGAACATAGGCCATGATGTCACATCGGTACACCATCACCTTCACCTTTCCAGGTAACGAATCACCCTCAAAGATGAAGGCACCAGTGGTAACCCTACTGTACTTGGGTCCCCTGTAAACGAGCAGGATGAAATGGACACTCCACTGTTCTAAATTGGCACATATCTCATCATCAGACTGTAACAGGAGGTCACGATGAAAAATAATTCCCTGGATCATATTTAGGCTTTTGTGAGGAGTGACTGAAACAAGAATATCATCCAGCTTGTCACAGGCGAGTAACGCCCAGGACTGGGTTGGGGATGCTGTCTGAATCAAAATCGACCAATTGTGCATTTTGGACAGTGCTGTCACTTCCCCAAACGTATCCTCAAGGTGCTCAACAAAAAACAGAGGCTTCATTTCCAGAAAGGAGCACCCAACAGTTCTGCCTCAAACTAAGTAGCGTGGTGATAGGGATCCTGTCACTCTGAAGCCCTATGTTCCTCCAAAGGTGTTGCTAGGGAGGGGAATGACTTAGGTTCATACCTGTCAGCGCTGTAATCAACATTCCCTTTCTTAGAGACTGCTGGGCCATTCGGTCCCCAGCAAAAGATGACCTAATCCGCTTGATTGTCGGTCATCTGTCCTGATGCCACCCACTCCGATCAGGGGCTCTCCCCACAGGCACAATCCAGCCCCAGAAAAGGCCACCTGGGATGATGGCCATTGCTGGGGGTCCTGATGCCCCAGGAAGACAGACATCTACTCCTTGGAATACAAGGGGAGTTTACAGCTCAGGCATCAGCAGTGTGATCCCTGTGTTGCTTGGGGGCTACCACCAAATGGGTACATGATGGCCCTACCACAACGAACTGTATACCATGCTGGATATTGGGCACAGAGGGATCCAATAGTGTCATGGGGGCGAAAGAGGACAGGGGACAATGGAAGTAGAAGACATACTTTGGAAAATGTCCTGGCCCAAATAGGAGATATGCAGATGGATATGCAATGCCATGACAACAAGAGATTCAGGAGATCGAATCTAAGGGCACTATAGATAACTAGTGCACCACACAAGATGTCCTTCCCAATATGGTACGAACTTCTGAGGAATTTGTAAAATGGCAGGTCAAACCATAGAATGGGACCTGAACTTACACAGCTGAAACGTTTGAGACTCCTTTTAGTCGCCTCTTACGATAGGCAGGAATATCTCAGGCCTACTCTAACCCCCGGACCCACAGGGGGCAGCACATAGGGTTAGGTACATATAACCTAACACTATGTCGAAAGAAACCTGCCATGATGTGTTCAGATAGTGTCAGATAATTGAAGTTGCGATGAATATGGCAGGTTTCTCAATTTCTCCATTATTCATATGTGTCACTTGTTCCAGATTATGATGATGATGATGATGATTAGTGTTCTAGGGCGCTCAACAACGAGGTTATCAGCGCCCGTTCCCAAAATAAATGTTGACGAGTGCAGCCAAGATCTGTTAAACAAGAATCAATTGAGAGCCAATCTTTACGAGAATTGTAAATGCTCAAATTTCAGTATTGGACACAGCACATCAAAACAGGTAGATAAAACTAAAAATAAAATACCAGTACAAAACAGGTAAAAATACTTAACTGTAGCTGGGTGACCACTTACAAATAATGGGTGACCAAACCACTTTACAGCACATTAAGATCTCAATCCCAATATTTTGGGAAGACGTCCAGACATCACACAAAAACGTAAAACTCTAGCCACATTCGCCTCATTATTATTTAAAATAGACCGCAGGTCTGATGGGAAACAAATCTTCCCTCAAACTCACATATAAAACACATTTAGTTAAAATACACTCCTGGAAATTGAAATAAGAACACCGTGAATTCATTGTCCCAGGAAGGGAAAACTTTATTGACACATTCCTGGGGTCAGATACATCACATGATCACACTGACAGAACCACAGGCACATAGACACAGGCAACAGAGCATGCACAATGTCGGCACTAGTACAGTGTATATCCACCTTTCGCAGCAATGCAGGCTGCTATTCTCCCATGGAGACGATCGTAGAGATGCTGGATGTAGTCCTGTGGAACGGCTTGCCATGCCATTTCCACCTGGCGCCTCAGTTGGACCAGCGTTCGTGCTGGACTTGCAGACCGCGTGAGACGACGCTTCATCCAGTCCCAAACATGCTCAATGGGGGACAGATCCGGAGATCTTGCTGGCCAGGGTAGTTGACTTACACCTTCTAGAGCTCATTGGGTGGCACGGGGTACATGCGGACGTGCATTGTCCTGTTCGAACAGCAAGTTCCCTTGCCAGTCTAGGAATGGTAGAACGATGGGTTCGATGACGGTTTGGATGTACTGTGCACTATTCAGTGTCCCCTTAACGATCACCAGAGGTGTACGGCCAGTGTAGGAGATCGCTCCCCACACCATGATGCCGGATGTTGGCCCTGTGTGCCTCGGTCGTATGCAGTCCTGATTGTGGCGCTCACCTGCACGGCGCCAAACACGCATACGACCATCATTGGCACCAAGAAAGAAGCGACTCTCATCGCTGAAGACGACACGTCTCCATTCGTCCCTCCATTCACGCCTGTCGCGACACCACTGGCTGCACGATGCTGGGGCGTTAGCGGAAGACGGCCTAACGGTGTGCGGGACCGTAGCCCAGCTTCATGGAGACGGTTGCGAATGGTCCTCGCCGATACCCCAGGAGCAACAGTGTCCCTAATTTGGTCGACGGGCACGTGCACCTTCCGCCGACCACTGGCGACAACATCGATCTACTGAGGAGACCTCACGCCCCACGTGTTGAGCAATTAGGCGGTACGTCCACCCGGCCTCCCGCATGCCCACTATACGCCCTCGCTCAAAGTCCGTCAACTGCACATACGGTTCACGTCCACGCTGTCGCGGCATGCTACCAGTGTTAAAGACTGCGATGGAGCTCCGTATGCCACGGCAAACTGGCTGACACTGACGGCGGCGGTGCACAAATGCTGCGCAGCTAGCGCCATTCGACGGCCAACACCGCGGTTCCTGGTGTGTCCGCTGTGCCATGCGTGTGATCATTGCTTGTACAGCCCTTTCGCAGTGTCCGGAGCAAGTATGGTGGGTCTGACACACCGGTGTCAATGTGTTCTTTTTTCCATTTCCAGGAGTGTATGTCGTATCGACAGCTGTGTCCCACATGTCTGACACGTTGGTGGCTCCTCATGACATAACAGAAAACCATGTCTCAATGGACAGTGTCCTATTCGATGCCATGTAAGGGCTATTTCCTCAGCTCGTTATTGACGGAAGGAGGTAAGCCACGGTCGGACAGAATCCTTCACCGTTCGCAACTTATTATCCCTCACTTCCAGCCACTGAGCCTCCCACCAACGCATGATCTTCCAAGTCATGAATGATGTTATTGCCTGCAGGCGGACTGAACAGCGAGCAGGAGGTGGGATGGAGCAAGACTACTTGGCAGCCGCAAGTTCCAGGAATCCCTATGTGCCCTGGAACCCAGCAGAAAATTACATCCTTACCCTGTTTTTACAAGAGCAGGAGTGAGTCCTGCACTTGTTGCACCATCCGATCTGCTGGGTACATCTGTTCAAGAGCGTGTATAGCATTTTGGGAATCAGAGCAGATGATGAATTTCTTGCCATGATGTCGTCGCATGTGCTCTAATGCTGCAGAATGGCAAACAGTTCTGCATAGTAAACTGAGAACTGCCCTGGGAGCCCTATCTTACGAACAGTATCGGGAAACACAGCACAGCAGCCCATAAAATCCCCCTGTTTAGACCCATACGTGTAAACAGTAATAAAATCTGAATGGCGGTCTAAAATCTCAGTAAATTTAGTTTTAAAAAGGTGGGCCGGGGTACAATACTTCTCGTAAGCCGCCAGATCAAGAAGTAATCTCGGCCGTCGTAGTAGCCAGAGAGATCCCCTACTCCATCCCTGGTTTAGGACCTTAATGCCCTCCAGGTGTACTGAGTCGAGACTCTCCTTTGCATGGATGCCATACGGCTTTGTTGCCTTCGGACGGTGGCGGAAGAAACGTTCCAGTGCCAGCTGTGAAAAGGTGTTGGACGCTAACGAAATAGGAGTGGACTTGGCCCTGTATGCTTGCCGTACCATAAGGAGAAGACGCTGAATGGACAGCAGAGGCTCTCCAGCCTCGACACATAGACTAGCAACTGGACTCATACGATAAGCCCCCGTTGAAAGCCTAATACCCTCATGGTGAATCACATCCAACATTTTGAGGTACGAAGATCTTGCAGACCCATAAGCTTGATATCCGTATTCGAGTCGAGGTGTCCTTTCTTCCACATCTATCACCCCCTGTGATGCCCATTCTTGTTTGAATTCAGCAACATCAATGTCCATAGCATCACAGCAAGTGACCACACCTTTGCTGGAGTAAGGGGAGTTATGCAACTTAACAATGATGTCATACTTACCCAATTTTTGTGACTTCCTAAGCAGTTCCACCTGCTTTGCACAGTAAGTCTCGACCAGCAAAGGAACCATTTCGCAGCTGCTTAATAGACTTTAGATACCAGCAACTCTTTCTAAGCCTTTATGGATATAGAAGAGGGACACCTTTTTAAAAGTACATTCCTTTGTTTTGATCACTACAAAGACATACTGATTCATTATACCTTGAACCCCATTTCTAACAAGTTGGTTGTCAGAAGGACTAACCTCCCTCCCAGGCAATACTCCCTTCTAGCTGGGAGGAGAAGATTTCGAGGGTTCCATCTATGTCCCACGAGCAGCCAGGGAAAAACTGAGGTGTCGCAGGTTCCCCAGAGGTTGCCTGCTAACGACTGCTCCACGCCAACAGCCATGCATTTCCTCAGCAAGCAGCATACCTTGAGATTGAGGTTTATATATATATATATATATATATATATAGAGAGAGAGCAGGCCATCCAAGATCCCCGTTCCCTGTGACACAGAACGTTCCACCACCGCTTCACATGGTGGTTGCTGAAGCATGCCCAGAGCTTACGGTAACAGACGACTGACAGGCTCTTAGCAGCCCCAGATCAGGAATCCCGGGGTCGCCAAGCACTTACTCATCAAATGAATGCTGAGCCCCTGAGGGACATTGCGTAAGAAATCCAGTGTTTGGTTAGCCAATGGCCCTCAGCCAATCATATGTGTGTAGAGGGCCCATGTGGCTTCCTTTTTCAAAGGTGGTCAGCCATTAACCTTTGGTATACAGTAATTGGGGTATTGAGACGGTTCTGATTTTTGAGCTATATTTGATGTAGCACATTATCTGATGAAACTAGCTTTGTCTGATGGTAAGTTATGATGAATAATTTGTATGGTTACCACTAAGACAATTCTAAGTCTTTTTATTATGCTGAATTTCGTGCTACCATTAGAGGTGACTTAGGCTGTGGATTTGCATTCTTCTCGGCATCCATTTCACTTACATGCATTCACATCCAGTACTGCCGGCTGAGAGGGTGTGAATTTGTCAAATACTGAGAAGCTGATTACTGCATAACTTTAAAGTTCATTTCATTATATTTGTATTTAATCCCTCACCTCAGGTTTTATGAGAATGAAAATGTTGGCTTGCAAAATAATATCAGTTTTTTACGGCGATGAAAGTTTGTTTTGTATCAACACAATTCTCACTGAAAACTTTTAGTTTGTGTCTATGTTTCTGAAGAGAAATATATTCGCTTTAAACAGCTCGTGTTGTAATATAATTTCTAACTAGATTATTCCCTTTATTCGTGTATTGCTTACGTGAACACAGGGTGCCACCATCTTATTGATCTATGGTTGCACAAGTAGTGGCCAAGAGGAAAGTCGTGTTTAAGTTACAGATCGTGATAAGCAACGTTGGAAACACATAACAGATTTTCTCACAGTGAGATATTTTCAGACATTAAACAAGGTATGGTGGTATGGCCTGCAGCAGTTAGATATCGGGCTGTTATGTGTGGCAACACTACATTATGGAACTCAAAATATTTGGACCTATATGACTCAATTATATGAAAGTGTGAGCTGTTTAACTACTATTGAGGCATTGTTAGAAGTCAGATAACACTGACAATCTTTTCATTACCACTATAATTTTCTTTTTCAGTATCACTATATTATCAATGCTTGTACATCACTACCTCTGGATGAAATAGTATTAAGATTGATGTATGTGTTTTTCAGATAGGTTGTCTAACTGTTTTGAGCCTGTTGAAATATGTAATTTTAGGTACTGGTTTCTTGACACTGTACCAAACCAAAATGAAGTTTATAATATGTTCTTTATCTTATTTGTTCATTTATTTTTTATATATGTGCCAAACGTGAAGTGTGTATGAGTGCTTGACTGATACAGGCTGTTTAAGACAGTTGATGCTGTTGGGAGATATACATAGTGGTCGACGAACCACCCACAGTAGGTCAGATTTTGCACCAGGATTGTTCATCAGGCTGAACTCCAATAAAATCTTGCAACAAATTTGGGAATATTTACGATACAGGTCAGGACATATTTTCTCACAAGGAGGGGGTCAGCTTTATGCAGGTGCTTCAAGTTAAGAAGTTAGTAACTGCTGCATTCTTTCCACTGGTATTGTGTGACAATATCGTAAACCATCAGACATCAGTCCATAGACTCCTGTATGTTGTATGTCACTAATTTTCTTGTAGCTTTCTCCAGTACATAAGTAACAGGTTTTCTCTGTTTCACAATATAGTTCCCATGTCCTTTATCTGCTTAGAAACGAAATACTTCCACCTGCAGAAATGTACCATACTCAAGTGATTATTACAGAAGACTGCAGCCAGATGCATAATTACACAGTAATGTGTCATTTTTGCAGTGTTCACACAGTTACTATTTGGAAAAGTGAAATGGGCTACCTGTGAAAAACACAGATCCAGAACTCAGCCACAAATATAATTTACTTTCAAATTCTCTTTGAACGTGATGCAGATGTCTACAAGTATAACAATAATATCAATAAGATAATGTGAAATGTTTTAATAATAACAATAATAATTACTGTTTGTTTACATTGCTTTAGCATAACTTCCTAGAATTTCACATAACTACTGCGTTTAGAAGCATTCATCCAAAATTTTGAGAAGTGTGTAAATCATGGCATTGATTTAAGAACATTAATGGCAACAGTCTTGCACAATTTTAACAATACTAAAATTTATACAATATAAAATCAAAGTGTGCGTTCACTAGTATCAGTGTTTCGTTTAGCACACTTAGCTTCTGAAGACAGGTCAACTGACTATAGTTATGCGAGTCTGTAAATGATTGGAATACTTTTTAGTCCTTTCCACCTGCAGTCAGAAGCAAGTTTTCCTTTTATTTTTTAATAGTTGAATGTATTTCCCATTGTTTCTTGCCAAAGTTAGCTTCCTATGGACTCTCAAACAGTATTATATTTGTGGTTGCAGCACGTAGAGCGAGCCTGTGAATGTTCCCATTAATCTGGCTGGAACATTCTCCATATGTGTCAGAATGCAAGCAAATCCGTTCGCAGGAGCAAGCAACTGGGAAGTACCCTGTGTTGAACACAGATCCTAGTTTTCTACAATTTCTTAATTTTCACACTACGTATGTCTCCAAACATGAGATGAAACAATTGGAAACTGATATATGTAGAAACACATACCTTTTTACTACAATGGTTTTTGGGGTTCAGTACTCCTATACGCTCTGGTGGTGGTGTGTTGGGGCTTATGGGCGCTCAACATCGAGGTCATCAGCGCCCTGACACATATTAAAAGGAACGAACGTGGACAGACCTAAGAAAACTAAAGCACACACTTAAAGAAAGCAGGAAAAGAAGGAAAATGCTACATAAGAAAGTAAAACCTAAGGAAATGGGAAACATAGCAACAAGAATGTCGCAGGAAATTCTTATTGGCTGTCCACTTACATAAAATATGGGCTAGCTTGTCACACAGTGAGCAAATTAAAATCCTCTCCCTAAAATCTTTGTAAAAACATTTGACATGGCACAGAACTTTAAAACTTAAGCCACATTCGTCCTAGTGTTGCCTAAAAGAGATGGCAGGTCCGCTGGCAAGTCAGCTGCGGCCCGCTGGTTAGAAAATAAAACGCAATCCAATAAAACGTGGCGCACAGTGACCTGGACGCCGCAAGCACCACACATTGGAGGGTCCTCTCGCCGGAGCAGGTAGCCATGCGTCATAGGGCTGTGGCCTATTCGAAGTCGAGTGAGGAGGACCTCGTCCCGTCGATGGGGCTGAAAGGAAGTACACCACACACGCGTTGTGGGCTTGACTAAACGGAGCATAGTGTCATTCACTTCCAGCCACTCATCCTCCCACCGACGCATAACCCGTGAGCTCAACAGCGAGGTGAGTGCGTCCAAGGGGGCTCTCTTTTGTGGGTCATCACACGAGTTCTGTCATGCAATGTACTGGTTATAAATTAGTATCAATAGTGTATGGGAGTCCTCAACCAAGATATCTGCTGACTGGAAGAAGGATGTATGATACTGTCTGATCGAGAGCAAGCATCCGGATAGGTACTCACTGCGGTGGAGGTACTCGTAGAGGCAGCAGCCGGGCCCCACCAGGCAGGCCACCACCAGCAGCGCCAGCAGCACTGAGCTCGCCCCAGCAGCCAGCACCAGCAGGCGACCACCTGCTCCCAGCGCCATCTGGCGACACAGCGTAGACGGCATGTACACACCCGACGTGGAGCCGTAAATAACAGAACTCTTTGAACATGTACTCGAGAGCAATGGGCAGATTTATGGATAAAGAAATGGAATAGCCAGGTGATCCCCACTAACTCCTACAATCGCAAATCTCTACATGGAATACTTTAACGAGGTGTCGCCTCCAGCTGCCCATCTAAAACACAAGGGCAGGGTAGTTTCTGGCGAAGATAACGATTTATCTCAAGATCACATCTGGTGTCAGATGATTCCCCCCCCCCCCCCCCCCCCCACCAGGGGCAGTTACTTGAGTTACATTCTAGGCCACCACAGGGAACTCCTGTCCTGAACATACATCCTTCCCCCTTGAACTCCCCAGATGCACATTTATGTGTTACATTCAAGATCACCCCCCCCCCCCCCCCCCTCTGGATCAACAAGATGCAAGCTCCCCCTCCCCTTTCTCCTTCTAATACTACAGAAATTAAGTGGGTTGTGTCATTTGAGGCCTGTGCACTATAGTGGAAGGATCGTCATTAAACATCAGGAGAGTCCAGCTACGACCACCATCCCAAGTATAATAAGAAGCCATGTAGGTATAAGTAATCCTTCCTCTAATAAGTAACTTCTATTTACGGTTTTTCGGTAATTTGTTGCAATTATAGCGACTATCAAATGACCTACATATTCATACTGGAGATATATGTAAATATAATTTTAAACAATTATTACAGCGAATTATTTAACAAATCACACCGCATCTCAAGTAAAAAAAATTTGTAATGCATTACTAACAACGAATACGCTCTTGTTGAACTTTAAATTTTAAACAGGTGCCACAACATGATACTTGAACGATCTCTTGCTACACAACAAATCTACGTCATCCCTACATTACTAGCGTGTGTGTGTGCACGCAGTATCGTACTGTCAATAAAATATTGTTGAAACTTTAAGAAAAACACAGCGCAACATTTAAACAAATGAACTGTTGCTGCATTCCAAATCTATGTCATCCCTACATTACTAGCGTATGTGTGTGTGTGAGAGGCACAATGTATGTGTTGAAACGAGTTCACTGTCCTGTCTTCAGGAATACTGTAATTTAATTATGTATATTCTGCGCCGCAGCATATTCTGCAAAATTTTTGTTAAAAATCAAAAAAAATCATGATGTAAGAAAGTTTGACAATACAATGCGTAACTGGAGTGGCTGCATTATTACAAATTAATGATATCACAGCAAATTCTGCCAAATCTCTGAAAATATTAACAAAATCTTTTATGTAAAACACTTGTACAATGCCATGGGAAACTGTGGTATGGCTGTCCAATATGGCGGAAATTTTTGAAAAACTTCCTCACGAAGGTGGAAAACTCCGACGTATTAATTACAAAGTATGACATAATTTGTAAATTTGGTTCCTGCGAGTTATTAAATGTTTTGCGTTTCAAACTACAGTGCAACCAATAAAGTAGTGCACAAGGAAACATATCCCTGCATTGCTAATTTGCGATGTCATAGATTGTTAAAAACAATGGACTCCACAACCCATAGCTATGTAAATTGTTAGACCGATTTTCGTCCAAATGCTCGCATTTCCATTGTAAGATACTGTACGTAAATAATGATGATGTTAAACTATTACAGCAGCTCTTTTATTTTAACAAAATACTCCAATATCCCACGTTAAACAATTTCCACAAAGTATTACTTATTTAATGACTAATCTGCTTATACTTTGTACTGGCACACTGACGAATGATCACATCCCTCTATTAATGTTTACAGACATCTTGGATGGTTGATTTACGCTATAAACAACTTCTGCACAAAATGTTATAGCATAGAAATGGATAGAGAAATGCACTTACTCAAATCAAACTAAAAAAATGTTGTGACCTGGAGGCCTGCACGTAGTAACGTCGCCGTGCACCTCTCCAAGACTGCTACTCACAAGGGAAACTCACCATCGCACCCCCCTCAGACTTAGTGGTAACAAGGCCCAGTGGATAGCACATTAAAAAAATGGTTCAAATGGCTCTGAGCACTAAGGGACTCAACTGCTGTGGTCATTAGTCCCCTAGAACTTAGAACTACTACTTAAACCTAACTAACCTAAGAACATCACACACATCCATGCCCGAGGCAGGATTCGAATCTGCGACCGTTGCAGTCGCACGGTTCCGGACTGCGCGCCTAGAACCGCGAGACCACCGCGGCCGGCGATAGCCCATTAGAAACTGAACACAGATCAAGCATGAAAACAGTAAGAAGGTGTAATCAACTGTGAAAAAAGAAGCAAAAACAGTGAACGTTCCAAGCTCAAGATGTCCGACATTGAACGAAGTCGATTAGCAATGTCACCGTGGTTATATGGGCGCTGGGTTGGACTGGATCCATGATCAAACCTCCCTAGTGCTCCATATTTCTTTTCAAAAAATTATGAACTGTCTGTCCGGTCATTGATGTAATTGTTTATTCAATTTTATATCTCTGTCGCAATGCAACGAGTGATTGCAAGAGCAAGGGTAAGGAAGTAACCTCCAGATGTGCGCACTTCCTATTTGTTCTACACAAGTATCACTTGCTATGACTCTTGCGTCCTGGTTTGGAAGTTTTGACTCTTGAATTCCTTTGTTGTAACGTGGTTCACAGCCCTTTACCTGTTGTTTTCATTTCTGTGAGCGGTCTAAGTACAATCCGCCTCCTCTCACTATACATCATATTTACTTCCTTTGTTTTGGTTTTTAGGGCGTAAAAACAACTGGGGTGATAAACGCCCAAGTCAAAACTATAGAACACGAAAACAGAGAGGAGTTAAAAAACGAGTACACGTCAATCCCAATCGACGTAAGAGAAGGCAGGTAAAAGCAGGGACGTGGAGAAAGGGCTATAAAATACACCATAGAAAAACAGAGGCATAGAACTAAACATTAAATGGCCTTCGCCATATTACTACGACGGATAAAAAGTAAAACTAGGTCGGCAGTCAGCGCGTCGTTCGCTAAAACGGCCGATAAATCAGACGGCAAACCCAAGCGGGAACATAAACGGTTAAAAAATAGGCATTCCATCAGGAAATGGCAGACAATTAAAAGTTGGTCGCAATGTGCACAAAGTGGTGGGGGAACGCCACTTAACAAATGGCGATGGCTAATAAGGCAGTGTCCTATACACAACCTAGTTAAAACGACCTCCCGGCGGGACAGACGGTAACACAGAGATCTTCGGAAAGAATATAGGAACTAATGGGCGGAGATACGAGGACTGCAGCCTCGGCAGGAGCATCAGCAGCCTGGTTTCCTGGGAGACCAATGTGACCAGGAACACCCATAAACATCACAGTGCCTCCATCAAGAATGAACAAGAGACTGTTTTCCTGGACCTGTTGCACTAAGGGATGGTTGGCGTACAGTGTGCAGAGACTTTGAAGGGCGCTAAGAGTGCCTGAGCAGAGAACGTAATTGAAAAGCCTGTGTCGCCATATGTACTCTGTGGCCTGATACACGGCGAAGAGCTTGGCTGTAAATAATGAGCAGTGTGACGGGAGCCGATACCATGCAACGTCGGCGCCAAGGTTGGTAGGTTTGAGGGATAAAGGGAACAAACTACAGGGTCATCAGTCCCTTGTTCCAGACACAAACAAGGCTCAGGATAAAGAAAACTGCCAAAGTACGTTTGGTAAAGGAAAAGGGAGAAAATGAATGGGACAAACAAAAACAATGGAAAATATACACCATAAGGAAAAGTAGAAGATTGTATTAAAACCATAGAGCAGATGGTCTATGCTGGCTGATCACAAGAATAAAAGAGGATGAGCCAACCACCTTGCAGCCCATTAAAATGTCCACCTCAAAAAGACAAGGCAAGATGAACACATGTAGGTAAAAGACGAACACAAACAAATGTAAAGGAAGGGGGACACAGATAAAATGGAGGAAGGGTGAGTGGAGGCCCCAGAGAGAAGGCCAAACGCCCGCCTTTAGATGGTACGATAAAAACCCTAGGGAAAACTAAATCTGCCATTGAGGCATTGTCGTCCAACACAAAATCTGCCATTGAGGCATTGTCGTCCAACACAAAAGGTAAGTTGCTGGGAAGATTAAAAGTCCGCCGCAGAGCAGCTTAAAGTGGGCAGCCAAGCAAGATGTGCACGACAGTCAGAAGGGAGCTACAGTGACACCGAGGTGGGTCAACATGATGGAGAAGTTAGCCAATGTGGAGTGGGCAGAGGATAACAGATTCCCTGCGAGTAGCTCGCATGGATGACCGCCACACATGCGTCGCCTCCTTGGTAGCACCGAGTTTATTTGGTGTACTCAGAGTGCGCCATTCAGTATCTCAGATAACGAAAACTTTGCAACGGAAGACGGCTCGCAAATCCGTCTCTGGGAGGACAGTCTCTAGAGATGGTTTACTGGAGGTCTGTTTCGCCAGGCGGTCAGCAAGCTCATTGCCTGATATTCCAACATGCCCTGGGGTCCAAATGAAGGTAGCTGAGCGTCCACTGCTCTAGAGGGCATAAAGACACTCCTAGATTAATAGTACCAAAGGATGCCTAGGTAAGCACCAGTCGAGAGCTTGTATGCTGCTTAAGTAGTCACTGCAAATAACGAAGGACTCAAGAGAACAGTAGCGGACGTGATCAAGATGGCAACCAACTCTGCAGTGAAAATGCTGCAGCCATGCAGCAATGAGCATTGTTCAGTATGGCCATCGTGAGCATAAGCATAACCGACAAGACCGTTAACCAGTGATCCATCGGTATAGATTACTTCTAAGCCCTCAAACTGACCTAGAAGAGAGATAAAATGCCAACAGAGGGCCTCAGGTGGAACTGAGCCTCTGAGGCCTTGAAATAGGTCCAGCTGAAGCAGCGGCCGAGGTATAGACCATGGAGGGGTACGGAAGTGGCCCTGCAGGAAAGGTGGTAAGGGGGAAGTGCTGAGTTCATGAAGGAGGGACCACCGTGTCAGGAAAAAGAAGACTGTAATTTGGATGGCGAGGCATATTATGTATGTGGGCAGTATAATTTGCGAGCAATAGCTGCCACCGGTACCGCAATGCAGCCAGCTTCTACAAGTAGACTGTTCACGGGGCTAGATCGGAAGGCGCACATCGCGAGGCAGACTCCACAGTGGTGGATTGGGTCTAGCAGACTCTGCCAAACCATATACCACGCTCCTGTAATCAATACAGGTCTGTACAAGGGCTTGGTACAGCTACAGCAGTGTACAACCCCAGCCGGTGTGGCTCAGGCAGCAGATAAGACTGAAGTGCCGCCAGCACTTGTCTTTAGGCTGACAAAGACCAGTCCTAGAAAGCAGTAAGTCTCCACTACATCTAGTAGTTGGTCATCGAGGTAAAGTTGGAAATGGGGGTTGACGGTATGACTGCGACAACAGTGCATCACGCAAGTTTTGGTGGCTGAAAACTGAAAGCCGTAAGTGAGGGCCCACCGTTGCGCCTTCCGTATAGGTCCCTGCAGGCGACGTACAGCAGCAACAGTAGAAGAGGAGCAGAACGAAATACAAAAATCGTCAGCGTATGAGAGGAAATACTGACGATCCTACTGCTACTGCAAGACCACTGATGATAATTAAAAAGAGTGGGGCACACCTTGACAGAGTACACCTGTTGGTTATGATGCCATAAAGTCGCTGGAGCTGGGTCCAAACATGGGAGTTGGAGGGCCCTGTTCCAAAAGTGGAAACATAGCGTTCCCAACACCTGCTTCCTTGATGAGCAGGCGAACCAGTGCTCGAAGCCGTTTGAAGGCAATAAGGTTCTCCAGGGAAGGGTGGCGTTTATGGTGTTGAAGGGCCCCCCTACGGTCTCTAATGCCTGCAGCGATTTCAGGCGACTACCAAGGAACAGTCCTCCACCGATGGGACCTGGAAGAACGGGGAATTGCAGATTCTGCTGCAGAAACAATGCTGGTAGTGATCATTTGAACCACCACATCAATTGTGTCATGAGAAAGCGGCTCGATAGTGGCAATGGAAGCGAACAAGTCCCAGTCAGCCTTATTCATAGCCCATCTGCAGGGGCGCCCAGAAGAGTGACGTTGCGGCAGTGACAGAAATATCGGAAAATGTTCACTACCGCACAAGTAGAAGGTTTGGTCTGCAGATTGAAAGGTCGATGGCTGAGTACGTGCTATGTGTGTGTGTGTGTGTGTGTGTGTGTGTGTGTGTGTGTGTGTGTGTTGGGGCTTATGGGCGCTCAACGTCGAGGTCATCAGCGCCCTGACACACATTAAAGGGAACGAATGTGGACAGACCTAATAAAACTGAAACACACACTCAAAGAAAGCAGGAAAAGAAGTAAAATGAGACATAAGAAAGTAGAAGGTAAGGACAGGGAAAACGTAGCAACAAGAATGCCACAGTAAATTGTGATTGGAAGGCCACTTACATAAAATATGGGCGAGCTTGATCACACAGTGAGCAAATTAAGATCCTCTCCCTAAAATCTTTGTAAAAACATTTGACATGGCACAGACCTTTAAAACTTTAACCACATTCGTCCGAGTGTTGCCTAAAATAGATGGCAGGTCCGCTGGCAAGTCAGTCGCGGCCCGCTGGTCATAAAATAAAACGCAATCCAATAAAACGTGGCGCACAGTGACCTGGACGCCGCAAGCACCACACATTGGAGGGTCCTCTCGCCGGAGCAGGTAGCCATGCGTCATAGGGCTGTGGCCTATTCGAAGCCGAGTGAGGAGAACCTCGTCCCGTCGATGGGGCTGAAAGGAAGTACACCACACACGCGTTGTGGGCTTGACTATACGGAGCTTATTGTCAGTCACTTCCAGCCACTTATCCACCCACAGACGCATGAGTCGTGAGCTCAACAGCGAGGAGAGTGCCCGCAGGGGTACAGCATACTGAGATACTTGTGGATCGAGACACACCTCCTCGGCTGCGAGATCTGCCCTTTCATTCCCAGCAATGCCGACATGCCCCGGAACCCAGCAGAAAGCCACCACCTTCCCCAATCGCTGTAGGTGGAGGAGGGCATCCTGGATGGTCTGGACTATTTTATCTGCTGCATACAAACGTTGCAAAGAGTGAAGGGCACTTAGTAAATCGGTCCAGACAAGAAATTTATGACAGGAAGAATGTCTCACCTGCACCAGTCCTCGCAAGATAGCAGACAATTCTGCAACAAAGACAGTAAAAGTCTGAGTACGTGCTATGTGCCACACTGAAATGTGTGGAGGCAATATCATTTAAGAGGGAAAGGTTGATCTGTGCCAACACTTGCTCACCGACAGTGCCTCGGTCTTGTCGCCACCAAGCCGACCCACAAAGCGTTGTTGTTGTTGTCTTCAGTCCTGAGACTGGTTTGATGCAGCTCTCCATGCTACTCTATCCTGTGCAAGCTGCTTCATCTCCCAGTACCTACTGCAACCTACATCCTTCTGAATCTGCTTAGTGTACTCATCTCTCGGTCTCCCTCTACGATTTTTACCCTCCACGCTGCCCTCCAATGCTAAATTTGTGATCCCTTGATGCCTCAAAACATGTCCTACCAACCGATCCCTTCTTCTAGTCAAGTTGTGCCACAAACTTCTCTTCTCCCCAATCCTATTCAATACCTCCTCATTAGTTACGTGATCTATCCACCTTATCTTCAGTATTCTTCTGTAGCACCACATTTCGAAAGCTTCTATTCTCTTCTTGTCCAAACTATTTATCGTCCACGTTTCACTTCCATACATGGCTACACTCCAAACAAATACTTTCAGAAACGACTTCCTGATACATAAATCTATATTCGATGTTAACAAATTTCTCTTCTTCAGAAACGCTTTCCTTGCCATTGCCAGTCTACATTTTATATCCTCTCTACTTCGACCATCATCAGTTATTTTACTTCCTAAATAGCAAAACTCATTTACTACTTTAAGTGTCTCATTTCCTAATCTAATTCCCTCAGCATCACCCGATTTAATTTGACTACATTCCATTATCCTCGTTTTGCTTTTGTTAATGTTCATCTTATATCCTCCTTTCAAAACACTGTCCATTCCGTTCAACTGCTCTTCCAAGTCCTTTGCTGTCTCTGACAGAATTACAAGGTCATCGGCGAACCTCAAAGTTTTTACTTCGTCTCCATGAATTTTAATACCTACTCCAAATTTTTCTTTTGTTTCCTTTACTGCTTGCTCAATATACAGATTGAATAACATCGGGGAGAGGCAACAACCCTGTCTCACTCCTTTCCCAACCACTGCTTCCCTTTCATGCCCCTCGACTCTTATGACTGCCATCTGGTTTCTGTACAAATTATAAATAGCCTTTCGCTCCCTGTATTTTACCCCTGCCACCTTTAGAATTTGAAAAAGGGTATTCCAGTCAACATTGTCAAAAGCTTTCTCTAAGTCTACAAATGCTAGAAACGTAGGTTTGCCTTTTCTTAATCTTTCTTCTAAGATAAGTCGTAAGGTCAGTATTGCCTCACGTGTTCCAACATTTCGACGGAATCCAAACTGATCCTCCCCGAGGTCTGCATCTACCAGTTTCTCCATTCGTCTGTAAAGAATTCGCGTTACTATTTTGCAGCCGTCGCTTATTAAACTGATAGTTCGGTAATTTTCACATCTGTCAGCACCTGCTTTCTTTGGGATTGGAATTATTATATTCTTCTTGAAGTCTGAGGGTATTTCGCCTGTCTCATACATCTTGCTCACCAGCTGGTAGAGTTTTGTCAGGACTGGCTCTTCCAAGGCCGTCAGTAGTTCTAATGGAATGTTGTCTATTCCGGGGGCCTTGTTTCGACTCAGGTCTTTCAGTGCTCTGTCAAACTCTTCACGCAGTATCGTATCTCCCATTTCGTCTTCATCTACATCCTCTTCCATTTCCATAATATTGTCCTCAAGTTCATCGCCCTTGTATAAACCTTCTATATACTCCTTCCACCTTTCTGCCTTCCCTTCTTTGCTTAGAACTGGGCTGCCATCTGAGCTCTTGATATTCATACACATGGTTCTCTTCCCCCCGAAGGTCTCTTTAATTTTCCTGTAGGCAGTATCTATCTTACTCCTAGTGAGATAAGCTTCTACATTCTTACATTTGTCCTCTAGCCATCCCTGTTTAGCCATTTTGCACTTCCTGTCGATCTCATTTTTGAGACGTTTGTATTCCTTTTTGCCTGCTTCATTTACTGCATTTTTATATTTTCTCCTTTCATCAATTAAATTCAATATTTCTTCTGTTACCCAAGGATTTCTAGCAGCCCTCGTCTTTGTACCTACTTTATCCTCTGCTGCCTTCACTACTACATCCCTCAGAGCTACCCATTCTTCTTCTACTGTATTTCTTTCCCCTATTCCTGTCAATTGTTCCCTTATGCTCTCTCTGAAACTCTGTACAACCTCTGGTTCTTTCAGTTTATCCAGGTCCCATCTCCTTAATTTCCCACATTTTTGCAGTTTCTTCAGTTTTAATCTACAGGTCATAACCAATAGATTGTGGTCAGAGTTCACATCTGCCCCTGGAAATGTCTTACAACTTAAAACCTGGTTCCTAAATCTCTGTCTTACCATTATATAATCTATCTGATACCTTTTAGTATCTCCAGGGTTCTTCCATGTATACAACCTTCTTTCATGATTCTTAAACCAAGTGTTAGCTATGATTAAGTTGTGCTCTGTGCAAAATTCTACTAGGCGGCTTCCTCTTTCATTTCTTAGCCCCAATCCATATTCACCTACTATGTTTCCTTCTCTCCCTTTTCCTACACTCGAATTCCAGTCACCCATTACTATTAAATTTTCGTCTCCCTTCACTATCTGAATAATTTCTTTTATTTCATCGTACATTTCTTCAATTTCTTCATCATCTGCAGAGCTAGTTGGCATATAAACTTGTACTACTGTAGTAGGTGTGGGCTTCGTATCTATCTTGGCCACAATAATGCGTTCACTATGCTGTTTGTAGTAGCTTACCCGCATTCCTATTTTCCTATTCATTATTAAACCTACTCCTGCATTACCCCTATTTGATTTTGTGTTTATAACCCTGTAGTCACCTGACCAGAAGTCTTGTTCCTCCTGCCACCGAACTTCACTAATTCCCACTATATCTAACTTTAACCTATCCATTTCCCTTTTTAAATTTTCTAACCTACCTGCCCGATTAAGTGATCTGACATTCCACGCTCCGATCCGTAGAACGCCAGTTTTCTTTCTCCTGATAACGACATCCTCCTGAGTAGTCCCCGCCCGGAGATCCGAATGGGGGACTATTTTACCTCCGGAATATTTTACCCAAGAGGATGCCATCATCATTTAATCATACAGTAAAGCTGCATGTCCTCGGGAAAAATTACGGCTGTAGTTTCCCCTTGCTTTCAGCCATTCGCAGTACCAGCACAGCAAGGCCGTTTTGGTTAATGTTGCAAGGCCAGATCAGTCAATCATCCAGACTGTTGCCCCTGCAACTACTGAAAAGGCTGCAGCCCCTCTTCAGGAACCACACGTTTGTCTGGCCTCTCAACAGATACCCCTCCGTTGTGGTTGCACCTACGGTACGGCCATCTGTATCGCTGAGGCACGCAAGCCTCCCCACCAACGGCAAGGTCCATGGTTCATGGGGGGCACAAAGCGTTATGGGCGTTAAAATCACCCAGTAACAGAAATAGTGACGGCAGTTAGGCTATCAGAGCAGCCAAGTGTGTGTGTGTGTGTGTGTGTGTGTGTGTGTGTGTGTGTATGTGTCAGAGCAGCCAAGTGTGTGTGTGTGTGTGTGTGTGTGTGTGTGTGTGTGTGTGTGTGTGTGTGTGGTTTGAGGTTTTCGGGCGCTAAACAGCGTGGTCATCAGCGCCCAAACGCCTCACATACAGAGGCAAAACAAGCGGAGAAGAAACGCACTAAAAAAAGGAAAGGAAACACAAGGAAAAGAGAACAGAAATCGAAGTGAAACAAGTAGGTAATCTTCACTGGCAGACCTCTTATTAAAACCGGGTGAGCCAGTCACCCACCGAGCGAGGTGGCGCAGTGGTTAGCACACTGGACTCGCATTCGGGAGGACGACGGTTCAATCCCGTCTCCAGCCATCCTGACTTAGGTTTTCCGTGATTTCCCTAAATCGTTTGAGGCAAATGCCGGGATGGTTCCTTTGAAAGGGCACGGCCGATTTCCTTCCCAATCCTTCCCTAACCCGAGCTTGCGCTCCGTCTCTAATGACCTCGTTGTCGACGGGACGTTAAACACTAACCATCACCACCACCACCAGTCACCCAGCAGCGCATTAAAATCCTCTCCCTAAAATCCGAGGCAACAAATTGGACAGGACACAAAACCGTAAGACCTTAACCACAGTCGTTGCGTCGTCTTTCAAAATAGAGGGCAAATCGAGTGGCAAGGAAACCACCGCCCTCTGGTCAGAGAATAAAGGACAGTCAAGTAACCTGGACGCCACAAGCACTGCAGATTGGTGGGTCCTCCCGCCGGAGTAACGGAGTAAAAAACCATGGCTTAAGGGACTGTGCCCGATGCGGAGGCGAGCGAGGAGAACCTCATCCCGCCTGCATGACTGGTAGGACGTACGCCATCGCCGCGTGGTGGCCTTGACCAAACCCAGCTTATTTTCACCAACTGCCAGCCACTCCTCTTCCCATTGACGCATAACACGAAAACGCAAAAGGGAGGTAACAGCATGGAGGGGGACGGCACATTCAACAACGTGAGGGAGGGATCATGCATCTTTGGCAGCCACATCCGCCAGTTCGTTTCTCCTAATACCCACGTGCCACGGCACCCAGCAGAAAGAAACCTGCTGCCCCTGCCGTTGTAGGTGGAGTAGGACATCATGAATGTTCTGGACCACCATATCCACTGGATACAAGTGTTGCATGGTCTGAAGTGCACTCCGGGAGTCAGAACAGATGAGAAACTTAAGACTGGGAACACATCTCATCTGCTCCAATGCCCGCAATATCACAAACAATTCGGCATCAAAGATGGTAAACTATACAGGAAGCCGTAACACGGAAAACAACAGCACAACCAACAGAGTCCCCCTGTTTAGAGCCATCCATAAATATTGGTACATGGTCGTGATGCTGGTTTAAAATATCGTAAAATAAGGAGGTAAAAACAAACGCAGGAGTGCAGCTCCTCCGGTACTCTGACAAGTCTAAAAGGACGCTGGGCCTCTGGAGCAACCAGGGAGGCAGGCGGGTAAAACCCTGGAGTTGGGGTGCCACATGCTCCACACCAAGAGGCTCTAACAAATGCTTGGCACGAATCCCAAATGGTGTCGTTGCCCTTGGACGACTGGGAAAGAGACGTTCCGTAGGCGGTCGGGCAACAGTAGGGTACGCAGGGGAGGTAGGACAGGCAAGGAATTGATACAACTGTCGCACCATGAGGAGTTTCCGCCGGATGGCGAGCGGCGGTTCCCCTGTCTCAGCACATAGGCTGGGAATGGGGCTGTGGGACTGGTACGGAAGGCACCAGTGGCCAGCCTGATAGCCTCATGGTGTACTACGTCAAGAATCTTCAGATATGAAGGCCTCGCTGACCCATACACGGTGCATCCATAGTCAAGACGCGACCGGACGAAAGCCCTATAAAACTGCAGCAGAGGGGCCCAATCTCTTCCCCAGGACCGATGGCTCAGACACTTCAAAATATTCAGTGCCTTTAGGGCATGCACCTTAGGGTCTTTAAGGTGCGGCATCCATGACAAGTTGGAATCAAAATTGAGGCCCAAGAACCTCACAGAGTCTCTAAAAGGAAGAATGGTGTCTCTCAGACGCAATTCAGGGGAGGTACAAGACCACTGTCGAGGACTACCGTGCAGTAATGGATGTCATCTGCAAAGATGGCCTTCAGTGCAACACACACTGCTACAAGCTGTTGAAGTTGGTGTTCCGCCGCCTCCCCCTCAAGTTTGGGGCGGATTATCTCCATGAGGAACTGGAGAACATGGGCTTCGGCATCCGCCACACGGGGTCATGAACTCGCCACGCTCCCGCCGCCCCGTGCCGCTCTACCACGTCGTTCTTGTCGACAACCTGGAAAATCGCAAGATCTTTCAGGGGCGACGGGTAGGGCGGGTCGACGTCGAAGTGGAGCCACTGTGGGCCAAAGGCAAGAGGATCCAGTGCTTCTCTTGCCAACGGCTCGACCATGTTTCTCGCTACTGCTCGATACAAGTGCGTCAAGTGTGGGGTCCAGCATCAGTGCAAGGAGTGCACACTCCCACGAGAGGAGAAACACACGCGCTGCAACTGCAACGGCGCGCACGTCGCGAGCTACCGAGAGTGTCCGGCCCTCCAGCGTGGCCGAAATCAGCACCGTGGCTCGGCTGCCCCTTCGCGCAAGGTGCAGCCCTGCACCAGCTTCGCTGATGCCGCCAAGGGAGGGGCGCCTGGCCCCTCCCCCAAGCGGCCTCCTGCCTCCTATAGCGCTGCACAGCAGCGGCCTGCCTCGTCTGAGGCAGCTGCTGCCCCTGCACCCATGCCTACCGAACAAGCTACCGCCCCCCGCAGGCGCCGCCGAAGACCGCGCCGGGCCGCCTCCACGGCGGAACGCCCGACCACTGCTGCCCCTCCGGCTGCACCGCTGTGGCGACCGGCTCCTGCGGTCCCTCCCCAACCTGCTGTTCCTGCCATGGAGGCTGCCCCAGAGGCCCCCACAGCTCACGATGCGGCTGAGCTCCGTTCGCTCCTGCGTTCGTTGAGCCAGCTGGTCGAGTAGCTCCCAGTGCTCGTCACCGCCGTCACCACACAGCTTGGTTCCCCAACAAGGGCAATTCCGCCAATTCCTCCGTGACGAGGCAATAGACATCGTTTGCGAGACGTTCCTGAAACCTGGTGTGGACGTCAGGGTGGCGAAGTACCGCTGCTACTGCACCGACTGGCCCACGCATGGGGGTGGCACCGCAGTTTACGTGAAGAGCTCATTGAAGAACCACGAAATCCAGATGCCGCCTCTCGTTACGGTGGAGGCCACTGGGGTGGCTGTGTGTGTGTGTGTGTGTGTGTGTGTGTGTGTGTGTGTGTGTGTGTGTGGTTTGAGGTTTTCGGGCGCTAAACAGCGTGTTCATCAGCTCCCAAACGCATAGAAACAGGAACACATGCGGTGAAGGGACGAAGACGGACAGTGAACAAGGAGAACTGCTAAAAGACACAGACCTGATGCAGTTCCAAATCCTCACATACAGAGGCAAAACAAGAGGAGAAGAAACGCACTAAAGAGGAAAGACACACAAGGAAAAGAGAACAGAAATCGAAGTGAAACAAGTAGGAAATCGTGACTGGTGAACCTCTTACCTAAAACCTGGGTGATCCAGTCACCCAGCAGCTTCTTAAAATCCTCTCCCTAAAATCCAAGGCAACAAATTGGACACGACACAAAACCGTAAGGCCTTAACCACAGTCGTTGCGTCGTCTTCCAAAATAGAGGGCAAATACGGTGGCAAGGAAACCACCGCCCTCTGGTCAGAGAATAAAGGACAGTCAAGTAAAATGTGGCGGACAGTAATCTGGACGCCACAAGCACTGCAGATTGGGTGGTCCTCCCGCCGGAATAAAAAATCACTACAGCGGGGATCATTACCTTCGTCGCAGTCTACAGGCCACCGAGGGACCACCTCCTGGAGGCCAACTTCGATGCACTGCTAATGCTGCGTGGGAAGCTATTCATTGCGGGCGACTTGAACGCCAAGAGCCCGCAATGGAACTCACGCGTCACCAACGTCAGTGGGCAGCGCCTTCTTCGCGTCACCCAACATCACGTCGCTGTCGTCCTGGGTCCGTTCTTTCCAATCAGAGGCTAGTCCGATGTGCTCGATGTCGCCGTCCTGAATGGCGTCGGGCACTTCACGTCAGCTACCGTCCAATGCGCCCTGTCGTCCGACCACCTTTTGGTGATCTACGACGAGGACATCGTCGGCACCTCCCTGCCGACTGACCGCCTCACCTTCCATGGGATTGACGAGGCCTGATTTCGGGCGGAACTGCTTGATCGCTTTGACGGTGCTCCCGACCCTGCCGTAGAGGGGGCCGATGCTGTGCTGGTCTTCTTCACGCGGCACACTCTCAGCGCTGCTGCAGCTGCATCTCCCACCCAATCGCGGAGGCCTCGCGAGATGTCACGGCAGCTTCCGCCGCACATCTTGTAGGCTATCATGGCCAAGAACCGTCTTTTCCGTGGCAGCACACTCGCCCGCTTGGGACCAAGCGCCGCCTCAATAGGACACGGCGCGAAATCCGGGCCGCTATTAATGAACACCGGAACCGTGACTGGGCTGACCTTGTGGCCACCCTGGACACGACCGATGGGAGTGCCTGGCGGACCGCCAATCGCTTCCTCCGCCGCCATCAACGGGACCCTCCACTACACGTCGGTAGCGAGGTTGTCTGTGCCCCAGACGCCAAGGCCAACGCCCTCCCCGACGTGTTCGCCAACAACTTCCGCCCCATTGCGGACGTATTCGATGCCGACCACGTTCGTCTCATGGAAGACCGCCTGCCGGTTTTCCTCGCCACCAGGGCCGATGACAACGTGATCGCACCTATCACGACCACTGAGGTTGGACTCCAGCTCCGCCACCTCAACCCCAGGAAAACGGGTGGCTCCGATGTTGTCACGAACCGCCTTCTGAAGTTACTGCCAACCGCTGTCCGACACCTTCAACTGTGTTCTCCGCTCTGGGACCTTCCCTTCCGCGTGGAAACACGCAGAAGTGGTGGCTATCCCCAAAGGCCGGCAAGGATCCGCGCCAGGCAGAGTACTACCGGCCGATCAGCCCACTCCCGTCTCTCTCCAGGATCTTTGAGAGGCTGTACGTGGATCGCCTGTTGCGCCACGTCACTGCCGAAGGGCTCTTCCGGAGGAGCAGTTCGGGTTCCGGAGGGGCCACTCGACCACACAGCTACTACGCCTGGTGGAACAGGCGACGCGGACGCTGGAGACGCGGGAGTACCTTGGGGCAGTGCTCCGCTACGTCTCCAAGGCGTTCGACTGTGTGTGCCACGAGGGCCTCGTGTACAAGCTCCTTGTGCACGGGGTCCCGACTCCACACGCCATTCTGCTGCGGTCCTACCTAGCGGGTAGCACCTTTCACGTCTGGGCTGCCGGCGGCACCTCCACCCACCGACCGATTTGTGCGGGGATACCGCAGGAGTCGGTTCTCGGATCCCTATTGTACTCCTTGTACACCGCTGACGCACCGCGGGTGGCGCGCGTGGAGTTGGCTCTTTATGCCGACGACACTGCGCTGTTCACCTGCAGCATGAACGTGGTCGCGATGTGCCGCCGACTGCAACTAGCGTGCGACGTCCTGGGGGCGTGGTCCACCAAGTGGAGACTCAAATTTAACGCCGCCAAGAGCCAGGCAGTTGTCTTCACTCGGAGACGACTGCCTCCTGCCCTGCCGCCTGTCACGATCTTGGGAGGCCCCATCCCGTGGTCACCGTCTGGCAAACATCTCGGTGTGAGGCTGGACAGGCATCTCACCTGGCTGCCGCACATTCGAGAATCAGGGGGCGAGCGATTGGGCGTCTCTGGGCGCTCTACCCGCTGCTGAACACCGAATCCACCCTCCGATCTCGGCACGGCCTGACTGTGTACTTGGCCCTTGTCCGGCCAGTGCTCGAGTACGCCACCATAGTGTGGGGGAATGCAGCCCCGTCGCACGTTGCGATTCTCCAGCGCGTCCAGAATGGGGTGCTCCGACTCGCTCTACACAAGCCGCCTCGTTACTCGACGAGGCACCTTCACGAGGAAGCAGGCGTCCCGCTGCTGTGGGATCGCTTCAGGCAGTTTGCCAGGGTGTTCTGTGCCTCCGCCGAACACTCTGGCAGTTGTCTTATTCGTGGACATCAAGTCCACCACAGGTCGACCACGCGCTGGCCTGTTCTGCTGCGGGAGTAGTTTCTTCCTCAGCCCCGATGAAGATTTCGACGAAGCGTCCGCTCCCACGCAGCCGCTCACTTAGGCCAATCCCACGCGTGTGGCCGAAAATCGTCATTGAGGTGCACACAGGAACAGCAGCTTCGCTGCTTAGCCTGTTTCACTCCTGGTTGACGTCACAAGAGATTTGCAGTGCAGTGCAGCAGCCGTAGCGTGAGCGCTGCATTACTCACAGCGCCTCGCTGCGACTCACTAAGACCAAACCGTGAGTTTGCGTGCGCAAAAAAGCAAAATTGCCGTGCGCTAAGCGTAGGGCGGACTAGGGTGAGAGGCTGTTCATGATTAACCTGAACCAGATTTGTTAGCGTAGGGCAGTTTCACGGTCAGGGCCCCTGCTGCGGCGGGACAGGCGAGAATCCGCGGCCCCTTCCCCGCCACCAGGTGCCACTTCTTCACTGGAAGAACCACCGGACCAAGGAATCACGATGCTGGACGCCGCATCCCTTCATGCGGATGCTTCACTCGACGTACCACAGTGCAGATTGAATCTGCACATGGCCGACCTCCTGGTGGAAGAACAGCAGCAAATCTTTGACATCTACGTCGGGCGCGGCTACGCAAAGAGTCTAAGGCAAGGACGACGAGACAGGGACGCCACGCCAGCGACTCGGAAGACGACAGCCAGCCAGTGCGGTCGTCCCCGGAAGAATCGTCGGCCGGCGCCTCGGACGCCGACTCAGAAAGTGAAGACACGCAAACGGTGTGCAACCCACCCACAACAGGTCAAGATGTACCAGACAAGGCGGAAGACGACGGCTTGCAAGTAGTTACCAATAAAAGACGACGCAAGAAGGGAACCACATCAGCGGACACATCTGAAAGAGGGCGAAAACCAACACGCAACCCTTCAACGTTCCCGTCAGCAACGCCTACGCGGAACTCGCGGAGCGCACAGAAGAGCCACGTCACAACCGTCGCCAAGGACGGCAGCGAACACGAACAAGCCGCCACCACTAGTAGTGTATCACACCAAAGACTGCCTACTCCTCAATGCGGAACTGAAGAAGAACATCATCACAGAACTGAGAGCAATTTACAAAGGTGATCACATACCATACCACTTCGATACGTTGGAAGACTACCATAAGGCTAATGCATTTCTGGAGCACAACAACATGCATTACTACACACATCAACAGCTGGAAGATAGAAACCTGAAAGTGGTAATAAAAGGAATACCAGAAACCGTTCCGCCCCAGACAATCGTCATCGTGTTACTGGAGAGAGGCTACGAAATCAAGGATATCCGTCAGTACAGCCAAAGGGACGAGAACACCAAGAAGCTGGTCCCCATGTCAGTATACATCATATCTCTCCCCAAGGGGAAGAAATCGGACGCCATCTACGAGGAAAGGTTCATACTGAACAAAGAGTGCGGATAGAAAATTACGAGCCTCACTACCGGCCGCCATAGTGCAAGAACTGCCAGAGACTACGCTAAACAGCTCGCTACTGCCGGCTACCGGCGAGGTGTGTCAAGTGCGCCGGACCTCACCCATCAGCCTTCAAACAGATATCGACACTCTTCAAGACGTTCCTCAAACCTGACACCCTAACAAAAATCCGCCAAACAGGCACCAAAATACAAACCGCCACCGACACCCTTCAGCAAGATACTGGCACCAGCAGAAGGAATATTGTCCCTCTTTGAATAGATAGCCCATCACACCAAAACAAGGGACTTTACAGCTACGATATGGAACGCCAACTGATTGAGAAAGAAGAAAATCGAAGTCGAACAGTTCACCGCGGCCCACAAAGTCGACGTCCTAATGGTGATGAATCGCACCTCCGCGGGAATGTACGCCTATCAGACCGATCGACAGCTCAAAAGAGGAGGGGGTACAGCTGTCTCCGTCAGGCGATCCCTTATCACCATATGGAAGACCTACGACGACGAAACCACATCGAAGCTACGACAGAAACCGTACGCACAAACGCAGGAAACATTACATTCGCAGTAGCATACCTCCCCACCCCCACGAGCGGAACTAGTCCAACAAGACATATAGGGAATAACAAGGCTCTCCTCTGTGGCGCTCATAGGAGGAGACCTGAACTGCAAACACCGGAACTGGAATTCACGTGTGAATAACAGGAACGATAACAGACTGCTGGACATCGCAGAAGAACTAGAGTTCGACGTTCACGCACCAGACGAGCCGACCTACATCCCAATATTCGATAGTCACAACCCAGACGTTCTACATATCGTGATAACCAAGAACGTACCAGCAGAGATCACGCTAACAGCACTGAATGACCCCTCTTCCGATCTACCCGCGCTGATCTCTCTACGGCAATGGACAACCAGGAACATCGACTGGGAAGCGTACAGAAGATCGCTGAATAACTCAGTCTGCCCCACCTTGTCCCTACGATCCGTAGAAGAAATCTCGACGGCAATCAACTATCTGACAGAGAAGATCACCACGGCGTCACGAAGAGCCACGGCAACTACAATAGCAACGACACCACCCACAACTGAGCTGCCCCCTCTTCTACAGGAACTATGCCATCAGAAAAACAGATACCGACGCAGGTGGCAACAATTCAGAAACCCAGGCGACAGGGGAACCATGAACAGGCTACAGCGTGAACTGAGGAACCGACTGAAAGAATGGAGATGCGAACAATGGGAGGACAGGATGGACCAGTTCCACCTCCAGCAAAAACGGGAGTGGGACCTAGTCAAAGCCATCCGCTCCCCGGGCGCCAAACAGCATGGTCATCAGCACCCAAACGCGTAGAAACAGGAACACATGCGGTAAAGGGACGAAGACGAACAGCGAACAGGGAGAACGGCTAAAAGACACAGACCTGACGCAGTTCCAAATCCTCACATACAGAGGCAAAACAAGAGGAGAAGAAACGCACTAAAAAAGGAAAGGAAACACAAGGAAAAGAGAACAGAACCAGGGGCTCACATACGACCAACTAAAAATTGCAGAAGCCTTCGCTGAAGAACTAAACAGCCTGCCACAATATGAACTCAAGGAAGCAGAGAGACAGCAAGAAAACGCCATAACACAGTTCACAGAAGATTTCTTGGGCCGCCCCGCAACAACCCAGCCACTTCTCACAATCCCTAGAGAGTTGAAGGAAATAATACAGAAACGGAAGGGGACATCTGCACCAGGAACGGACCGCACACCTGAAGGAGCTACCACGAAAACCCCTCGTGCTACTAACGCATATCTTCAACAGCTGTCTTCAACTCAACCATTTTCAGCACAAATGGAAAACCGCCAGGATCATCCCACTCCCTAAGCCAGGAAAGGACCTGCAATTCCCGACGAGCTACCAGCCTATAAGCCTATTGAGCACACTCAGCAAAATATTTGAGAGAGTCATCCTCAAGCGAATCCAACAACCGCTGACAGAAGATGACACCAAAAGATCCGAACAATTCGGATTCCAGCGGGATCTGTCGGCAGAGCTACATGACCTGAGAGTGGTGGACCACATCGCCGACCACCACAACGTCTCTTTCGCCACCGCGGCCGCCTTCCTAGATTGGCACAAGGCGTACGATCGAGTGTGCCACGAAAAACTAACCCATAAGCTGAGGACGCAAACTTCAATTCCCGATTGCTACATACACCTCATCTCGGATTACCTGAAGGACCGCCGCATCGTAGTTGCCGTAGAGAAGAAGCAGTCCAGCATGAAGACACTCGCAGCTGGTATCCCACAAGGTTCTGCCCTTTCGCCGACGCTCTTTAACGTCTTCATTAACAACCTATCACGAGCCAACAACGTCCGACTCGCGCAGTATGCAGACGACACAGCCCTCAATACGAGCGGCCGCCAACACTTCGCGAACAGAAACAGACCACACCGCCAGATGGACGAGGTCGTCTCCTGGTGCAGAACCAACAAGATATCATTCAACGTGGAGAAGACCAAGATGGTGTACTTCTGCAATAAAAGACCACCACTGGAAGCAATACAGGTCCTCGGTCGTAGAATCCCATGGACACCATCAGTTAGGTACTTGGGTGTAGAACTAGAGGCCAGCCTCTTCTTCAAACTACACATCCAGGGCAAGAAGCGGAAGTGTACCCAGATGACCAAGGCCTGAAACCCCTTCTTCCTAAGCAATGAACTGAACCACGACACAAAATAAAGTAACAGTCCTCCCAGCACTCCTGTACGCAAGCACAGCATGGGGAATAGCCAAGACACAAATACAGTCACTGCAAGTAGTCCAAAACAAAGTATTCCGATTGGCAATGCACGCCCCACCCTGACAGAGCACTTAAGCACTCCACGAAGCAACACAAATGGACACCCTAAAGGAAGCAATCAAAAAGAAAGCAACCAAACTTTACACCGATGTGATGGATGGATGGAGAGGGTTTTAAGGGCGAAAGATGGCAAGGTCTACAGCGCGCGTTCAGTAACAGATTGAGATGGGCGTCAAGAAAAGACTCAGAACAATAAGATAAAACAGAATGTAAGACACAGGAAACTAGTTTGGAAGAATATGTGCCCTTGCATAACGATATAAAATGCAGTCTGTTAAAATATGGCGGACAGAGATGTGCACACCTCAAGCATCACAAATCGGGGGATCCTCCCGCCTTAATAGAAAGCTATGTGTGTGAGGACAGTGCCCGATCCGAAGACACGTGAGGGTCACTTCTTCCCGCCTGAGCACCCGGCAGGGGAACGCCACGGCCGAGTGGTTGACTTTATCAACCGCAGTTTATTGGCCGTCACCGCCAGCCATTCGTCCTCCCACAACTCCATGCACTTCCTGTGGAGTGCAGCGATGACTGACTGCAAGGGAATAGGACACTGGACCACATCCTGCTCTCTGCAGGCCTCCTTGGCAGCCCGATCGGCCTATTCATGGCCCCATATTCCTACATGACCAGGCGCCCAGCAGAAGGACACCTCCTTACCCCGCCGTTGGAGCAACAAAATAGACCAACTCAAAAACACCCTTCCGCAACTAGCTGAAGTAGGCATTATTCACCCAAGAACAGGTTCAAAATCACCAGGTGTGTACTAAATGAAGAAGAATAATTACACTGAACCAATTGTAACGTTGTAGTAAATCGGACACCACAGTAGGCCGGCTAAGGGCCCCTGAGGCTCAAGGGCGCCTGGCCCTACACATGAAAATATATTGTCAATAAATACTGTTAAAACCACTAACTGATAGCTGTACACGGCGAGTCGCACATCCGACGGGCCTGCATACACACACATGATACTAAAAACAAAGTGTTTAATTTCTGTTCAGGCGAGTTACTGCGACGGCCTACTCACCCGAAGATGGCGGCCATGGCGGCCAGGTGGACCGCCGGAATATTGTGTCCAGATGACGATATGTTGTGGCTGGATACCCTACATGAATACAGACTTCTCCTGTGCCTCCCGATATCGGTGGAAAGTAGGATCCCGGCTAGAATCAGCCGTGAGTGAGTTATACGATACAACCATTACAACAGACCTCTTAAGGGAAAAGAAAAATTCTGTATAAAATAAACACAACGAGTAACGGCAAAGAATTAATTTATATACCTGTGACAGGCGTAAGAGATAATATATCAGATAATTTTTATTTCTGAAGCAGAAGACAAAAACTTTTAATTATTATTCTTCTATTCTGTCTGTAAGTTTTGAGAATAACGTCTTAGCGTAATCTACCAGACGCCGTACAATTATTTAGTTGATACAGTAAGTCATCAAAGTATCCATGGTGAATTTAAAATGACAGTATACCGAACCTAACTGCTTCTACCAAAACCAGTTTGTATTTGTGTACTAATATTTGGTTGCAATCAGCGCGAAGATAATTGACGAAGGATAATGGCAGTTAACAAACATTTTATTAGCGTTTTCGTATTATAATTGTGTCCTTTCAGACGAGCAACTTGTATCTTTAAAATATCAAAATCTGACGTTTCCTCGTCCGGCTACCGTAAGTTACAAAAAACCTTTTAATTGTTTTTAATTATGAGAGCCATTAGTACTTCGGGACTTTGCAAATATCACTACGAAGAAAGCCACCATAAAAGTCAAACAATGTTGCATTAATGTTAAAACTGAAATTCTATTTAAGAGACCACAACTTAAACTTCTAATACAGATCTTTATCGAATTTCACAAATGCGAGTCAAATTACAAAATTGATAAGAAACTTGAAAGCGTGTACAAATTTGGCACGACTTTCACCATTAAAAATAGCATCCACTTTCCTAAGAGTGTGGTAAATATGAATATTTCCGAGAATGCAATTTTCGCTTCTTGGGATGTCACAAGTATGTTCACGAATATGCCAACTGAAAGAAGATATACTTAATCGTAATGTACTAGAGTATGAAACCGTGTCGGTAAGTGAGATCGTCGAGCTGTTTTGCGATTTAGCCTTGATCTCAGATTCGTTACATTTAATGGACAAATTTGCCAAAGGACAGAGAGAGCTTAGCGATGGATAATAGTTTATCAAGCACCGTGTCAGCCCTTTACGTTAATGAGTTGGAAATTTTATGTTTTTTAACAAATTTCCTGATATAACACTGTATTATCAATGCTATGTTGATGTTAGTATAGTTTTATTTAGTGGACACACATAGGATATAAATGAAGCTACAGACAAAGTAAATCAAATTCACCCAAAAATTGCATTCACAGTTGAACATGAAATTAAGAGTTGCATTAATTTTCTCGATTTTTCTATTAGTAGATAGAATGGGAAACGTATTTTGTAAGCCTTCAAAAAGCCAACATTTTCAGGAATAATTATTGGAAATAATACCAATCATCCAACCCAACACAAAAACCTTTATATTTATTTTAAACGGAATGTTATAGTTACCACTAATTGACCAAGAAAGACCTACACAATTAAGCCTACAGAAAATCCAAAAGAGAACACTAGGGAACAATTACGAAGAAACATAAATAAAATTTTAAACGGACGAATCACAACAGAGACAGTCCAGTGGAAAAAACAGGATACATCACACTAAAAAATAAATTTCGTATAACAACCCGATTTTTCCCATGACGAAAAGTCGCATTTTGGAGTAGCAGTTCCCTTAGACGTGCACAAAAACACAGAGCTCCTGCTTTAAGCCAAATAGAGTAATTCAGAAGTATACAAAGCAAATTCTCAGAAAACGTACAGTGGCCGAGCCAGAAGAGCGGTTGAACATGTAATTTAAATTCCAACCGTACAGCACTGAATGAGTATTTGAAGACAACTAAACATGTGTTAGGTGAGATACAGCATAGCATGAAACATTCTCACTGCAGATAAATGCCCTTTGCTAAACGTGTTGAAAGAATTGCAACTTTTCGTAAAAATAAAATTTATTACATCAATGAAACATTTAATTTAAAGGATTCTTCCACATATTCGTTGAACTGCCGTAGACAATCAAACAAAAAACAGACTCAACTACGTGCCATATTGATGGTACAGAGATACTTTAATACGCCACAGCCGCAAAATACTAACACGAATTCTTTGCAGACGAATGGAAAAACTAGTAGAAGCCGACCTCGGGGAAGATCAGTTGGGATTCCGTAGAAATATTGGAACACGTGAGGCAATGCTGACCTTACGAGTTATCTTAGAATAAAGATTAAGGAAAGGCAAACGTACGTTTCTAGTATTTGCGGACTTCGATAAAGCTTTTGACAATGTTGACTGGAATACTCTCCTTCAAATTCTAATACTGGCAGGGGTAAAATACAGGGAGCAAAAGGCTATTTCCAATTTGTACAAAAACCAGATGGCAGTTATAAGAGTAGAGGGACATGAAAGGGAAGCAGTGGTTGGGAAGGGAGTAAGACAGGGTTGTAGCCTCTCCCCGATGTTATTCAATCTGTATATTGAGCAAGCAGTAAAGGAAACAAAAGAAAAATTCGGAGTAGGTATTAAAATCCATGGAGAAGAAATAAAAACTTTGAGGTTCGCCGATGACATTGTAATTATGTCAGAGACAGCAAAGGACTTGGAAGAGCAGTTGAATGGAATAGACAGTGTCTTGAAAGGAGGATATAAGATGAACACCAACAAAAGCAAAAAGAGGATAATGGAATGTAGTCGAATTAAGTCGGGTAATGCTGAGGGAATTAGATTAGGAAATGAGACACTTAAAGTAGTAAAGATGTTTTGCTATTTAGGGAGCAAAATAACTGATGATGGTCGAAGCAGAGAGGATATAAAATGTAGACTGGCAATGCCAAGGAAAGTGTTTCTAAAGAAGAGAAATTTGTTAACATCGAGTATAGATTTAAGTGTCAGGAAGTCATTTCTGAAAGTATTTGTATGGAGTGTAGCCATGTATGGAAGTGAAACGTGGACGATAAATAGTTTGGACAAGAAGAGAATAGAAGCTTTCGAAATGTGGAGTTACAGAAGAATGCTGAAGATTAGATGGGTAGATCACATAACTAATGAGGAAGTATTGAATAGGATTGGGGAGAAGAGAAGTTTGTGGCACAATTTGACCACAAGAAGGGATCGGTTGATAGCACATGTTCTGAGGCATCAAGGGATCACCAATTTAGTATTGGAGGGCAGCGTGGAGGGTAAAAATCGTAGAGGGAGACCAAGAGATGAATACACTAAGCAGATTCAGAAGGATGTAGGTTGCAGTAGGTACTGGGAGATGAAGAAGCTTGCACAGGATAGAGTAGCATGGAGAGCTGCATCAAACCAGTCTCAGGACTGAAGACCACAACAACAACAACAAAGAGATACTTCTAAATGCCGAATTTTTAGGACTGTATGTATAAAAACACTACAAAGATGATTTTTAACAGATGTTACAGTAAAATGAAATTTTGTCTAGCGCAAGAATAACACGTCTACATACATGCACAGAAAAGCGAAGACTGAAATTTATATAATTTGATATCAAACACAAAATATCCAAATTCTCACACTCAGTGTATTCCACAGTGTAAATTCCTGAGTTTCTGATGATGCTCTTTCAAATTAAGTGTGAGACCGGTGAATGAAAATATAACTGAGTACAGTTTGCAGATTTCCTGAAGAGCTTCATTTTTATTTTTGTTCATGAATAACGAATAATAATTCTGTCTAGTATTCGTTTTTCGAAGTTCGACTAAATTTTGCCCAACACTGATCATAATAAAGTGCACATTCGATCAATGACTGAAATAACTGTAGTAGAAGTGCCATCATGTTCGGGGGTTCCGTCTGTGACAGTATGTCCACGTTTGAAAACATTTATCGAAGACACGATAACAGCGAAATGAGTGCGGTCCGAAAGGAGAGCTACGTAATTCTTCGACAATATCGAAGACTACAAGAAACCAAATACCTTTCGAACATTAATTAGTTACAGTACTGTATACACCAGCACGCAGATGAAAGAGAAATGCAAATCTTAATTAAAAGGCTCCAAGAAACTGAACCTGTAGTAGCTATACTTACAGAACTAAAAGTAAGGAAATAACTTATAAACGATATCCATCAATAAAAGAAATCTGAATCAGACAAGTGACAACTAATACTTTTACCACCCTACGTGAAAACCACGCCCAAGGACGTTAGTTTAGAACGCAGCACAGCGTAGAATAATTATTACATACAGGGCTATGCACAGAATACTACTGCTCAACAAAAACGAATACTGCCGTTTGCCTCCAAGAAGTGTTAAATGAGGTCGCTGTCATCATTCCAACAACTGCAAAGTTACCTAACAAAGAAACTACGTGCGTACTGTGCTGCACACATCAAAAAAAGTTTTGCATCGCCCTGGTTCCAAGAACTCCTGAAGGCATCTACTCTTTGACATACGTGGGGAGTTAACGGCGCAGGCACCAGCAGAGCGATCCCTGTGTTTTCAGGGAGCCACAACCAACACGCTACATGGCAGGCCCACCACAACAGACTGGCTACCATGCTGGATATCAGGTGCAAAAAAAAAAAAAAGTCTTGGTCGTCGTCGGTGCAGAAAGCGATACAGCATAGTGGATGGCGGAAACGGCAGCCAGGAATGTATCCAAGAGATGGAGAGTGAGCTGGTCTGCAATGCGAGGACGAGTGGTTGACTTTATCAACCGCAGTTTATTGGCCGTCACCGCCAGCCATTCGTCCTCCCACAACTCCATGCACTTCCTGTGGAGTGCAGCGATGACTGACTAATAGGGAATAGGATACTGGACCACATCCTGCTCTCTGAACTCCTCCTTGGTAGCCCGATCGGCCCAGCCGACTAACCAGTCAATAGGCTGCATGATGCTCAACTTCATTTCCAACATACATGGCGAGATCCATATTTGTAACCACGACACCATGCAGTGGGGTACAGATGGGCCAACAACATGCCGAATGGACCGCTCAGGACTGGCATCACGTTCACTTCACCAATGAGTGTCGCATATGCGTTCAACCAGGCAATCATCAGAGACATGCTTGGAAGTAACCCGGTGAGGCTGAACGCTTTAGACACACTGTCCAGTGTGTGCAGCTAGGTGGAGGTTCCCTACTCTTTTGGGGTGTCATTATGTGGGGTCGACGTATGCCGCTGGTGGTCACGGAAGGCGCCATAACGGCTGTACGATATGTGAATGCCATCCTCTGACCGATAGTGCAACCATATCACCAGCATACTGGCGAGGCATTCGTCTTATGGACGACTATTCGCGCCCCCAACGTGCACATCTTGTGAATGACTTCCTTCAGCTTAACAACATTGCTCGACTAGTGTGGCCAGCATATTCTCCACACATGAACACTATCAAAAGTTCTTGGGATAGATTGAAAAGAGCTTTATATGGACAACGTGACCCACTTACTATTCTGAGGGATCTATGGCGAATCGCCATTGAGGAGTGGGACAATATGGATATAACGCCGCTTCCTTTTGACGCAAAGATGAAAATATAAAAATAGTACCCAAAACCCAATATAAGACCCAAACCCAAAAGCCAAATTTCGTAAAAAAAAAGAAAACAAAGTCCCACTGTGACAGCATTACTTGAAAAGTAGCAAGTATACTGAAGAGAAACAATGTAAAAAGAAATAGAAAAGAAATCCAGTATAAAGTAACTTAGTATTTTTGCAAACGCAAGTAAAATAGAATCCCGTTTGTATCAAATTAAAGTAAAACTACACTACTGGCCATTAAAATTGCTACACCAAGAAGAAATGCAGACGATAAACGGGTATTCATTGGACAAATATATTATAATAGAACTCACATGGAATTACATTTTCACGCAATTTGGGTGCACAGATCCTGAGAAATAAGTACCCAGAACAACCACCTCTGGCCGTAATAACGGCCTTGATACGCTTGGGCATTGAGTCAAACAGAGGTTGGATCGCGTGTACAGGTACAGCTGCCCATGAAGCTTCAACACGATACCACAGTTCATCAAGAGTAGTGACTGGCGTATTGTGACGAGCCAGTTGCTCGGCCACCATTGGCCAGACGTTTTCAATTGGTGAGAGATCTGGAGAATGTGTTGACGAGGGCAGTTGTCGAACATTTTCTGTATCCAGAAAGGCCCGTACAGGACCTGCAACATGCGGTCGTGCATTATCCTGCTGAAATGTGCGGTTTCGCAAGGATCGAATGAAGGGGAGAGCCACAGGTCGTAACACATCTGAAATGTAACGTCCACTGTTCAAAGTACCGTCAATGCGAACAAGAGGTGACCGAGACGTGTAACCAATAGTACCCCATACCATCACGCCGGGTGATACACCAGTATGGCGATGACGAATACACGCTTCCAATGTGCGTTCACCGTGATGTCGCCAAACACGTATGCGGCCATCATGATGCTGTAAACAGAACCTGGATTCATCCGAAAAAATGGCGTTTTGCCATTCGTGCACCCAGGTACATCGTTGAGTACACCATCACAGGGGCTTCCGTCTGTGGTGCAGCGTCAAGGGTAACCGCAGCCATGGTCTCCACGCTGCTGCAAACGTCGTCGAACTGTTCGTGTAGGCGGTGGTTGTCTTGCAAACGTCCCCATCTGTTGACTCAGGGATCGAGACGTGGCTGCACGATCCGTTACAGCCATGCGGATAAGATGTCTGTCATCTCGAGTGCTAGTGATACGAGGCCGTTGGGATCCAGTACGGCGTTCCGTATTACCCTCCTGAACCCACCGATTCCATATTCTGTTAACAGTCATTGGATCTCGACCAACGCGAGCAGCAATGTCGCGATACGATTAACCGCAATCGCGATAGGCTACAATCCGACCTTTGTCAAAGTCGGAAACGTGATGGTACGCATTTCTTCTCGTTACACGAGGCATCACAACAACGTTTCACCAGGCAACGCCGGTCAACTGCTGTTTGTGTATGAGAAATCGGTCGGAAACGTTCCTCATGTCACCACCTTTTGTGAATGCTCTGAGAAGCTAATAATTTGCATATCACAGCATCTTCTTCCTGTCGGTTAAATTTCGCGTCTGCAGTATGAGAACCAGAGGTTGTACAGGGTTTCAGGGAAAGCATAAGGGAACAATTGACAGGAATGGGGGAAAGATATACAGTAGAAGAAGAATGGGTAGCTCTGAGGGATGAAGTAGTGGAGGTAGCAGATGATCAAGTAGGTAAAAAGACGACGGCTTGTATAAATCCTTGGGTAACAGAAGAAATATTGAATGTAATCGATGAAAGGAGAAAATATAAAAATGCAGTAAATGAAGCAGGCAAAAAGGAATACAGACGTCTCAAATAATGAGATCGACAGCAAGTGAAAAAAGGGTAAGCACGGGTGGCTTGAGGACAAATGTAAGGATGTAGAGGCTTACCTCACTAGGGGTAAGATAGATGCTGCCTACAGGTAAATTAAAGAGACCTTTGGAGATAAGAGAACCACTTGTATGAATATCAAGAGCTCAGATGGAAACCCAGTTCTAAGCAAAGAAGGGAAAGCAGAAAGGTGGAAGGAGTATATAGTGGATCTATACAAGGGCGATGTACTTGAGGAGAATATTATGGAAATGGAAGAGGATGTAGATGAAGATGAAATGGGAGATACGATACTTCGTGAAGAGTTGGACAGAGCACTGAAAGACCTGAGTCCAAACAAGGCCCCGGGAGTAGACAACATTCCATTAGAACTTCCGACGGCCTTTGGAAGCCAGTCCTGACAAAACTCTACCATCTGGTGAGGAAGATGTATGAGACAGGCGAAATACCCTCAGACTTCAAGAAGAATATAATAATTCCAATCCCAAAGAAAGCAGGTGTTGACAGAGGTGAAAATTACCGAACTATCAGTTTAAGAGGTCACATCTGCAAAATACTATCGTAAATTCTTTACAGACGAATGGAAAAACTGGTAGAAGCTGACCTCGGGGAAGATCAGTTTGGATTTCGTAGAAATGTTGGAACACGTCAGGCAATACTGACCTTACGACCTATCTTAGAAGAATGATTAAGGAAAGACAAACCAACGTTTCTAGCATTTGTATACTTAGAGAAAGCTTTTGACAATGTTGACTGGAATACTCTCTTTCAAATTCTCAAGGTGGCAGGGGTAAAATACAGGGAGTGAAAAGTTATTTACAATTTGTACAGAAACCAGATGGCAGTTATAAGAGTCGAGGGACACGAAGAGGAAGCAGTGGTTGGAGTGAGACAGGGTTGTAGCCTATCCCCGATGTTACTGAATCTGTAGGAAATGGGACACTTAAAGTAGTAATGGAGTTTTGCTATTTGGGGAGCAAAATAACGGCTGATGGTCGAAGTAGAGAGGATGTAAAATGTAGACTGGCAATGGCAAGGAAAGCATCTCTGAAAAAGAGAAATTTGTTAATAGCGAGTATAGATTTAAGTGTCAGGAAGTCGTTTCTGAAAGTATTTGTATGGAAGTGAAACATGGACGATAAATAGTTAGGTGAATAAGAGAATAGAAACTTTCGAAGTGTGGTGCTACAAAAGAATGCTGAAGATTATATGGGTAGATCACATAACTAATGAGGAAGTATTGAATAGAATTGGGGAGAAGAGGAGTTGGTGGCACAACTTGACAAGAAGATGGGACCGGTTGGTAGGACATGTTCTGAGGCATCAGGGGATCACCAATTTAGTATTGGAGGGCAGCGTGAATGAATAAAACTTACATTCTTCACCTTAACGTGGTGGTGGTAAGCTCCTATGGGACAAAATCGCACACACAACCACTGACGCGGGCAGCAGCACGAACCATAAAAGTCGCCTGAGACTGCGCGGCTTTCACTTTGACTTGTTGATTACTTTTATTCTGGAAACCTGAACGTGATTATATATATACAAATAGAAACGTGGTGATAGTGGTTTATGCTCTTTAAATCATTTGTATCTCAACACCACTCTACTTAACACACATCATAGATTTATGTCATCCTTGTCGTTTTCCGCCGTTTTCAGGTTTGTTTGCGCACAACAATGTAATTTTACAGAATGGCATTGTCACACAAATCATTCCCCCGTTATGATTTATATCTATTTTTTGTACATTAGTTCCCACTGATTTACTGGTAATTTTATTTTAAACAATAGATATACAGTATATTACATAGCCGTGATACGAACTTCTTTTCCGACGTCACTCCACGCCTTGTCTGTCAAACCTCTCCTGCAGTAGCCTGGAAGCTAGTAATTATATAAAATGGGATGTTTTTCTGCATCCCGCATAAAAGTAATGTTTAAAACTTGCTCATCCATCTTCAAAACCACGTAAAAGAAAGCCGATGGGGAGGACACGACGCAACTCGGATCGCTTGCAACGCGGGCACCGAGTCGCATGTTACTGGTTGACGATGTGTGTGTGTGTGTGTGTGTGTGTGTGTGTGTGTGTGTGTGTGTGTGGTTTGAGGTTTTCGGCCGCTAAACAGCGTGGTCATCAGCGCCCAAACACATAGAAACAGGAACACATGCGGTGAAGGGACGAAGACGTGCAGTGAACAAGGAGAACGGCTAAAAGACATTGCGAGCGATGAACCAATGTGTGGCGCCGTCTGCGAACCCCATTCTGTAGGATTTGGAAAGTGGGAGGTCAAACCATAAAATGGGACCTGAACTTATTGGGCCGAAAAGTGGAAGACTCCTTTTAGACGCCTCTTACGACAAGTAGGAATACCTCGAGCCTGTTCCAACCATAGCCCGGTTGAGGGCAAGTCGTCATGGGCTCTCCAGAGGAAAGATGAGAGAAGTCCTGGGCTGCAAAGTGATAAATAAATGGCCGAGTAAGTACCACAAGTCACACTGAAGTTGGTTGGGGCCTCATATTTAAGAGGCAGAGGTCGAGGCGAGACAGTAAATTTTCGACATCTGTACTTCAGCCAGTAAGCATGGTGCCACCCCACAAGCAGGTTATGAGCGTTAAAATCTCCCAAAAGTAAGAAATATTGGGATAGTTCCCAGAATGAGATTTTCAGTCTGCAGCGGAGTGTGCGCTGATATGAAACTTCCTGGCAGATTAAAACTGTGTGCCCGACCGAGACTCGAAGTCGGGACCTTTGCCTTTCGCGGGGAAGTGCTCTACCATCTGAGCTACCGAAGCACGACTCACGCCCGGTACTCACAGCTTTACTTCTGCCAGTATCCGTCTCCTACCTTCCAAAGTTTACAGAAGCTCTTCTGCCAGGAAGTTTCATATCAGCGCACACTCCGCTGCAGAGTGAAAATATAATTCTGGAAACATCCCCCACGCTGTGGCTAAGCCATGTCTCCGCAATATCCTTTCTTTCAGGAGTGCTAGTTCTGCAAGTTTCGCAGGAGAGCTTCTGTAAAGTTTGGAAGGTAGGAAACGGATACTGGCAGAAGTAAAGCTGTGAGTACTGGGCGTGAGTCGATCTTCGGTAGCTCAGATGGTAGAGCACTTGCCCGTGAAAGGCAAAGGTCCCGAGTTCGAGTCTCGGTCGGGCACACAGTTTTAATCTGCCAGGAAGTTTCATATCAGCGCACACTCCGCTGCTGAGTGAAAATCTCATTCTGGAAACATCCCCCAGGCTGGGGCTAAGCCATGTCTCCGCAGTATCCTTTCTTTCAGGAGTGCTAGTTCTGCAAGGTTAGCAGAAGAGCTTCTGTAAAGTTTGAAAGGTAGGAGACGGATACTGGCAGAAGTAAAGCTGTGAGTACCGGGCGTCAGTCGTGCTTCGGTAGCTCAGTTGGTAGAGCACTTGCCCGCGAAAGGCAAAGGTCCCGAGTTCGAGTCTCGGTCGGGCACACAGTTTTAATCTGCCAGGAAGTTTCATATCAGCGCACACTCCGCTGCAGAGTGAAAATCTCATTCTGGAAACATCCCCCAGGCTGGGGCTAAGCCATGTCTCCGCAGTATCCTTTCTTTCAGGAGTGCTAGTTCTGCAAGGTTAGCAGAAGAGCTTCTGTAAAGTTTGAAAGGTAGGAGACGGTTACTGGCACAAGTAAAGCTGTGAGTACCGGGCGTGAGTCGTGCTTCGGTAGCTCAATTGGTAGAGCACTTGCCCGCGAAAGGCAAAGGTCCCAAGTTCGAGTCTCGGTCGGGCACACAGTTTTAATCTACCAGGAAGTTTCATTGGGATAGTTGATTAATCAGTGCAGGCAATATGTTCAGGGACACCTCACCATCTGGAGAAAGATATCTATGCAAATGGTTATTTCGGGACAGTCACAGCTTCAAGAGGAGATTGAAGGGGCACAGGTTTGCTGCCTGCTGAGTTCAAGACATAGACGCATACTCCACCCAGCACTCTATTATAAGCGCTACGGATTTTGTAATTTCCCCTATACCCATAAAGGGCAGGGGTCCGCAATGCCAGGAATCAGGTTTCCTGAAGGGCAATGCAGAAAGCAGGGATAAAGCTTAACAGTTGTCATAGCTCAGCCTCGTGGTGGAAAAAGCTGCCACATTTGAGAATTATGTTGTCTGGAGGTTGAGAAGACATGAAGGCAAGGCAAGGAGGCAGTAAACGCGTCAGGGTCACCTGCTGCCACCAACTGTGTACCTGTGCGACCTATATCCATCGTGTCTGAGGGTCTGGTGAGATCTAGGTCCTTCGAGAATGCCAGAATCTCCATCTTGTCCTCAGACGTGGAGCTTGTAGGGAGCAGTGGTGTGGGTGCCACCGCAATGTCTTTGTTCTTGGGAGTCTTTTTCTTTTTAGCTTTCTTTCGCTGCTCCTTATGTTTCTACAGCTGGGAGGGATTCACTGATTCAGTCTAAGGAACTGAGGAGGATCATCAAGCCCTATAACCAGCTGCCTGCGACTTCTTCAGCCACTGACCGGTGTCCTCTTTCCCACTGGTAGGAACCTTGGAAGCGAGTGACTGAAGAGACCCTTACCTAGCGAGAAGAGCCAAAGAAGACTGATGCTTTACCAGCTGAGAAGTGGGGACTGATGTCCCCAAAGGTTTGCGGCGGGGGGGGGGTTTGGATTGCTCCCGAATTAGGCATAGTGGGAGCAACGAGTATAGGAATGCTCTCCCCACCAATAAGGGTTTAGGTGTAGTCTTGCAGCTTCGAGGGACAACTAAGAGAAGGAACTAATTGGTTGTAACCGTTGTAGCTGCAGCATAAGACAATGTCACGTCCATAGGGTTTAGCGTTTCAAATTTAAAGGGTCATCAGTCCCTTTTTCCTCATGCAAACAGGTCTCAGGTTAAAACCATTCCCAAAAGGAGACAAGGAAATTAAAAAGGCGTAAAACTAACTGGGAACCACACTGAAAGACAAAACAAAAGAAGCAAACCAAAAGGGGAAAAGGTATGCTAAAAGGAAAGAAATGCAGTGGAAGGTAATAAAATACTAGCAGGTGGCCTGGGCTGGCTGATCCCAAGAATAAAAAAGGATGAGCCAGCCACTATGCGAATCTCCAGCCTAAAAGAGAGCTGGTCGGGGTGGCCGAGCGGTTCTAGGCGCGGTTCAACGTCGAGGTCATCAGCGCCCTGACACACATTAAAAGAAACAAATGTGGGCAAACTCAGTAAAATGGAAGCAGGTGTGGCAACTATGACAATCTGGAGTCAAAAATGAGGCCCAGAAACCGCACTGTGTCTCTAAAATGTAGGATAGTGACCCCCGCAAGCTAGGCAGGCAAATTAAATGGCGACAGGAATGATTATAATGAACACACAAACACTTATTGGTAGAAAACTGAAAACCCGTCTTTGCAGCCTACTCCTGTAACTGCCGCACTGTAACTTGCAACTGACGGCTCACCGTTGCAATACTGGAGGAGGAACAGAAAACAGCAAAGTCGTCCACAAACAAGGAGCACTGTACTGGACTCCTTACTCTATGTGTTATACTGTTGATGGCTGTGGAAAAGGAACACTTAAGACACTGCCCTGAGGACACCATTCTCCTGTTCAAATAGATCAGTGTATCACCAACTCGGATCCGAAAAAACCGCTGAGACAGGAAAGATCGAATGAAAATGGGGAGGTGGCGACAAAAGACCACCTGATGCAGTTGTGCGAGAATACAGTGTCTCCAAGTAGTATCCATGCCTAACTGATATCAAGAGATATGCTGATACAGTGATGCTGACGGAGAAAAGCCTGCTGAATAGCCACCTCTAGGAGGGTCAGGTTGACCGTGGACCGAAATTTTCGAAATCCACACTAAGAGAGGCTAAGGAGTTGCCCGGTCTCTACCAGCCAGACCAGATGACGGTTAACCACCCGTTCTGGGGTCTTTTCTACACATCTCGTCAAGGCGATATTCTCATAACTACTAGGACATGTGCAGTCCTTCTCTGGTTTGAGGAGAGAGTTGAGAATTGCCTCCCTCCATGAGTTGGGGAAGATGCATGTCTGCCATATTAAATTAAAACATTCGAGGAGGATTTCCTTTCACGCCGCTGGCAGATGTCGAAGCATGCAGTACCAGATGTGGTCGTGACTGGGTGCAGTGTCAGAAGTCTCCGTCAGTGCCGATTCGAGCTCCCACATCGAGAAAGGGGAGTTGTAGGCCAGATAACTGTTCGACTTAAAGTCCAACTTTTCCCTCTCTACAGTCACATGTTAGCGACAAAACCCTGGATCCTGGCTTGCAGTAGCAGTAGTTTGCGCAAAATGCTCGGCCAACGTCTGTTTGGAGGCACCCCTGCTTCAGCACTGCAGCTATCGGTAAAAGGCTGTGTTTACCGGAAATCCTCTGGATGGCTTCCCATACTTTTGAGAAATAAGTGGAACGATTGATGTTGTTCAGGAACTAAAGCCATGACCACTTTTTGCTATCTTTAATAACATGGCGAGCCTTCCCTCTGGCTATTCAAAATGTTGTGAGATTTAAGCTGTCAGAGAGCCACACGCCTTTCCCAGATAGATAAATGGCACTCTTCTGTCCACCAAGGGACAGGTCGCCTCTGAAGAGGGCCGAAATACTTTGGTATGGATAGATCAGCAGCATGATGGATGACATATGTAATGTGATCCACGCACTCCTGGACGCTCCCACGGTGTTCAAACAGAGCCAACTGGCCGAACAGCATCCAGTTAGCCTTGCCAATCATCCATGTTGGTGGCTTCTGTTCCAGCAACAAACCATTAGGTAACTGAAGGCAGACCGGGAAGTGGTCACTGGAATGAAGGCAATGAGTTCCCAGTGAAGTGAGTCGGCGAGGGCCAGAGAGCAGAAAGACAGGTCGATGGCTGACAATAACGCAGTAGCGGCGCAGAAATGAGTCAGAGCACCAGCATTTAGGATGCACAGGTCTCAAGATGTCAGAAGGCTCTCTAAAACTCGGCTCTGAGGGCAAGTAGACGTCGAGCCACACAGGACATGGACATTGAAGTCGCCCAGGAGGAGAAATAATCAGGGGAGTTAATATCTGTGAGAGCCTTAGAGTCCACTGCATCCAATGGAGGTAAATAAAGAGAATAAACTGTAAGCCTCTGACGTGCAGAAATTTCAACTGCAACTGTTTGCAGATTGGTATCCAGGGGAAGAGCAGAGGAGTGGTGCCCATTACTGACGAACACAGCAACGCCTCCTTTGGCTCTTTCCACCATCAGGTCATCCTTGCTATATAGGGTATAGCCCCGTAGTGCAGAGGTGTTTCCTGCAAACACAATAACAGAAGGCGTTGCTGCGCAAGGAGTTTCAGTTCCTCCACATGCGTCCTGAATCCATTCATGTTCCACTGTATAATGGGTGCCGTCTATCACGGGGGGAGGGGGGGGGTTTGGAATTTCATCCTGACTTTCTGACGGGGTGACAATGGGTGGAGGATTAGTTTTGGAGCGAGATGGTTGGCCCAATCCGACATCAAGCTCCATAGCCTCTAAACATGAATCGACAGAGACGTCAGAGAGGCCGAGTCGACATCGTCAGGCTGTTTTCTTCTGCCCGATTCTACCGGTGTTTGACGTTTTGCCTTGGATTTTTTCCCCTGGGTAGACTTTGCAGCCACAACTGTGGTTGCGGGTGTGGCAACATTGAACAGTGTGCCAGACGGAACCTTTGGAGGGGCAGGGAGCTGTACATTGCCAGCAACCTCAGCTTTTTCTTTTCTTGGGGAGAGACAGGCATAGAAACGGCTGCAGCAGCACAAGTGCAGGGACACACGCAGTTACTAGTGCCGACACTAGCAGCCTACGTTTGTGTAGCAGCGTCAGCCTTCTGCGTGGGTTGTTTAACAACTGGAGTGAAGGAGGTAGCAAAACACGGAACACGGGGGTAGCATGGCTTTATAGAGCTTTTTGCCTCAGTATATGGGATGCACTTAGTTTTAAGCTCCTGTTTCTTCCATTCTTCCAGATACACGCTGCAGTCCCGACTCCAGATGGTGTGAGGCCCAGAGCAATTCACACACTTCAATGGAGACGCACAATGGACACCTTCAAGGGCGGCCTGACCACACTAGCCACAAGTAGCTTCTCCACGACACCCAAGAGTAGTATGCCCAAGGCGATGGCATTTGACACACCACATTGGGTTGGGTACATAAGGCCGCACACTTAAGCGAAAGAAACCTGCCTTAATATGCTCAGGGAGTTTCGTTCTATTAAACATCAGGATAAGGGAGTCTGACTTAACAAGAACCCCATCCACCATCTTCATGATATTTTGCATGTCAACTATTGCTTCTGGAGCCCACTCGTCTTCCAGTTCCTCTTTGGGAAAGTCCGTCAGATCCCTGCACGTCACAACAGCTTTGCTGTAATTCAACCGACCCAGTCTTCATTTCGTTTAACAGGAGACAGTACGCCGATAAGATATATATCGCAAAAAAATAAATAAAAATAAAAACAATAAAAAGAGAAAAAAAAGAAATACAGAAGCACTAGCTGACTTGCAAACCATCAACGAGCTTACTTTTGATCCCCGTTCCTTATAGCAAGAACAACTTTGACGAACGCAATTCCAAAACACACAATAGTGATACCAGTACTCTCAAAACCCATGCACTGCGCTTTTCCAATACCAAAGATGTCGAATCGGTATTCACTTAAATAAACCGCGAAATTCAATACGCTATTACACAGTCGCCAACCACAAGTACATTTTCATCGCCATATATTACAGAACTTCCGCTACAGATCAAACAATTACGATAAACAAGAAAGATATTCCAAATATAGGTAACAGTACAGAAACCGAATGAAAGGGCAGAAATGTGTCGTATCGAAAACCATGCCCGCCATGTTTCATGGATCATTTTGCACGATAAATTGTCATGATGTGGAACGAGTCATTTTACATTCATATAGCAAATTAATTTGTACATCTATTTGTACTCTAAACATTTTCAATTTATTATCAAATTTAACCTTGCTGTCTGTTAGACATTTTATATCATTGGGTATAAGTGGTCAAAAATCTTTGTTGCTGCGTTGTGCGCCCCTTTCTGTACTAAAGACAACCTAAATGTTGAGTAATGAATGTCATTTTTCTTATAGTCTTGTAATTATGTACCTCATTGTTTCTTTTGAACTGTAGTGGATTATTTGCAACAAACTTCATGATGGAATAAATATACTGTGAAGCAGTAGTCAGAATGCCCAACTCCTTAAACAGATGTCTACAAGATGATCACGGGAAAACACAACATATTAATTTTATACCACGTTTTTCAGCAATGAAGACCTTCTTTCTTAAAGATGAGTTACCCCAAAAATTATTCCATGTGACACTATTGAATGAAAATAAGCAAAATACCCCCCTGGAAATGGAAAAAAGAACACATTGACACCGGTGTGTCAGACCCACCACACTTGCTCCGGACACTGCGAGAGCGCTGTACAAGCAATGATCACACGCACGGCACAGCGCACACACCAGCAACCGCGGTGTTGGCCGTCGAATGGCGCTAGCTGCGCAGCATTTGTGCACCGCCGCCGTCAGTGTCAGCCAGTTTGCCCTGGCATACGGAGCTCCATCGCAGTCTTTAACACTGGTACCATGCCGCGACAAATCGGTATTCACTTAAATAAACCGCGAAATTCAATACGCTATTACACAGTCGCCAACCACAAGTACATTTTCATCGCCATATATTACAGAACTTCCGCTACAGATCAAACAATTACGATAAACAAGAAAGATATTCCAAATATAGGTAACAGTACAGAAACCGAATGAAAGGGCAGAAATGTGTCGTATCGAAAACCATGCCCGCCATGTTTCATGGATCATTTTGCACGATAAATTGTCATGATGTGGAACGAGTCATTTTACATTCATATAGCAAATTAATTTGTACATCTATTTGTACTCTAAACATTTTCAATTTATTATCAAATTTAACCTTGCTGTCTGTTAGACATTTTATATCATTGGGTATAAGTGGTCAAAAATCTTTGTTGCTGCGTTGTGCGCCCCTTTCTGTACTAAAGACAACCTAAATGTTGAGTAATGAATGTCATTTTTCTTATAGTCTTGTAATTATGTACCTCATTGTTTCTTTTGAACTGTAGTGGATTATTTGCAACAAACTTCATGATGGAATAAATATACTGTGAAGCAGTAGTCAGAATGCCCAACTCCTTAAACAGATGTCTACAAGATGATCACGGGAAAACACAACATATTAATTTTATACCACGTTTTTCAGCAATGAAGACCTTCTTTCTTAAAGATGAGTTACCCCAAAAATTATTCCATGTGACACTATTGAATGAAAATAAGCAAAATACCCCCCTGGAAATGGAAAAAAGAACACATTGACACCGGTGTGTCAGACCCACCACACTTGCTCCGGACACTGCGAGAGCGCTGTACAAGCAATGATCACACGCACGGCACAGCGCACACACCAGCAACCGCGGTGTTGGCCGTCGAATGGCGCTAGCTGCGCAGCATTTGTGCACCGCCGCCGTCAGTGTCAGCCAGTTTGCCCTGGCATACGGAGCTCCATCGCAGTCTTTAACACTGGTACCATGCCGCGACAGCGTGGGCGTGAACCGTTATGTGCAGTTGACGGACTTTGAGCGAGGGCGTATAGTGGGCATGCGGGAGGCCGGGTGGACGTACCGCCGATTTTGCTCAACACGTGGGGCGTGAGGTCTCCACAGTACATCGATGTTGTCGCCAGTGGTCGGCGGAAGGTGCACGTGCCCGTCGACCTGGGACCGGACCGCAGCGACGCACGGATGCACGCCAAGACCGCAGGATCCTACGCAGTGCCGTAGGGGACCGCACCGCCACTTCCCAGCAAATTAGGGACACTGTTGCTCCTGGGGTATCGGCGAGGACCGTTCGCAACCGTCTCCGTGAAGCTGGGCTACGGTCCCGCACACCATTAGGCCGTCTTCCGCTCACGCCCCAACATCGTGCAGCCCGCCTCCAGTTGTGTCGCGACAGGCGTGAATGGAGGGACGAATGGAGACGTGTCGTCTTCAGCGATGAGAGTCGCTTCTTTCTTGGTGCCAATGATGGTCGTATGCGTGTTTGGCGCCGTGCAGGTGAGCGCCACAATCAGGACTGCATACGACCGAGGCACACAGAGCCAACACCCGGCATCATGGTGTGGGGAGCGATCTCCTACACTGGCCGTACACCTCTGGTGATCGTCGAGGGGACACTTCCAAACCGTCATCGAACCCATCGTTCTACCATTCCTAGACCGGCAAGGGAACTTGCTGTTCCAACAGGACAATGCACGTCCGCATGTATCCTGTGCCACCCAACGTGCTCTAGAAGGTGTAAGTCAACTACCCTGGCCAGCAAGATCTCCGGATCTGTCCCCCATTGAGCATGTTTGGGACTGGATGAAGCATCGTCTCACGCGGTCTGCACATCCAGCACGAAGGCTGGTCCAACTGAGGCGCCAGGTGGAAATGGCATGGCAAGCCGTTCCACAGGACTACATCCAGCATCTCTACGATCGTCTCCATGGGAGAATAGCAGCCTGCATTGCTGCGAAAGGTGGATATACACTGTACTAGTGCCGACATTGTGCATGCTCTGTTGCCTGTGTCTGTGCCTGTGGTTCTGTCAGTGTGATCATGTGATGTATATGACCCCAGGAATGTGTCAATAAAGTTTCCCCTTCCTGGGACAATGAATTCACGGTGTTCTTATTTCAATTTCCAGGAGTGTATGTCAACTTACTGATTTCTCTCTCCCCAAAATGTGCTACGATTATAAGTGCAAATGTGGCTGAACTAAGTTGTTTTAGGAGTTCCAAAATGTGTTTTTCCAATTTAAATTCTCATCAGTATGGAAACCTAAGAAGTCTGAAGTTTCCACCCTATGTATTATTTCATCATCATTTGTTACACTTATCACTGGTGTAGTACCCCTGCAGATGCAGAACTGAATATGATGTGTCTTTGTGAAATTCAGGGTGAGACCTTCCACAGAAAACTAGTCAATGATACTTCTGAGAACACTGTTCACCCATTTCTTCCATTTCAGTATGTATACTGGGAGTGATTACAGTACTGGTGTCATCTGTAAAAAGAACTAATTCTGCTTGTTGTACATTAGACAGTAGATCATTTACATGAAAAATCCTACCGGTGCTATTTTGTTAGTTAATGCTTGTAAAATCTGGTGTGTGAATGGTGTGTAAATGGCATTCTCAGTAAAGCAACCCTTCTGAAACCCAAACTATGATTTGCTGAGGATGTTATTGTTGTCCGGGTGAGATACTAAACTAGAATCACCTTCTCAAAATGGCCGAAAATGATGTCAGCAGTTAAATAGGTCGGTAGTTGCTGACGTCTCTTATCACCTTTCTTAAAGAGGGTTTTAACAAAGGCATATTTTAGTCTCTCTGGAAAAATGCCTTGCGTTAGTGACGCATTACATAATTCGGACAATAAGGGATTATTCACCGAAAGGCCTCACTTTGATCGTGTCCGAATTGCAGAAACCGTTGTAAACAATTACTATGACCAAAACTCTATTCTCTACGTCCAATTGTCACCGGAAAAGTAAAACCACGAATCACGGAGAACTAATGCATGGTTAAAATATTCGAAACTGTCATCCAACTCCGCAACCACACCTTATTACGTCGTCCGAAATTCATTATTTTAGGAAAAACATCGGACTCTATGATACTACTAACATTCGTCCTAAGAATCTATCTCGGAAAGAGTTTCGCTCACTAGAATTATCAATGACTACGAATAAAGAGGATTAAATCTCACCGACGTATTTAGACTATCACAAGCCATGTATGCGTTCAACAGCAACACCTATAAACAGTGGAAAATTCCTTAACGACTCTAGTATAGGAAAGCAGCAAAGTGAAAGAGGTATACACGAACCTAGCTGAACGCAAGATAGCAACATAATTGAGCAAAAATACTCAAATTTTGTTTGGCAGTCAGTTTGTAAAAACAACAATCGTGGTCTACAATCTGAAGTCAAATCTAACTGGTATCTCGGGGTTAACAGGAAAATAGCTACCATCTCAAAACTAAGAACGATACATTTAGCGGATTAACACATATGTTCCCTATGTAATGTGACAGAGAGTGAAGAGCACTTATTTTTATGCAAAAGTGTGGGCAAAATACGTCATTGTGCAAGGCAAAAAATCGCGTGCATCAATAAAGCGTCTCTAAACGCCGTTAGGCTCAGCAGATTTATACAATCCGGGTCAAATGAAGAACGGGATACAACCCGTCGGCTTTGACCAATGACTTCATAGGTTACTCACAGATACTTTCGAGCCATAGATAATAAATCTGTTGTCTGCTGTGGATTAGCGCTACCATTGTAAATTGAAACAAATGAATGTGTTTTTAAAAGGCAACACTATACATCGTGTAAGATTTTTGTCGTTTGCATTAATTTAAATCATTTGTTCTTTCCAATTCAATCAATACTTATTTCCATTCTTAGTGAGTTAGAGATGTTGGATGAATAATTTTTCATTTAGAACAATTTTTACTTTTAAATCGCGTTTGTACGTATAGATTTATCTATTCCCATGAATGTGGAAGACTTAGAGGAGGCTTAGGGCTTAGACATAATGGCAATCATTCGATTTTAGCGAATGTCTGTTCTTCTTGCTCATTACGTTCGACGTCGTGAGTGTGGCGAACATAAGCGCCTGATAAATCTCGTCGTACTCACGATTTATTCATATGGAGATATGACAAGGATAGACTATGGCGTTCCATTAGACGAGGAACATGGTTGAGAAATCAAAGCTGGCCTTGAGGGATATAATAAAAAAATGGTTCAAATGGCCCTGAGCACTATGGGACTTAACTTCTGAGGTCACCAGTCCCCTAGAACTTAGAACTACTTAAACCTAACTAACCTAAGGACATCACACATATCCATGCCCGAGGCGTGCGTGTGTGTGTGTGTGTGTGTGTGTGTGTGTGTGTGTGTGGTTTTTTGGTTTTCGGGCGCTAAACAGCGTGGTCATCAGCGCCCAAACGCATAGAAACAGGAAGGCATGCGGTGAAGGGACGAAGACGGACAGCGAACAAGGAGACCGGCTAAAAGACACAGGCCTGACGCAGTTCCAAATCATCACATACAGACACAAAACAAGATGAAAAGAAACGAACTAAAAAAGGAAAGGAAACACAAGGAAAAGAGAACAGAAATCGAAGAGAAACAAGTAGGTAATCGTGACTGGCGGACCTCTTACCTAAACCCTGGGTGAGGCAGTCACCCAGCAGCCCTTTAAAATCATCTCCCTAAAATCCGAGGCAACAAATTGGACAGGACACAAAACCGTAAGACCTTAACCACAGTCGTTACGTCGTCTTGCAAAATAGAGGGCAAATCTGGTGGCAAGGAAACCATCGCCCTCTGGTCAGAGAATAAAGGACAGTCAAGTAAACTGTGGAGGACAGTAATCTGGACGCCACAAGCACTGCAGATTGGGGGGTCCTCCCGCCGGAGTAAAAAACCGTGCGTTAAGGGACTGTGCCCGATGCGGAGGCGAGTGAAGAGAACCTCATCCCGCCTGCATGACTGGTAGGACGTACGCCATCGCCGCGTGGTGGCCTTCACCAGACGCAGCTTATTATCACCGACTGCCAGCCACTCCTCTTCCCATTGACGCATAACACGAAAACGCAAAAGGGGGGGGGGTAACAGCATGGAGGGGGAGGCACATTCAACAACGTGAGGGAGGGAACATGCGTCTTTGGCAGCCACACCCGCCAGTTCGTTTCCCCTAATACTCACGTGCCCCGGCACCCAACAGAAAGAAACCTCCTTCCCCTGCCGTTGCAGTGTGCGTTTGTGTGTGTGTGTGTGTGTGTGTGTGTGTGTGTGTGTGTGTGTGTGTGTGTGTTGGGGCTGTGTGTTGGGCCTTATGGGCGCCCAACATCGAGGTCATCAGCGCCCTGACACACATTAAAAGGAGCGAAAGTGGACAGACCTAATAAAACTGAAAAACACACTCAAAGAAAGCAGAAAAAGAAGGAAAATACTACATAAGAAAGTAAAACCGAAGGAAAGGAAAAACATAGCAACAATAATGCCACACAAAATTGTCATTGGCTGGCCACTTACATAAAATATGGGCGAGCTTGTCACACAGTGAGCAAATTAAAATCCTCTCCCTAAAACCTTTGTAAAAACATTTGACATGGCACAGAACTTTAAAAATTTAACCACATTCGTCAGAGTGTTGCCTAAAAGAGATGGCAGGTCCGCTGGCAAGTCAGTCGCAGCCCGCTGGTCAGAAAATAAAACGCAATCCAATGAAACGTGGCGCACAGTGACCTGGACGCCACAAGCACCACAAATTGAAGGGTCCTCCCGCCGGAAAAGGAAGCCATGCGTCATAGGACTGTAACCTATCCGAAGCCGAGTGAGGAGAACCTCGTCCCGACGACGGGGCTGAAAGGAAGTACATCACACACTTGTTTTGGGCTTGACTATACGGAGCTTATTGTCAGTCACTGAAAGCCACTCATCCTCCCACCGACGCACGACTCGTGAGCTCAACAGCGAGGTGAGTGCGTGCAGGGCGTTAGCACACTGAGATATTTGTGGGGCGAGAAACGCCTCCTTGGCTGCGAGATCTGCCCTTTCATTCCCAGGAATGCCGACATGCCCCGGAACACAGCAGAAAGCCACCACCTTCCCCAAGGTGGAGGAGAGCAACCTGGATGGTCTGGACTATTTTATCTGCTACATAAAAACGTTGCAAAGAGTGAAGGGCACTTAGTAAATCGGTCCAGACAAGAAATTTATGACAGGAAGAATGTCTCACCTGCACCAGTCCTCGCAAGATAGCAGACAATTCTGCAACAAAGACAGTAAAAGTCTGAGTACGTGCTATGTGCCACACTGAAATGTGTGGAGGCAATATCATTTAAGAGGGAAAGGTTGAGCTGTGCCAACACTTGCTCACCGACAGTGCCACGGCCTTGTCGCCACCAAGCCGACCCACAAAGCGTTATGGGCGTTAAAATCGCCCAGTAACAGAAATGGTGACGGCAGTTGGGCTATCAGCGCAGCCAAGTTTGTGTGTGTGTGTGTGTGTGTGTGTGTGTGTGTGTGTGTGTGGTTTGAGATTTTCGGGCGCTAAACAGTGTGGTCATCAGCGCCCAAACGCTTTGAAACAGGAACACATGCGGTGAAGGGACGAAGACGGACAGTGAACAAGGAGAACGACTGAAAGACACAGGTTTGACGCAGTTCCAAATCCTCACATACAGAGGCAAAACAAGCGGAGAAGAAACGCACTAAAAAAGAAAAGGAAACACAAGGAAAAGAGAACAGAAATCGAAGTGAAAGCAGTAGGTAATCGTGACTGGCGGACCTCTTACCTAAACCTTGGGTGAGCCAGTCACACAGCAGCACATCAAAATCCTCTTCCTAAAACCCGAGGCAACAAATTGGACAGGACACAAAACCGTAAGACCTTAACCACAGTCGTTGCGTCGTCTTGCAAAATAGAGGGCAAATCCGGTCAGAGAATAAAGGACAGTCAAGTAAAATGTGGCGGACAGTAATCTGGACGCCACAAGCACTGCAGATGGGGGGGGGGGGGGGGGGGGGTCCTCCCGCCGGAGTAAAAAACCGTACGTTAAGGGACTGTGCCCAATGCGGAGGCGAGTCAGGAGAACCTCATCCCGCCTGCGTGACTGGTAGGACGTACGCCATGGCCGCGTGGTGGCCTTGACCAAACCCAGCTTATTTTCAACTGCCAGCCACTCCTCTTCCCATTGACGCATAACACGAAAACGCAAAACGGAGGTAACAGCATGGAGGGGAACGACGGCACATTCAACAACGTGAGGGAGGGATCATGCATCTTTGGCAGCCACACCCGCCAGTTCGTTTCCCCTACGTGCCCCGGCACCCAGCATAAAGAAACCTCCTGCCCCTGCCGTTGCAGGTGGAGTACGGCAACATGGATGTTCTGGACGATCGTATCCGATGGGTACAAGTGTTGCATGGTCTGAAGGGCACTCAGGGAGTCAGAACAGATGAGAAACTTAAGACTGGGAACACATCTCATCTGCTCCAATGCCCGCAAGATCGCAAACCATTCGGCATCAAAGATGGTAAATGTCGCAGGAAGCCGTAACTTGACGACTCGATCAGTGAAAATCACAACACAACCAACAGAGTCCCCCTGTTTAGAGCCATCCATAAATACTGGTACATGGTCGTGATGCTGGTTTAAAATATCGTAAAATAAGGAGGTAAAAACAAACGCAGGAGTGCAGCTCCTCCGGTACTCTGACAAGTCTAAAAGGGCGCTGGGCCTCTGGAGCAACCAGGGAGGCAGGCGGGTAAAACCCTGGAGTTGGGGTGCCACATGCTCCACACCAAGAGGCTCTAACAAATGCTTGGCACGAATCCCAAATGGTCTCGTTGCCCTAGGACGACTGGGAAAGAGACGTTCCATAGGCGGTCGGGCAACAGTAGGGTACGCAGGGGAGATAGGACAGGCAAGGAATTGACACACCCGTCGCACCATGAGGAGTTTCTGCCGGATCGCGAGCGGCGGTTCCCCTGCCTCAGCACACAGACTGGGGATGGGACTGGTACGGAAGGCACCAGTGGCCAGCCTGATACCCTCATGGTGTACTGCGTCAAGAATCCTCAGATACGAAGGCCTCGCTGACCCATACACGGTGCATCCATAGTCAAGACACGACCGGACGAAAGCCCTTTAAAACTGCAGCAGACGCGCCCGATCTGCTCCCCAGGACCGATGGCTCAGACACTTCAAAATATTCAGTGCCTTCAGGGACCGCACCTTGAGCTCTTTAAGGTGCGGCAACCACGACAACTTGGAATCAAAAGTGAGGCCCAGTAACCTCACAGTGTCTCTAAAAGTAAGAATGGTGTCCCTCAGACGCATTTCATGGGAGGTAAAAAGACGTCTAGAGCGATTAAAATGAACACACACACATTTGTCTGCAGAAAAGGTGAAACCCGTCTTTGCAGTCCATGCCTCTAATCGATTTATCGTAAGCTGCAGCTGCCAACTAGCAGTGACAAGACTGAAGGAAGAACAGAAAACAGCAAGGAGCACTGGACAGGAATCCGGATAGTGGACATGATACTGTTAATGGCGACGGCAAAGAGGGTGACACTTAGAACGATTCCCTGCGGAACACCATTCTCCTCCACGTACAAATCAGATAGCACATTACCAACCCGATATCGAAAGAGGCGGTGGGAAAGAAAGGACCGAATGAAGATGGGGAGATGGCCACGAAAGCCCCACTGATGGAGTTGATTCAGGATTAAGGCGGCGCCAAGTAGTGTCATACACCTAGACGATGCTGGTTACGTGGGAAGGCCTGCTGGATGGCCGCCTCAAGCAGGGTCAAGATGTCTATAGTTGAACGACATCTCCGAAAGCCACACTGAGAGTGGCTAAGGAGCTGCCTGGTCTCGAGCAGCCAAACCAGGCGCCGGTTGACCATGCGTTCCAATGTCTTCCCGACACAGCTCGTCAAAGCAATACTCCGATAACTACGGGGATGCATTTGCTCCGTCCTCGATTTGAGGAGGGGAATAAAAATCGCCTCCCTCCACGAGTCAGGGAACGTGCCATATGACCATATCATATTAAAACAGTTCAGGAGAACTTCCTTGGATGGCAGCAACAAGTGCTGCAGCATGCTGTACACGATGTGATCATGAGTGGGCGCAGTATCATGAGCCACAGACAGCGCCGAATACAGTTCCCACATTGTGAAGGGGCAGTTGTAGGGTTCAGAACTTGGTGACCGGAAGTTCAAGTGACCCCTCTCGATGGCAGTGCGGTAGCGGCAGCAATCTGGATCACAATTAATAGTGGCAGTAGATTCTGCAAAATGCATGGCCAGTGTCTGGGCAATGTCTCTCGGCGCCGTGAGTAGTCAACCCTGATGCAGCAATGCCGTGACAGGTAGTTGGCTGCGTTTCCCGGAAATTCTCCTGATGGCTTCCCATACTTTCATAGAAATAGTGGAGCGGGAGATGGAGTTCACGAACGATTCCCATGACCGTCGTTTGCTCTCTTAAATCACTCGCCGCACCTTGGCCCTTGCCACCCGAAAGACCGCAAGATTGTCAGCTGAGGGACGGCAGTTGAAGTGGCGCACAGCTACACGGCGGGCTTGGATGGCTGAGCGGCACTCAGTGGTCCACGAAGGGGCAGGAAGGCTCTTGGGATGACTTGAGGACGGTGGGATCGACAATTTAGCAGCATGGGAGATCACGGCAGTAACATGATCGACCCATTCATGGACGCTGGCACGGTGTTCCAAAGCAGTAAAATGGCTGAAAAGTATCCAGTCAACTCTGCAGAGGTGCCACCTGGGCGGCACTGGTAATGCCACAGCTTCATCCAGGAGGCGAGGCCAAAGGGGGAAGTGGTCACTAGAATGGAGGTCAGCGGCAACCTCCAACAGAGCAGAATCCGCGAATGCTGGAGAGCAAAAGGAAAGGTCAATAGCTAACGTTGACCCAGAAGCAGTACAGAAATGAGTGGGAGCACCAGAGTTGAGGATGCACAGTTCTTCAGACGTCATGAGGCTTTCCAGACCGCGACCCCTGGGGCAAGTAGTTGTCGAGCCCCATAAGACATTATGAGCACTGAAGTCCTCCAGAAGGAGAAATGGGCGCGGGAGTTGGCTAATAAGGTCTGTGAGAGCCGCAGTCTATTGCATCCTGAGGCGGTAAGTAAACGGAACAGATTGTGAGCCTCCGCCCCACAAGAAGGTCCACTGCAACTGCTTGCAAGCCCGTAACGAGAGGGATCTCAGATGAGTGGTGCATGTCTCGAACAAAACCGCAACATCACCCTTTGCCCTTTCCTCCATCAGATCATCGTTTCGATACACAGTATATCCCTGTAAAGAAGGAGCATCAGTGGCCCGAAAATGTGTCTCTTGGAGACATAAGCACAAGGGGCCCTCTCATACAAGGAGTTGTAATTCAGCCACATGCGTCCTGAACCTATTCAGATTCCACTGTAATATGGGAGCCAGTGATCAGGGTGGCTGAACTTTCACACTGCCTCTGTGCTTTGGAGGAGAGCCCATACTGGGGCGAGAAGATGGCCCCCCCATCGATGTCAATCAGCTCTGAAGGGAGATGTCAGACAGTACGATGGCATCGTCATCGGAACCAACCCTGATTAGTCTCCTCAGGTAGCAAAACATCCACCTTCGGTGTCTTTGTCTTGGGGGGCTTAGAATGCAGAACCTTGTCAACAGTTGGAGCTTTACTCGCCTGGGCAGAAGGCGCCATATGGGGAGGGGCAGCAAGTACCCCAATGTCAGCAACCTCGGCCTTGTTGTGGGCAGAGCTGCAGGTTGCAAAACAACCGCAGGAGCGCAAGTGCACTGGCAAACGCAGGTATTAGTGCTGACACTAGCAACCTCCGTTTGTGTAGAAACAGTGGCCAACTGTACGCTTTCTGCAGAGCAGAAACGAAAGATGTTGTAAACACAGGAGGCTGCATGGCCTTAAAGAGCTTCTTGGCCTCACCATAGGGGATGCGCTTAGATGTTTTGATCTCCTGTATCTTCCGTTCATCGAGATAGATGGGGCAGACCCGGCTCCAGACAGGGTGACTCCCAGAGCAATTCACGCACTTCACAGGCGATGAACAATCGGCTCCTTCATGGGCAGGCTGACCACATTTACCACAAGTGGCTATCCCACTGCACCCCAACGTAGTATGCCCAAAGCGCTGACATTTAAAACAGCGCATTAGGTTGGAGAAATATGGCCGTTCTGGCAAACGTAAGAAATCTGCTTTAACATGCTCAGGGAGTCTCGGGCAATTGAACGTGAGAGTAAACGAGTCGGATTTGACTAGGTCCCCATCGACTCGTTTCATAATATGCTGAACGTCAACAATACCTTCGTCAGCCCACTCAGATTACAACTCGTCTTTGGGGATATCCACCAATTCCCTACATGTCACAACACCCTTACTACAGTTCAAAGTGGAGTGGAGCTCGGTGTCGATAGCGTACTCTCCGAGACAGGTCGCTTTCCGAAGAGAAGAGACTTCGCAGATTTCAGTGTTCCTGCAATTCCCTCAAGACCTTTGTGGATGTGAAAGGGAGAAACCCTCTCAAAACTACCGTCCTTCCGTTTTACAATCAAAAACACATTCTGGTTATCAGCATGTGCTCTGTTACGACAGTCTGATAAATCTTTAGTAACACCAGGCGCTGGAGGACTCGCAGCACGAAGTCGCTTTTTCGATAGGGTGTGTTTTCCTACCAATGGCCCACCCAATCCACTGGTAGGGGGAAATGTAGAGGTCGAAGGGTCCTTGCGGTCCCACGAGCAGCTATGGAACTGAAGGTCCGCTTAGACAGAGCCCCACGTACCTCAGTAAGCCTTATACTACTGGAGTGCGGCAGGTGCCCCAGAGGTTGCCCGCTTGCGACTGTTCCACCCCAACAGCCATACATCTTATAGGCGCGCAGCACACCGTAAGATTGAGAGGTTTTTATAGAGGTTTACCTTCCTCGCAATCCAAGCGGTCGAGCAAAGATTACCATTCCCTGCAGCACACAACATTCCACCGCCGCGCCATAGAGTGGTCGCTGAAGCATGTCTGGGGGTTATGGTGACAGGAGACTGGCGGCGCTGACCAGTTTCCAGCTCAGGGCCCCGCAGTCGCCAAGCCCGTACTTAGCAAATGAATGCTGAGCCCCCAAAATTAAAGCAGCTATCAAGGAAGCCTTTTTAACGGCATTAATAAACGCATCACGAAAAATTGTCTCCTCTTTCACTTCAGTTAATAGGTTTAGGAAACTTTAGCAAGAAATCCCCGAAGAGAAATGAATAGCCTTCAGCATGAACTACAAATGTGACAGCCAGAATGGAACGCTGAACATTGGGAGAAGAAGGGAAATAGGTTCCTACTACAAGATATAGACGAGTGGAAATTAATTAAAGCTTTTTGCCCCCTTAAAATTACTCAAAATAGCGATATTAACGTCTATAGAAGTTTCATATAACGTACGTAGCTCTTGATCTAATGGTGAAGGCGAGAAACGTGATAAAGGAAGTTATGAAACCCTGGGTGGATAGGCAGAGATGCCTACGAGGAATCCTCAAAGCAGACGGCCAAAAGCGTCTGCAGCTCATTACAGTCAACAGCGCAATGAACACGGCCGTCAGTACTTATTAGACGTAACTACCAATGAAAATGTAAACAGGAAATGGTCACAATTTACCTATGTTCCTTTCGCAGATCATTTGATAATGTCAACTACGCAGAAAACTGCAGCTACTTTTTTTTTTTTTTTTTTTTTTTTTAAACATGTCTTACGCATACTATTTTGCGGGCTCAGCGGAACGTAAAAATTACGACAAACGTTACGAAAATTTCTCAAATACACAAAGTGCGAAGCAAAAGGTCGAGACTTGATGAATAATTTTCTTTTTGTTGCTGCACTCAAAAAGAATTCAGTTTTTGGTCTTCGTAACCAAAGTGTTGTGAATGTAAAAGTCCTTTTCGGAGATGTTCAGTCGCAGACAGACAACAAAAAGATTGACAAAATAGTAATCTTTAGGCCAACACACAAGGCCACAGTCCCTGACTGCATAGGCCAGTCTGATTGCTATTTTGAAGGACTAACAATGATTGATTGTTTCAATAATTATGTGACTGAATGTTATAAATAAATTTCTTGTAGGGTTTTAAAAAAATATGGTTAGCGCCACTGCCTCTACTTCGCGGAGTCCTGAGTTCGATTTCCGATCCCGTTAGAAATTTTCCACGCTCGGGGACTGGGTATTCGTTCATCTTATCATTTCATCTCATTTTCATCGACGCTTCGTCCCGAAGTAGCGACAAACATGTCGTACACCAGACTGCCAAACAAGTACGATTAATAATGACTAGAGACCGAATTATATGCATCTGCATGTTGCATAGTTGGCTCCTTTCCACCGGTTATGGCATATTTTAACTAAAAACTAATGACGATGCTTATTTTCGCTGTATGTTTACAGTTTTTCTGTCTCACAGGTCGACCGCGACCTAGAACTGCCTGCAGTCGCTAACCGAGAGGCCACTGCTTAGCGAAATCATTACAGCAGAGGAACAGGCAGACTGAATCCAATGCTCCTGCGCCCGCGCCGAACACAGCTGAACGTGTTTACGAATGTGTAGTGTATAACATTGTACGCGCCATGCCGTCCGAACAAAAAAACGTCGTTTCGCGGATAGTTCACCATCCTGAAAAATTTTCAAAAAAAAAATTGTTCAAATGGCTCTGAGCACTTTGAGACTTAACATCTATGGTCATCAGTCCCCTAGAACTTAGAACTACTTAAACCTAACTAACCTATAGGACATCACACAACACCCAGCCATCACGAGGTAGAGAAAATCCCTGACCCCGCCGGGAATCGAACCCGGGCGTGAAAAGCGAGAACGCTACCGCACGACCACGAGATGCGGGCGGAACATTTTCATATGACGGAATTGTTTTATATTGTCGAGTTTGCGAGAAAAAAGTTTTGTTCAAAAAAATGTTTCAAACAGGCCAGTATGTAAAGATAAGTCTTCATATCGAAGGAATGCAGGGGAAAGGACCACGACAACAACAAAAAATGTTCAAATGTGTGTGAAATCTCATGGGACTTAACTGCTAAGGTCATCAGTCCCTAAGCGTACACACTACTTAATCTAAATTATCCTAAGAACAAACACACACACTCATGCCCGAAGGCGGACTCGAACCTCCGCCGGGACCAGCCGCACAGTCTATGACTGCAGCGGTAGACTGCTCGGCTATCCCGCGCGGCCCTCGACTACTTCTGATAACAGCAAGTGCAGTGGCAGAGATTTGTTCAAAGGTAACCAAAAAACTTGGTTTAACATGTATCTGTATGAAGCATTCATTGCAAGCAATATTCCTCTTCACAAACTTACAACCCCTACCCTCAAAGGCTGCCTGCAGAAATATTGCAAAAATCAAAATATACCAGCTGAATCAACACTGCGTAAAAGTTACATACCGACAATTTACGTAAATATTCTGGAAGAACTATACAATCTACTCGAGGACACCATTATCTAGATTTCAGTTGACGAAACTACACACTTGTGGCCGTTACATTGCAAATTTAATTGTTGGTGCTTTAAAAGAAGAGCCTTCTTCCCATTTAGCGGACTGATAAGAACTTGAAAAAGTAAATCATTCTACGATCGCTAGATTTGTGAATAAGGGTATTAGAGAAATATTTCCAGAATCGTCTGCAGATAAAAGTGTTTGTGTTTATTTCAGGTGCTGCTCTCTATATGACCAAAGAAGGAAAAGCCCTCCGAGCATTGTATTCCAATTTGATTCATGTGGCGTGCTTTGAACATGAAGTAAATCACATTGCTGTAGACGTACGTTCCACGTTTGTGAATGTAAAGAAACTGATTTCATCCACAAAGAATGTATTTCTAAAGGCTCCTTCTCGCTTCAAGACCTACAAAGAAAAACTACTAACGTGCCTTCACCTCCCGAATCAGTGGTAACTCATTGGAGTACCTGCGTCGAAGCTGTGTTCTTTTACAATGAACATTTCGAGGCCATTTAGAGGGGTAGTAAGAAGGCGGAGGCTTTGGTGGTTCGCCAGTGCAAGAAAGATCTTAATGATTCCGGTATTAAAAAAGATTGCTGTGATTAGCACTCATTTTTGCCACATACCTGCAAGTATTAAAAAGCTTGAAACTCAAGGTTTGACGTTGAATGAATCTGTTCAGATAACGAATAAAATTATTCTAGTGAACTTCTCATTGCCAGAGGTATTCCCAAATAACTTAAAAAGTTTGAAAACATTTCAAACGATAACCCAGGCTTCGGACGCTCTTGTCAAATTGATAGTTTTATTAATGGGATAAGTGAACTTTTACCAGAAACAGTTAAGTGATAACATAACACCCACATTAAAATACTACCCAGTTATGTCAGTTGATGTAGAACGGTTCTTTTCTGCTTATAAAAATGTTTTGAGTGATCGAAGACACAATCTTACTACCGAACATTTGGAACAGTACTTAGTCGTTTATGTAAATCTGTAAATGATGCTTTGGTCCAATAGTATTAATTAAAAGTTAATGCTGGTAAAAAAAATTCACGATTGTATGTTGATTTTTACATAAAATATCACGGACTTTTTGATCGTGCCCCTCTGCGTGCGAATCACTCGCGTGCTTCAGCTTGTTGCCGACAACAATAGCAAAGAAGGAACAATGCTTGAAACGAGGTATGCGTCCCCATTTTGCAAATTTTTAGAAAATAATCCCAGAAATGACCATTTCCTAACCTCCACCAAAAAGCATTCAGAAAATGACATCATCGTTCGAAATATACCGATTTTTCACGTGGGCGGCGCTCTTCCTCGTAATGGACAAGCTTAGATTCGAGTTTTGAGATGTAACGCACGAAGTCTACCATGCTTTTTTATTATTTGATCATGCACTTTTCGATACTTAGAATGCATTTTAAGCATTTTTCATGCAATTTGCACGCATATTTTAAGGTTTTGGTGATGCATATAGTATGGTCTCTAGTTGACATGCGATCATTTCATTTTCATATAACCACAATAGTGGAAACATTTGCAACAACTTACAAAAATCGGAATCCTAATCTTTCGCCGTAAGAAGCAACTGGTAAACAGTATGTTTTACAAACAGTGAAAGAATTCCGTAACAGACAAACTGGAAGCGTGCCTTCACTGACAATTCCACACTTCCAGCTCGCAGTATTAACAAAATAACAGCTTGAACAACTGCAACAGCAGCCATTAATCACAAACAAAACTTTGAAACATAATGACCAAAAAAATGGAAAATAACTTTATTATTATTACACCAAAATCTGATGAAGATCTACTAATACTATACTACTACAGACTTAAAAGACCGGAAATAGTTATTATACACCGACAGAATTCCAGAAAGATTCCGTGTCTAGCTATATCCATCAAAATTATACCAAAGATCCAATCCTACATAAAAGTGTGCCACTGGTCCATTATGCCTATGTTACGTCGCTTTTTACATTTAACAGCCAGCACACCATAAAAATAGCTAAGCCACAACAGTAAACTGACTGGCCATCAAGTAGCGCAAATTGGAAGAAGTAACAAGAAGCTGCTGCAGAATAGAATATATAGCTTATATTATTTCTTAAAAAATTATCCAACATTAAAGACAACATTACGTTTTAACACACAACTTGAAAAGGTTTTCAGGTGCTTATCAGAAGCTCGCCCACAGGAAAGGCGCACATAAAAATTATAGAAACAGTGCGTTTGATAAGCACAAAAACTGAAATCACTAATCGCATGAATCGGAATTCGAATCCTCGTCCACCGAAATTTCTTACGCAGAACTAAAATCAAGCAAAGCAGAATCAGAATCTGCACAACAGAACAATGGAAAAAAAAGTTCACCAGATATCGCTACTTCAAAATATACAGGGAGACTTTCCCAACAAACACGCACCGCAAATTAAAAACCACTGTTACGACATACCACGAATGAATGAGGAAAACATTACGATGATAAATTAACAAATTTGAATTTACAAATACGCCTCGGCGACAATAACACGACAAACGAACAGCACAACGTCAACTCGACACAAAGAACTTCTACAATCAATCGCAACGTATACTCTCACAGCATTATTACCATTTGACAACTAGAGCGACACTAGCGCACCCAGCGGAGCGAACGGAACTGTCTATTAAGATCTTTGGCCGCAGATGAACTCTGTAAGACACATGTTACTTCTTATTGCTTTTTTAAGTAATACGAAACAGTATACTTTTAATACCTAAGCCATAGCAAAATATTAAGAACCACAATTAATTGTAAAATAAACATAAAGAGAGCAAAAACACGAGAATGAATTGACGGATCTAGTTGCACCCTAAACGGCAAAGAAAGAGAATATAAACCCAGTATTTCACTCATTTTAGTTTTATGCTTTCTTCTTTTTTTCATTTACTGTGGTTGAAGGTTTGTTACTTCCTGGTTTCTTTGGGGAGAAGTATTTTTGATGTTTCAGTATTTTTTGAGTAAAATAGAGGAGCGAGGCGTTAGCTTCTTGAGTCTTGTGCGTGAGATTTTGTGTGTTCGCTTCTTTGCTTTTTTTGTGTTTTTTATTTCACAATTTTGAGAGCGGGCAGGGCATGTGGGTTGGAAAGAACCTGATTTGGGTGGTACGTCTTTCGTGCCTGGCATTTAGTGTTGCTTATTATATATTTCATACATCATTTTGGTTTTTGCTTGTTTTGTTATAGTTTCAACTATTAGCATTCTTACTGCGTGTTCTGTCCTTAGTTTGTTCTTCTGGTCAGCCATGATCTTTCACTTCTCTCCAACTTTATATGTGGTAACTTTCTGTATAATCATCTTCTTTTTCCCATTTCGAAGTTTTTCCAATACCTGTGCCACTTGTACTTTCATTTATGAGGTACAAATTCCAAGGTGTATCATGTTCCGGGATGCTGTAGGCGATATGAGATATGGGTATTAGAGTTACCGATTCCAATGTTTATCATTTTTGGAAATGTTTTCTATACTACTTTGGACAATAACATTTTTGGAAATGGGTTAGTAGATTTGTCCTATAAAGGTAAATTGTACATGTCGATTCCAAAGTATGCAAGTAGTGCGTTTTTGCTACTTGTGTTCCCAGTGGTTTTTTCCTACATTTCCATTGCTTTTTTTCTTCTCTCATTTCTGCAACAAGTAAACAATTTATTTATTGCAATAGTACAAAAAGTAACAGCAAAACTACAAAACCTGCAACATACCACTGCACATACGTACTGTAAAAACGGCGAAAAATGATGATTTTTTGACGCAGTAGCTAGAACTGACCTACATACAGGGTGTTTCAAAAATGACCGATATATTTGAAACGGCAATAAAAACTAAACGAGCAGCGATAAAATACACCATTTGTTGCAATATGCTTGGGACAACAGTACATTTTCAGGCGGACAAACTTTCGAAATTACAGTAGTTACAATTTTCAACAACAGATGGCGCTGCAAGTGATGTGAAAGATATAGAAGACAATGCAGTATGTGGGTGAGCCATTCTGTACGTCGTCTTTCTGCTGTAAGAGTGTGCTGTTCACAACGTGCAAGTGTGCTGTGGACAACATGGTTTATTCCTTAGAACAGAGGATTTTTCTGGTGTTGGAATTCCACCGCCTAGAACACAGTGTTGTTGCAACAAGACGAAGTTTTCAATGGAGGTTTAATGTAACCAAAGGACCGAAAAGCGATACAATAAAGGACCTGTTTGAAAAATTTCAACGGACTGGGAACGTGATGGATGAACGTGCTGGAAAGGTAGGGCGACCGCGTACGGCAACCACAGAGGGCAACGCGCAGCTAGTGCAGCAGGTGATCCAACAGCGGCCTCGGGTTTCCATTCGCCATGTTGCAGCTGCGGTCCAAATGACCCCAACGTCCACGTATCGTCTCATGCGCCAAAGTTTACACCTCTATCATACAAAATTCAAATGCGGCAACCCCTCAGAGCCGCTACCATTGCTGCACGAGAGACATTCGCTAACGATATAGTGCACAGGATTGGTGACGGCGATATGCATGTGGGCAGCATTTGGTTTACTGACGAAGCTTATTTTTACCTGGACGGCTTCGTCAATAAACAGAACTGGCGCATATGGGGAACCGAAAAACCCCATGTTGCAGTCCCATCGTCCCTGAATCCTCAAAAAGTACTGGTCTGGGCTGCCATTTCTTCCAAAGGAATCATTGGCCCATTTTTCAGATCCGAAACGATTACTGCATCACGCTATCTGGACATTCTTCGTGAATCTGTGGCGGTACAAACTGCCTTAGACGACAATGCGAACACCTCGTGGTTTATGCAAGATGGTGCCCGGCCACATCGCACGGCCGACGTCTTTAATTTCCTGAATGAATATTTCGATGATCGTGTGATTGCTTTGGGCTATCCGAAACGTACAGGAGGCGGCGTGGATTGGCCTCCCTATTCGCCAGACATGAACCCCTGTGACTTCTTTCTGTGGGGACACTTGAAAGACCAGGTGTACCGCCAGAATCCAGAAACAATTGAACAGCTGAAGCAGTACATCTCATCTGCATGTGAAGCCATTCCGCCAGACACGTTGTCAAAGGTTTCGGGTAATTTCATTCAGAGACTACGCCATATTATTGCTACGCATGGTGGATACGTGGAAAATACCGTACTACAGAGTTTCCCAGATCGCAGCGCCATCTGTTGTTGACAATTGTAACAACTGTAATTTCGAAAGTTTGTCTGCCTGAAAATGTACTGTTGTCCCAAGCATATTGCAACAAACGGTGTATTTCTATCGCTGCTCGTTTAGTTTGTATTGCCGTTTCAAATATACCGGTCATTTTTGAAACACCTTGTATATTCATAATTTGCCATGGAATGGTTGGAATCGATAAACAGATATTAGTTACGTAGGTCAATTCTAGTTACCGATTCAATGGCTCATTCCAGGTTCCATTATGTTTTCCCAGCCGGTGGGTCACTGAAACGTAATAGGATGATTGCATTAGTAATTACTCTCTAAACTACAACGAGACAATAACAAATATTGCAATCGGTAACTAGAGTTTAGCGATACAGGATGACGAAAAAATAACCGTTTGAAACTGATTTGGCACATCGGACATACAAGGATCAGCAGTCACGTAGGGGTTGCCAACGCCACGAGAGAGCGCTACCGTCACGTTTGGGCTGGCATCGCCGGCGACTGTTTAACTGGGCCGTACATTCTCCCGGACCGACTTGGTGGACGCAAGTATCTCGTATCAGTGTGCGATTTGGAGGGGGGGGATGGGGGGATTTCCCCCCCTCTGCACCAGACCATCCCCTCCTCTGGTTTTAGTTTATGCATCCCAACCTGGGATGTTTATTTCTCACGCACTGGAGTAAAATTTTACATATAATTTAAATTTGTGGAGCCGAACACTGAATGTTTACTATTCATACTATTAATATGTTTGCTTATTAATTTTGAAAAAGTGTTATGTAGTGGTTAAGCATTTCAAAACATTTAGAATTAAATGACGAGACGACGCACGCCACATTTCCGTAGCATGCCACAATGTTGCAAGACGTCGCCCCAGCGTTAACGAGGCTTTAGAGCCAGGTCTGTATTGTATGGTGGATGTGATGTGTTACGTACGAAACTAAAACCTGCAATCAGATCCAAATGTCGTGGAAAACTGTGAAGAGGTGTCACCCTGCAGCAAGACAACGCTCGCCCACATTCTGCCAAACGGACAGCCGACGGAATAAAGGATTCGAGGTGCTGAACATCCACCTTACAGTCCAGACCTAGATCCAAGCGATTTTCACATGTTTGGACCCTTAACGGAAGCACTACAGGGTAGAAAATTTCAAAGTGATGAAGACGTCATTGCTGCAGTACAAAATTGGTTACAGATGCAACAGATAAACGTATTTTCTGATGAAATAAAAAATACCGTAAAACGTCGGGAAAACTGCATTGAAGTCCAGGGAAGCTACGTAGATAAATAACGCATGTTTCAGTTTCCTATCATCAGAATAAGTACAGCTTTTCACAAATGTGTCTTTACTTTTTGAATTCCCCTCGTATACCTGTACGTAGATGATTTTGTAAATAAGCTTTACTTATAATGTACTTTTAAAGATATAATAAGGAATGGCTATCTGATAGTGCATACGCGTGACTAGTGAGTTTCGGCATTAAGATCTATTTATAAATAACTGTTTTACCATGGGTAGCGCCACGGTCCAAGCTAGTAACATACTAACCCCCTAAGACATCCCCCCTACTGGTGTAAGCACAAATCGCACACTGTCTCGTATTCCTGCGAGATGTTCTGCCGGACATGCTGAATGACGTCCCCATGTCTCTTCATCACCGCACTCGAGTTTAGCACGACAGAGATCCCTCGCATTTAGGCAGACAGGTGAGGGCACATCTGTAGGCAAACTTTCCGGGCCGCTGCATTGATCGCGGCTGGCCACCACGATCACCCGATCTGTCCCCAATCGACGTCTACCTGAGGGGAGGTACGTATGAACCACCTGTTACATCTAGGGGATCTAGTGGGCAGCATTGTTGCGGCATCTTAGAGGTACACCAGATATGTTTGAGAGGGTGCACCGTTCAATGCAGCGTCGAACGTAGGCGTGTCTCGATGAATGTGGACAAAAGTTTGAACATCTCCAGTAGTGGGCGCCCATTTCCAGCATTTAGTAGCCTCGCTTGGCATTTGGGACCCCCAGTTCTTGTGTGATCACTGATCCTTCTTGTATGCCCGGTGCGCCATTTCAATTCGTAAATGTTTTTGAATCATCCTGTATAGGTTAATTATTATCACAGATTTCAACTATTGCACCGTTCGTTATTCAGACCTTTCTTGTAGTAAAAGCATGCATTAGAGTGTTACAAGATTTCTAAATTTAGTATTACCCTCTTAACTTCTATGAAAAAGGAAAACAGCTCGATAGCGGTACCTACAATATTTGTCACGTTTTCGCAGTAATTCAGAGATCAGAAGAAATGTAGCCCCCCATGAACCATAAACCTTGCCGAGGGTGGGGAGGCTTGCGTGCTTCAGAGATACAGATAGCCGTACCGCAGACAAACATATGGTTGCTGAAGAGCGTCAGCAGCCTTTTCAGTAGTTGCAGGGGCAACAGTCTGGATGATTGAGTGTGCTGGCCTTGTAACACTAACCAAAAGGGCCTTGCTGTGCTGGTACTGCGAACGGTTGAAAGCACGGGGAAACTACGGCCGTAATTTTTCCCGAGGGCATGCTGCTTTACTGTATGGATAAATGATGATGTCGTCCTCTTGGGTAAAATATTCCGGAGGTAAAATAGTCCCCCATTCGGATCTCCGGGCGGGGTCTACTCAAGAGGACGTCGTTATCAGGAGAAAGAAAACTGGCGTTCTACGGATCGGAGCGTGGAATGTCAGATCCCTTAATCGGGCAGGTAGATTAGAAAATTTAAAAAAGGAAATGGATAGGTTAAAGTTAGATATAGTGGGAAGTTCGGTGGCAGGAGGAACAAGACTTTTGGCCCGGTGAATACATGGTTATAAATACAAAATCAAATAGGGGTAATGCAGGAGTAGGTTTAATAATGAATAAAAAAATAGGAGTTCGGGTAAGCTACTACAAACAACATAGTGAACGCATTATGTGGCCAAGACAGACACGAAGCCCACGCCTACGACGGTAATGCAAGTCTATATGCCAACTAGCTCTGCAGATGACAAAGAGATTGAAGAAATGTATGATGAGATAAAAGACATCATTCAGGTAGTGAAGGGAGACGAAAATTTAATAGTCATGGGTGACTGGTATTCGATAGTAGGAAAAGGAAGAGAAGGAAACGTAGTAGGTGAATATGGGTTGGGGGGAAGAAATGAAAGATGAAGCCGCCTGGTAGAATTTTGCACAAAGCATAACTTAATCATAGCTAACACTTGGTTCAAGAATCATAAAAGAAGGTTGTATACATGGAAGAAGCCTGGAGATACTGACAGGTTTCAGATAGATTATATAATGGTAAGACAGAGAGAAACCAGATTTTAAATTGTAGGAAATTTCCAGGGGCAGATGTTCACTCTGACCACAATCTATTGGTTACGAGTTGTAGACAAAAACTGAAGAAACTGCAAAAAGGTGGGAATTCAAGGAGATGGGACCTGGATAAACTGACTAAACCAGAAGGTGTACAGAGTTTCAGGGAGAGCATAAGGGAACAATTGACAGGAATGGGGGAAAGAATTACAGTAGAAGAAGAATGGGTAGCTTTGAGGGATGAAGTAGTGAAGGCAGCAGAGGATCAAATAAGTAAAAAGTAAAAAGACGAGGGCTAGTAGAAATCCTTTCGTGACAGAAGAAATACTGAATTTAAATGATGAAACTGCAGTAAATGAAGCAGGCAAAAAGAAATATAAACGTCTCAAAAATGAGATCGACAGGAAGTGCAAAATGGCTAAGCAGGCATGGCTAGATGGTGGTGGTGGTGGTTAGTGTTTAACGTCCCGTCGACAACGAGGTCATATGTAAGGATGTAGAGGCTTATCTCTCTAGGGGTAAGATAGATACTGCCTACAGGAAAATTAGAGAGACCTTTGGAGAAAAGAGAACCACTTGTATGAATATCAGATGGAAACCCCGTTATAAGTAAAGAAGGGAAAGCAGAAAGGTAGAAGGAGTATATAGATGGTCTATACAAGGGCGATGTTCTTGAGGACAGAATTATAGAAATGGAAGACACTGTAAATGAAGATGAAATGGGAGATACGGTACCGCGTGAAGAGGTGGACAGAGCACTGAAAGACCTGAGTCGAAACAAGGCCCCAGGAGTAGACAACATTCCATTAGAACTACTGACAGCCTTGGGAGAGCCACTGCTGACAAAACTCTACCACCTGGTGAGCAAAATGTATGAGTCAGGCGAAATACCCTCAGACTTCAAGAAGAATATAATAATTCCAATCCCAAAGAAATCAGGTGTTGACAGATGCAAAAACTACCAAACTATCAGTTGAATAAGTCACAGCTGCAAAATAATAAAGCGAATTCTTTACAGACGAATGGAAAAACGGGTAGAAGCCGACCTCGGGGAAGATCAGTTTGGATTTCGTAGAAATGTTGGAACACGTCAGGCAACACTGACCTTACGACTTATCTTAGAAGAAAGATTAAAGACAGGCAGACCAACGTTTCTAGCATTTGTAGACTTAGAGAAATCTTTTGACAATGTTGACTGGAATACTCTCTTTCAAATTCTGAAGATGGCATGGGTAAAATACAGGGAGTGAAAGGTTATTTACAATTTGTACAGAAACCAGATGGCAGTTATAAGAGTCGAGGAACACGAAAGGGAAGCAGTGGTTGGAAAGTGAGTGAGACAGAGTTGTAGCCTATGCCCGATGTTATTGAATCTGTAGGAAATGAGACACTTAAAGTAAAGGAGTTTTGCTATTAGGGGAGCAAAATAACTGATGATGGTCGAAGTAGACAGGATATAAAATGTAGACTGGCAATGGCAAGGAAAGCGTTTCTGAAGAAGAAAAATTTGTTAACATCGAGTATAGATTTAAGTGTCAGGAAGTCGTTTCTGAAAGTATTTGTATAGAGTGTAGCCATGTATGGAAGTGAAACATGGACAATAAACAGTTTGGACAAGAAGAGAATAGAAGCTTTCGAAATGTGGTGCTGCAGAAGAATGCTGAAGATTAGATGGGTAGATCACATAACTAATGAGAAGGTATTGAATAGGATTGGGGAGAAGAGGATTTTGTGGCACAACTTGACTAGAAGCTGGGATCGGTTGGTAGGACATGTTCTGAGGCATCAAGGGATCACCAATTTAGTATTGGAGGGCAGCGTTGAAGGTAAAAATCGTAGAGGGAGACCAAGAGATGAATACACTAAGCAGATTCTGAAGGATGTAGGCTGCAGTAGGTACTGGGAGATGAAGAAACTTGCACAGGATAGAGTAGCATGGAGAGCTGCATCAAACCAGTCTCAGGACTGAAGACGACAACAACAACAACAACAAGAAATTTAGATATCCTACAAAAAGTTAGCCCACAGATTTTCTGCAAAAACTTTCAAAATTATGCACCATCGACTAAATGGAATCAGTAATTAGAACTGATCTCCTATATACACCAATTCTAGCCACCGATTCCAACCATTCTATGATTCGTAATTTTGCGAACGGTTTTTCAGCAGTTTTGTAATAGGATTACTGCGCTTCTAATGGCTCCCTTTGCGAAAAGGTTACTAATATTGGAATCGGTAAGTCGAACTGACGTTCATTACAAATGCGAAATCCTATTATATTTCACAAATCATTTACTATGAACCATGGAACGATAGTAATCGGTAACCAGGATTAACCTATATACATTAATTCCAATTATCAATTCCTATTTTTGTTACTTTTAGTCAATTTTCGTTACTTGTGTACTTGCTTTTATTTTCGGGTTTAGTGTGTTTCTGTCTCCACATTTCATCCTATTGTTTCGAGGGGTGTTATGAATACTTCATTCTACTATTTGCACAAACAAGTGTAAGTGAGTGCACTACAAACAGCCCATTTTCTCAAGATTGGAGATAGATACAGATCTCATCTCAAGTTCAAAGAATAAAGCACGCAGCAATGTATGGCGTTACCTATACCAAATGGAAACTCAGAACAACTTCTACTTTTCATTTCAAACTATTCTAATTTAATGTAGTAGCTTACTTAATGTCGAAATATCACAGTAAATATGGCCATTAACAAAATGATAGATAGTTCATCATGAAGCTTATGAGTGAGGCTATGAGGTGCGACAGAATCATTTTTAGCAGGTATTTTCTTTAAAATCATTTGAGAGATATTGCTACCAGTTTGTGCACATCTCTGCTCCTGCAGTGTAGCTTTGGCCTTGTCAAAGTGTGCAGAGAATGTTTCGTTCATAAGGAATAAAGTACACAGTCAGTAGGTGACAACAAATTGAGGGAGTCGCTCCCTCGGACTTGCCCGGTGGTGAGATTGGGAAGGCATTTCGGGTGCATGATGGACCAAGTTATATTGTGCGAGCTCTGCAACACGAGAACTACGAGCTCTGCAACGTGGGAACTACACACATCAGCAAAAGCTTTGCATCATACCTTTATTTCGAAATTCATGGCACAGAAAACAAAAACTGGCTGATATGCAAGATCTCTAGATCACGAAATTTAAAAAAAAACTTTTATGCAACTACAAAATCGTCTGTTTCCCATGGGGGAGGGGAGGAGGGGGGGGGGGGCGGGCGGAAGCGCACTCCTGACCAACGTCACAACGTCAGTTTGTGGTGGAACGTCCCCATGCATCGATGCAGGCTTGAATTCGTCCTGGCATACCATCGATAAGATCATCGAGCCAGTTCTTGTCCAAATCGTCACACTCTTCCAAGGCGATTCTGTATAAGTGGTACAGGGTCATTGCCAATGTCCCAAAACAGCTCAATCGATCACATACATGTTAGATTGTGTTTATATCAGGCAAACAGGCACGCCATTCCATTCTGATGATCCTAGTACGCTGAAAGAATTTATTTACGAGAACAGTATGATGAAATTTTCATCAAAATGTTGGCGATATCTGCCACTATTGGTTAGATCTCGACTCTGTACATTAGAACAGTGGGATTGTCCCCAAGAACCACAGAAGGTGTACGGTGGCCCCATATAATGTCGCTGCAGAACGTTTTGGGGGGGGGGGGGGGCAATTGTTGGAGGTGTTCGATGTTTCTGGGTTGTCTCCAAACATATTGTCTGCGATTATCAGGGTGTAAACAGGTCCGACTTTCTTCCATAAACAACACCCTACGGCAACCCTGGGGCGTCCACTGTGCATTATTTCTTGCCATGGTGCTGTGGTGAACGAAGTGCTCCTTGCCGCTCCCGAGAATGGAGATTTACATCATGCAATCATCTCCAAATAGTTTGATGCGGTACATGACGTCCGGCAGCCTCTTCGAATGCCGAATTCATTTCTGAAGCACTCAACCATCGGTTCCTAGACTCAAAAGTCGTAGAAATCGATCTTCTTGCGCACCCATCGAAACGTGGACGGCCTGTGCGGTGCGAGTGCTCAGCACTGCCTGCCAACTGGAACCGTGTCCTCGTCCGCAGCACGTCACTTGAACGCCGGTGCACACGACGAGCAACTTCCCCAGTTTGACAAGCCTTTTGCCCGTAACGTGATGATGTGGACTGTTGTGGTTGGCAGGAGAGGTAACAATATTGCTAAAGGAGGCCGAAATGCACGCGCCTCAGCTCACGCAGGCTGGCGTGAGGTCTGGAACATGACAAGGGAATTAGAACTGAGAAAAACGGACGTAGCTGGTGGAATACTTAATGTAATCCATTAATGGAGAACGTCGCTCTTTATGGTACACGATTCACAATATCAATAGTACGGATACTGGCGCCTTGCTAGGTCGTAGCAAATAACGTAGCTGATGGCTATGCTAACTATCGTCTCGGCAAATGAGAGCGTAGAAGTCAGTGAACCATCGCTAGCAAGGTCGGCTGTACAACTGGGGCGAGTGCTAGGAAGTCTCTCTAGACTAGACCTGCCGTGTGGCGGCGCTCGGTCTGCAATCACTGATAGTGGCGACACGCGGGTCCAACGTATACTACCGGACCGCGGCCGATTTAAAGACTACCACCTAGCAAGTGTGGTGTCTGGCGGTGACACCACATGGACCGTATCATTGGCCGCGACTGTCCTTCGTGGAATGATGGATGTCACTCCACTGTTCCACAGAAGCCTCTAATGCTGGTGCTGAAACGGTGCATCGTATTTGAGTGTGATGTGCAGCCGGCCGCGGTGGTCTAGCGGTTCTAGGCGCTCAGTCCGGAACCGCGCCACCGCTACGGTCGCAGATTCGAATCCTGCCTCTGGCATGGATATGTGTGATGTCCTTAGGTTAGTTAGGTTTAAGTAGTTCTGAGTTCTAGGGGACTTATGACTACAGATGCTGAGTCCCATAGTGCTCAGAGCCATTTGAACCATTTTTTGAGTGTGATGTGCTGCTTGTACGTAGCATTCGTGGTAACTGTGTGTATATTTATAAACATTGTCAGTTGTGACCTTCCGATCGGTACAGGGATAGTGACAACAGCAGCGCATCTGCACGACATATCAGGGTGATGCAACACTTTTGCTGATGTCTCTACATCATGGCGAGTGGAGTCTATAGTGCTGATCTGGTGCAGCGAGCAACAGTCAGAACACTTCGTGCCATAGTTATTGGCAGATGTTCGTTACGAAATGTGCAGTGTACTATAAGTCGGTGTTGACCGATTGTTTGCTTTTTCACTAAGCTGTGCTGTCGCTGTCCGCTTCTTGTTCCGCTATTTTGGTTGCGATTTTTCGAAAACGAGTGATGAGACGGAAAGCGATTATCAGAAAGTAATACCGGAAAATGGTGCTAAATGTTGTGAAGTAATGCGATGCTGATAAAAGTCCAAAAGAACTATTACATCAAATTATGCAGCCTTCTCTTCAAGCTGCGATGTACAGGTATACTGGCAAGAGCTTGTACAGCACTGACAGAATTAGAGTGTTTGTTAGGAATCACCCAGACGTATGCGCAGTAACTCCTGGCAAGAAAATCTCAGCTTCAATTGTAATTTTATTAGAGACCATTTTAAAACAGCTCCGTATTTGGTCCCAGTTACTTTAAAATGTGCGCTCTGTCACTGGCAGAGCACTTTTTTTATTAAATACAGATCCATATAGTAATACTAACAATACATTTAACGCATTTCAAAAATATTAATTCTTTAATACAATTTCAGTTATTAAAAAAAATTTTTCTTCTCTTCAACTTAGGAGGAAACGTGATGAAATCAAAGTTGTTGATGAATTCAACAAACGTACCATCAGGGACAGAACAGAAGCGTTCTACACTTCTGCCAACAGAAGATTGGCTGGACATAAGTATTGAAGCCTGTTCGTTTCGTGTGGAGAAAGGCTAAAATCAAGAGTACTTTATTATTGGATCGTTGTGACATTCTGCAACGGAGACGAAAAATATAAGGGATGCGGAACAGAAATATTTTATTTGGACCGGTCCTGATGAACAGTTACTTAACGTGTGGTAAGTGCTGATGATGTGGGAAGCGTCTTCAGAAGACTATTACTTACAAGTATTAGTTCTCAAAAGGGATTCGGTAGACTGCACAGCTTACACTTGACGTCATTCTCCTCGTTGTCAAAGTCTAGGGCAGGCCCTGCACGGAACTGTCTACTGTTTGCTGCAAGTGTAGCGTTGCGTCAAAGAGCGCTGACCTCCTATCGGCGACCCACTTGGCACAGCAACTCGCTACTGATTACAAGGGAAGAGTGTCGGCCACAAAACTACCTACCGCCACTTTGTTCTCACCGCCTCGCGATCAGAGACACTTCACTTCAGAGTTTCTGTCTTCACCTCAAAGCGTTCAATTTCCGAAGTGGTGCTGGGTCCCAGAATCAACGATGCTTGCGTACCCTGTAAAGGCAGAGGCGAAGGTGCCCTACCTCGCCAGCTACCTCCGTAACTGCTTCAAGCAAAACATAGCCACCTACCACATCCTCCTACATCTGACTGACGTAAATGGTGAGTGGTGTCAGTTTGTGTGCACTTTAATGTACGCAACTTAGAGGTAATTACAGCACACACAAATTTCTCCTCGGACGACTGAACCATCAATTTGCTATCAACACTCTGCATAAAACAATCTGCATTTCAGAACATATAGATGCCTGGTCACTGGAAAGAGAAAGGCATCTAAAATATAATACACCTTCGAACACTTGCCACTGCATGCACGAACGAACACAGATAGAATCTCTCTCTCTCTCTCTCTCTCTCTCTCTCTCTCTCTCTGTCTCACACACACACACACACACACACACACACACACACACACACACACACACGGCGCAGTTGTTAGATAGGTTACTGCTGCTACAATGGCAAGTTATCAAGATTTAAGTGTTATAGTCGGCGCACGAGCGATGGCACACAGCATCTCCGAACCAGCGATGAAGTGGGGATTTCCCCGTACGACCATTTCACGAGTGTACCGTGAATATGAGGAATCAGGTAAAACATCAAGTCTGCAATATTGCTGCTGCCGGGAAAAAAATCCTGCAAGAAAGGAACCAACGATGATTGAAGAGAATCGTTCAACGCGACAGAAGTGCAACTCGAACGCAAGTTGCTGCAGATTTCAATGCTGAGTCATCAACAAGTCTCAGCGTGCGAACCATTCAACGAAACATTATCGATATGTGCTTTAGGAGCTGAAGCCCCACTCGTGTATCCTTGATGACCGCACGATACAATGCTGTACGCCTCACCTAGTCTGGTCAACACCCACATTCGACTGTTGATGACTGTACACATGTTGCCTAGTCGCACGAGTCTCGTTTCAAATTGTATCGAGTGGATGGACGTGTAAGGGTATGGAGACAACCGCATGATTCCATGGACCCTGTATGTCTGCAGGAGACTGTTCAAGCTGGTGGAGGCTCTGTAATGGTACGGGGCGTGTGAAGTTGGAGTGATATGGGACACCTCATACGTATAGATACAACTCTGGCAGGTCACAAGAACATAAGCATCCAGTCTGATCACTTGCATCCATTCATGTCCATTGTGCATTACGACGGACATGGGCAATTCCAGCAGGACAATGCGACATCCCACACGTCCAGAATTGCTACATAGTGGCTCCAGTAATTCCCTTCTGAGTTTAAACACTTCCGCTGGCCACTATACTCACCAGACATGAACATTATTGAGCATATCTGGAATGCCTTGAAACGTGCTGTTCAGAATACCTCTAAGCCCCCTCATACTCTTACGTATTTATGGGCAGCCCGGCAGGATTCATGGTGTCAATTCCCTCCAGCACTACTTCAGACATTAGTCGAGTCCATGCCTTGTCGCGTTGCGGCACTACTGCGTGCTCACATACACGATATCAGGCAGGTGTACCAGTTCCTTTGGCTCTTCAAGGTATGTAAGCGAAGCAGGGACGAATGGAGAATCGTTCTAGCGACTATACGGGCTGCAAAAGGAACTATCCAATGAAATAACGACTATGAGCAAGGGCAGATTGTTATGGAAACTAGCATTTAAGAAACAGCAAAGCTAATCAGCTGTTCGCGTGCAAAGTGTCGTGAGCATCTCTGGAGTGTAGTTGAATGACGGTGAGATCACAAACAGGCGAGAAGGCGTCCTACATCCACGGACGTGGAGGTCGGAGGCTTTCCCATTCTGTAAATCGGGATATGCGGCGATCTGTAGCAGACATGACGACAGCATAGAATGTTGGTGCAGGCGCAAGTGTTTCAGAGAACAGTGTTCAGCGGTAATTGTTGACCATGGAGCTCTCCAGTAGACGGAAGCTACGTGTTCCCAAATTGACTCAACGACACCGTCGATTACGACTGCTGTGAGCACGGGATCATTGAAATTGGACCGTGGGTCTATGGAAACATATCGTCTGGTCGGATGAACCACGTTTCTTGTTACACCAGGTCGACGGTCGTCATCCACGTGATTCAGCTAAAACCACGCACCGCACCACGGATGCAGTCGGGTGTGGACTGTATTATGCTATGGGTAACATTCGGATGGGCTTCCAAGGGTCCTTTGGTAGTAATGGAAGGCACCATGACAGCCTTGTACTACGTTAACATTACTGCTATCGTCCCTTTCTGCATGATGTCTTTCCCGACGGTGCTGGCATCTTCCAGCAGGATAATTGTCCATGTCACAAGACCAGAATCGTGGTAGGTTGGTTTGAAGAGCACGACAGTGACCCACGTTGATATCTGCCCACCAAATTCAGCTGATCTGAAATCAATGGGACACATTTGGGGCATCATAAGGCGCTAGCCCCACACCACAAACCATTAGCCGAAATTTGCAGGAATTGCATTTCCTGTGCGTTGACATCTAATCATATCATCCTTACGAACCCTATCATGAACTTATCAAACCCGTGCCACGCAGAATAGCTACTTGTATTGTGTTCCAAAGGTTGACCAACACTTTATTAAGCAGCTGGTCATAATGTTTGGGTTCACGTGAGTATTTTCTTCTTCTATGTGTGAAGAATGTGTTCTGAAAGTTTTTTCAAAACTTTTCCTTAAACGCTATGGCTGAAGAGAGTAGTTCTTTTATAGTCATGTCCTTCTTTTATGAGATAACTAGTTCAGTGGCAAATGATGCCAGATCTCTGATCTCCGTCACAGAAAATGCAGGATACAAACAAAACAAAGTTCAAAACTTCAAACGATTCATAGATAGATCGCGCACACGATTAAACTGCTCCAGTCACAAATCAAAGAAACAGTGAAACCAGTGTGAGTGCAGATACACACTGACGTGACCAACATTATGGGATAGTGATATGCACATACACAGAGAGCGGTAGCATCGTGTACACAAGGCATTTGGGTAAAAGGGCAGTGCACTGGAAGTCATTTGTACACTGGTAATGAATGTGAAGAAGAGTTTAACGTGATTATGACAGCACAACGGGAATTAACAGACTCTGAACCTGGAATGTTAGTTGGAGATATGAACACATGGGACGTTCCATTTCTGAAAAGCGTTACGGAATTCAACATTCCGTAATCCACAATGTCAAGAGTGAACCGAGAACAGGAAATTTCAGGAATTACCTACAATGGACAATGCAGTGATCCACGGCCTTCACTTAACGACCAAGAGCAGCAGCGTTTGCTTAGATCTGTCAGTGCTAACAAGCAACACTGCGTGAAATAAACGCAAAAATCAATGTGGGACGAACGTATCCGTTTGGCCAATGCGCCGAAATTTGGCTTTAACAGGCCACGGCAGCAGACGAACGACTCGAGTGCCTTTGCTAACAGCACGACACCGCCTGCAGCGCTTCCCTTGGGCTAATGACCAAATTGGTTTGATCCTAGACGAATGGAAAACCATGGCCTGTTCAGATGAGTTCCGAGTTCAGATGGTAGGAACTGGTGGTAGGGTTCGAGTGTGGTGCAGACTCTACGAAACCATTGACGCTAGTTGTTAACAATGCACTGTGCAAGCTAGTTGTGGCTCCATAATGGTGGTGGGCTGTGTACATAAAATAGACTGGGTCTTCGATTATTTCCGACTACTTGGAGAACATTTGCCGTCATTTATGGACTTCATGTTCGCAAACAACGACGTAAATTTTACGGATAACAATGCTCTTGTCACCGGGCCATAGTTGTTCGAAATTGATTTGAAGAAAATGCTAGACAATTTGAACGAATGACCTGGCCAGCCACATCGCCCGACATGGTTACCATCGAACATTTATGGGACATAATCAAGAATTCAGTTCGTGCACAGATTCCTGCATTGGCAACACTTTCACAATTATGGACGGCTATAGACGCAGCAAGGCTTAATATTTCTGCAAGGGACTTCCAACGACTTTTTTGAGTCCACGACACTACGCCGGCAAAAGGAGGTCTGACACGATATTGGGAGGTATCTTTGTCTCTTGTCACCTCAGCGTAATGGATGTCCCAAAAACACGCCTACAGACTTTGGGGGCGGGTTCCGTACAAAGAAAGAAGTAAAAAAGCCTAGTAAAGATGGGTTCTAAAACGCATACCAAAGAGGTATGATCACTCGTTCATATACGATATAATGAAAGAGATCGCTTCTATTGCAAGATTTTTGTTTTCCGTATTTTTCGAGGAGGAAAAGCAAAACAAGAAAAAGATCTCTAGCACACATGGAGGTTTAAATGTACACTGTAAGAGCTATGAGCACTTGTTCTCTTCGCTAGTGTGAAACACATTTCTTCTATTGAACAAATGCTCGTAGCTATTAAGGTATGCACTTTAGAGCCCACATATACTCGACTTCATTTCTTATTTTAGCCCATACTACCTCCTCCCAAAATTGGAAAGCAAAAAGCCTGCAGTAGACGAAATGCGTATCGAAGATTAATAGGTGCTCGTATATCTTAAGATATTCACTTTATAGCTCTTGTAGGCTGATTAAGCTGCTCCTACCGACCGGTTTATGAAACCCATGACGTTCTCAAAAAGCACGTACAGTATTTTCAAATTCTCTAACTCTCTACGTGTAAACTGTTTGTCCTACAGAAAAAAATGAACAGGACCATTTTTTTAGAAAATGTAATTTAATTAAATTTTGTATTGAGATATGTTTTTGTTGCAGGCCACAGTTTTCGAATTATTCAAGAAAACATGTTTCAAGGTCACTTTTTCAAGTTTCTCCTGAATAATTCTAAAACTATGGTCTCTATTGAATACATAACCCAGTACGAAATTTAATTACGTTGCACTTCCTATAAAATGGTTCTTATCAAATTTTCTGTAGGAGGTATCACAACCATAGGTGGAAGTACAAGCGGCCAAAGACACCTATGGTAAACTACCATACACCAATAAGCGACAGACGTTGGCAAGCCCCTGCATATCAGCAACACTGACTGGTAATTACCAGCTGCTATTAGAGCCGGACAACAGGCCACAGCAGCGACACCGACAAGCTCGCCCACTGACGCACAAACAATTCGCCAACATCACCCTACACTGTGCATCCGATATATGACCTATTGGACACAAACCATGTACGGTGGCTATATTCCCGCCAAGTCCTTCTACAATATCATATAAGGGACATACGGCCGGGCGGTGTGGCCGAGCGGTTCTAGGCGCTTGTCTGGAACCGCGCGACACGGTCACAGGTTCGAATCCTGCCTTGGGCACGGATGTGTGTGATGTCCTTAGGTTCGTTAGGTTTAAGTAGTTCTAAGTTCTAGTGGACTGTGACCTCAGATGTTGTCCCATAGTGCTCAGAGCCGATTGAACCATTTTTTGAATATAAGGAACATGCAGCTTCTCGTAGCCTTATTACAAGACCTCGTTCAAACTCTGTGAAATGTTGATAATGGCGTCTTGTTGCCTTAAAAGTATTCTTGACTGACATCAACTCACGACGCCCAGTTTCAAAGGTTCGAACGCTCACAATCGTTACAGCGTGTATTTAAAGCAAACCTGATTTGCATTCTCAGTGTGGCGCTACTAGCGCCGGTCGTATGCGACTGACTTGAAATTTGAGTAGATATCATCTTTCAGATGTAGAAACGCGCCTTCCAATTTTCGGCTGTGTCACACAGCTCCTGCTTGGTGCTGAGACTTTTTTCCCGTCAGCTTATACACCCTGGCGACCGACACATATACACTAGGCGATCAAAAGTATCCCGACCCCCAAAAACATACGTTTTTCATATTAGGTGCATTGTGCTGCCACCTACTGCCAGGTACTCCACATCAGCGACCTCATCAGTCATTAGCATCGTGAGAGAGCCGAATGGGGCGCCCCGCGGATCTTACAGACTTCGAACGTGGTCAGGTGATTGGGTGTCACTTGTGTCATACGTCTGTACGCAGGATTTCCACACTCCTAAACAGCCCTAGGTCCACTGTTTCCTATCTGACAGTGAAGTGGAAGCGTGGACATGTACAGCAAAAAATGTACAGGCCGCCTCGTCTGTTGACTGATAGATTCCGCCGACAGTTGAAGAGGGTCGTAATGTGTAGTAGGCGGACGTGTATCCAGACCATCACACAGGAATTCCAAACAGCATTAGGAACCACTGCAAGTACTATGACAGTTAGGCGGGAGGTGAGAAAACTTGGATTTCATGGTCGAGCGGCTGCTCATAAGCCACACATCACGCCGGTAAATGCCAAACGACGCTTCGCTTGGTGTAAGGAGCGTAAACATAGGACGATTGGTTCAAATGGTTCAAATGGCTCTGAGCACTATGGGACTTAACATCTGTGGTCATCAGTCCCCAAGAACTTAGAACAACTTAAACCTAACTAACCTAAGGACATCACACACATCCATGCTCGAGGCAGGATTCGAACCTGCGACCGTAGCAGTCGCACGGTTCCGGACTGCGCGCCTAGAACCGCTAGACCACCGCGGCCGGTATTGGACGATTGAACAGTGGAAAAAAGTTTTTTGGAGCGACGAATCACGGTACACAACGTGACCATCCGATAGCAGGATGTGGGTATGGCTAATGCCCAGTGAACGTCATCTGCGAGCATGTGGAGTGCCAACAGTAGAATTCCAACATTACCGATGGAAGGCGCCACGAATTTGTAAGTGATTTTCAGCCAGGTGTCCATATACTTTTGATCACATAGTGTACCTCAACGAAAGGCAAGTTTGCACCGCTTCAGCACTATCAAAATTAATTCCTCAAAGGTGTTTCTTAAATTGTCGAGACAGATGAAAATCGGATGGGGCTAAGTCTGGATTGTACAGTGGATGATCGATGGTATGAATCCAAGGCGGATTGTTGCAGACGCCTCAGCGGTCGTATGTGGTCGGCATTATTCTGCTGAATGAGAGGATGCTCCATGTGTGGACGAGCTCTTCGAATTCGTGCTTTCAGACTCATCGTTACGGTGCGCACCAGTTCGGAGCCCTCAAGCGGCAGAGAGTTGCAACTTGCGTCAGTGAAGCCGAAAAGTCGGCCGAGTAATAGGCATGACACGTATTACCTCAATCAATATTGAGAACAGCATAAATAATTCGCAGTCATAATTTTTCTGCACTCCTTTGTAGATCAGTGGGTTCTCCGCCAAGCCAATAATTTTGTTTACTGTTGAGGTCGCGTTCACAAACCACGGGAAAGCAAATTTGAGAAAGTGCACTATAACCTACGGCAAACTCACGTGACTCCGTCAGACGTTCAACCGAGGACAGTGGAGTGTGAAACAGTGGTGTCGCGTAATCGGACAGCACGCAAACAGCTTATTTCATTGACAGTACATTGAACGAGGTAAAGTGAACATAATTTTTCGTTAATACTTTACACTTGTTACTAGAAAATATGCCCTTGAGGACTCGTCAAGTGATGTAGTTGCAACATGATGAATATTCTCCTCATAGTTCTTCAATAGCAAGACACGCATTATGCCGCTTGTTTCAAAACCAGAGATTTCAATTTGTTACACAAAAACTAGCAATTTTTGTTGTTGTCACCTGTGACCGTCGCAGTGTTACTTCATTCGCCTTCAAAGAGGTTGACGCCACAGGAAAGCAGACTTCTTAGGCAACTGCGCTTGGGTCTGTGATGCAAGTCCTCCGATAGACTGAATGCGTTCATGTTTTTCAATGAACGTTCAATCTTCTTCGTACCTGTCGGTTATACAAATTGTTCACGACCAAAAGCGGCCAAAGACACGCGATTGCGGACGCCAAAGTTCTACTTTTTTTCTGGGTTTTCCATATTTATCATGAACCCTTTGAGTCAGAGCTCACATAAAGTAAATGATGTATACGCCTCAAATATTATCTGCAATGTAACCACAATACTGACTGCTTACCCAATGGTAAGCATAGCATGAGGTTACTGAGCTTAGTTACACTGCTTAGTTGATTACAAACTCGCAACAGTGCTTCAATGCTAGTGGTGTTGATACAAAGCAGAGCAATGGCAACAATAAAAAAACCAAACATTGCATTATATCTACAATAGTTGCCGAAGTTGACATTTCGTCAGAAAGGAACACAAGGAATTTCGCAGAGTGAGAAAGAAGCGGTAGATGAAATATTAGCGTTTCTGGAAGATGAGTGAGTAGAATGTGTACTGTCGTATACACTCGACTCTGCTTAAAAGTGAAAGTGATACTGAGATAGTTGTCGAACCATGTAGTTCCTCATCCTTGTCGGACAGGGTGTCACAAATCCCGGACTCGAGTAGTGAAACATAGTCCAAGGAGCAGGTTGTTATTGCTGTTGTTGTTGTGGTCTTCAGTCCTGAGACTGGTTTGATGCAGCTCTCCATGCTACTCTATCCTGTGCAAGCTTCTTCAGCTTCCAGTACCTACTACAACCTACATCCTTCTGAATCTGCTTAGTGTATTCATCTCTTGGTCTCCCTCTACGATTTTTACCCTCCACGCTGCCCTCCAATACTAAATTGGTGATCCCTTGATGCCTCAGAACATGTCCTACCAACCGATCCCTTCTTCTGGTCAAGTTGTGCCACAAACTTCTCTTCTCCCCAATCCTATTCAGTACCTCCTCATTAGTTATGTGATCTACCTATCTAATCTTCAGCATTCTTATGTAGCACCACATTTCGAAAGTTTCTATTCTGTTCTTGTCTAAACTATTTATCGTCAACGTTTCACTTCCATACATGATCACACTCCATACAAATACTTTCAGAAGCGACTTCCTGACATTTAAATCTATACTCGATGTTAACAAATTTTTCTTCTTCAGAAACGCTTTCCTTTCCATTGTCAGTCTACATTTTATATCCTCTCTACTTCGACCATCATCAGTTATTTTTCTCCCCAAATAGCAAAACTCCTTTAGTACTTTAAGTGTCTGATTTCCTAATCTAATTCCCTCAGCATCACCCGAATTAATTCGCCTACATTCCATTATCCTCGTTTTGCTTTTGTTGATGTTCATCTTATACCCTCCTTTCAAGACACTGTCCATTCCGTTCAACTGCTCTTCCAAGTCCTTTGCTGTCTCTGACAGAATTACAATGTCATCGGCGAACCTCTTTCTTCTCCATGGATTTTAATACCTACTCCAAATTTTTCTTTTGTTTCCTTTATTGCTTGCTCAATATACAGATTGAATAACATCGGGGACAGGCTCCAACCCTGTCTCGCTCGCTTCCGAACCACTGCTTCCCTTTCATACCCTCTACTCTTATAACTGCCATCTGCTTTCTGTAAATAGCCTTTCGCTCTCTGTGTTTTACCCCTGCTACCTTCAGAATTTGAAAGAGAGTATTCCAATTAACATTGTCAAAAGCTTTCTCTAAGTCTACAAATAATAGGTTTGCCTTTCCTTAATCTTTCTTCTAAGATAAGTCGTAGGGTCAGTATTGCCTCACATTTCTACGGAATCCAAACTGATCCTCCCCGAGGTCGGCTTCTATCAGTTTTTCCACTCGTCTGTAAAGAATTCGCGTTAGTATTTTGCAGGAGCAGGTACTGAACATAATTACGTGTATGGAAGATGATCAGCAGCATAGTAATATGAACAGATTTCGAAAGTCCGCGTAATATGACCGTTGTTACATAAACTGGTGTTTGCGCGTTTCAGGGACGTTCGGTACAGTTTACAGGATGTGCTTGACTGTGACTTACTATGTTACGCAAATCAAATTGCGCTCGACGTAGATTGCAGTGATTTCAAGGGAAAAGGTGAATGGTTGCATAACTTCAATGGTGCTACAGATCTGGATGACTAAATTTCAAGCAAACCGTCAACTTGACGATGCAGAGCAAACTGCGGTAACGGCCCCGAAAAGTGAAAGCAACCTTGGAAATTAGAGGTACCAAGATAGTTGTATCAAGATCAAATAACATCATTGCATTAACGCATTCGTATTAACGTGGATAGTAAGTTACCTATAAAGTTATTTATTGTGCTGCGACAAATTGGAGGTGCGCTGCCCTCTACGGTTCTTTCTCGTGTGCGTGATCTGCTAAGGGCAGCAGGGAATATTAACGCCACAGCAAGTAAGAGTCGGAAAATGGGTGTAAGAGAACTACAACTGTGGCGTGAGCACTGCTTTTGGCCAACAGCAGGTCAAAATAACTTGTTTTTGCTAGATTCCTGGTCTTCGTATAAAGATCATACTCCTTTAGAACAAACTATCCATCCTGAGAAATGTGTGACATTGCAGTTCATACCACCCGAAAACACTGGACAAATTCAGCCTCTGGATGTAAGTTTTTCCGTGCCTATAAGCCTATTGTCGCACTATCTGTAACCACGCCGTAAAGAATAGCCAGTTTCACGATAAGCCCCATGACAGACTGTTACGCATTCGTTTGCAAGCTATCGCATTCCATCAGTTTCCATCACCCCGTTGCACAATATGATTCCATATGCATTCTTCAAGAACGGAGACGTAATGGAACGTCCTGCACCGCTTGTGGGAGTTCGCCTTCGATCGTGGTGTTGCGAACTTTTGCGATCACTGTGGTTCGCCGTCTTTTATTCGGTGTTCATGGTGCAAGTTAATGGTTTGTTTTGAACATGTATTGAATGTCGACGACGTCCAGTTTGTGAAGTATAATACATACCTACCATTATCGTTGACCTCTACACCGCCAGGGCATTCATTTTCTATCGCTCTCCTGATGCTCATGGTGAGTCGTAAGCAGCTAGTATTTTCCTGTCATAATTGTTACAGGAGACGAAACTTGCAATATCGCACTCAAGGGCTCCTTGTACGTTTCACTAACATACAAAAGTCTGCGTCAAACCACCGTATTAAAAAATTTCTTTGGTGCTTCTCTTGTAAGAGGTCCGCCAGTCACGATTACCTACTTGTTTCACTTATATTTCTGTTCTCTTTTCCATGTGTTTCCTCTCCTTTTTTAGTGCGTTTCTTCTCCTCTTGTTTTGCCTCTGTGTGTGAGGATTTGGTACTGCGTCAGGTCTGTGTCTTTTAGCCGTTCTCCTTGTTCGCTGTCCGTCTTCGTCCCTTCACGGCATGTGTTCCCGTTTCTATGCGTTTGGGCGCTGATGACCATGCTGTTTAGCGCCCGAAAACCTCAAGCCACACACACACACACACACACACACACACACGCGCGCGCGCGCGCGCGCGCACACACACACACGTACAGTGTAGTGACAAAAATTTTCTGTCCTTCGTATTGCTGATACGTTTGCATGGTAAATTCATCATTGTTATTGTAATCGTGCATAACGTTACATCCGAGGTATTTAAATGGTCTCACTTATTTGAGATAGCACTACCTCCACATATTTTTCACCTTCTTACCCCTTAGCTGTTCTTCCTTCCCTTCGATATTCTGTGCTAGTGGACATGGGTTGCCCGTGAAAAATGATCCTCGGTTCTACGTTGTAAATTTATACGATTTTTCGCTCCTTAGCCGCCAGGACGAACCATCGACCTTACAGCGGAGGGATTATTTACGGGTATCAATGACAGAATAGCGATACGGTGGGTGAGGCAAGACTAAGATATGGATCACGGGGTTCCGATGGAAGTTGGCAGCTTTTTCAGTAGTTGCAGGGGCAGCAGCATGGATGACTGACTGATCTAGCCTTGTAAAACTGGCCAATGTTGCCTTCCTATGTTGGTACTGCGAAAGGTTGAAACCAAGTGGAAACTGCTGCCATTACATTTCCTGAGGACATCCAGCTCTTATTAGTGATTTACATCCAGCTCTGATTAGTGATTTAATGATTATGGCTTATAGATGGGAAAATAAAACAGTCTCCCATTTGCATCTCCGTGCGCAAACTACTCAGCAGGGTATCACCATAAGGAAAAACAAATCTGGCGTTCCACGTGTCAGAGCGTGAAGTGTCAGATTCGTTAATCGGAAGTAAGGCTACAGAATTGAAAAATAAATTCGACACAATGTTAATGAGTGAAGTAGAAGAACAGATCAAATGAGAACAGGATGATTAACAAGAAATCAAATAGGAGTAGTGCAGAAGAATGTCAAATAATGGGCGAGCTACTATGAACGGTATAGCATGTACATTATTATGGACCCCCTACAGTGCAAGTTCATAAGCTTAGTATCTTTGCTGATGTTGAAGAGATTTACTGGACACTGAGGTGACAAAAGTCGTGGGATACCTCCTAATATCGTGTCGGACCTCCATTTACCCGGAGTACTGCAGCAACTCGTCGTCGCATGGACTCACCAAGTCATTCTAACTCCCCTGCAGAAATATTGAGCCATGCTGCTGCAGACATGTAGGAAGTTAAGACGATAGGAACTACATAAATTGAAAGAACCAGAAGTAGTTGAGAATTTCAAAGGGAGCGTGAGACAAGAACTGATTAAAAGGGGAGGAAGGGATACCATAGAAGACGAATGGGTATCCGTAACGGACAGTGGTGTGGAGGCCGCTGAGGATAAAATAGGGTCTAGTAGGGGCCCCTGCTTAACTGCTGAGATATTCAGTTTAATTAACAAAGGAGAAAGTTAAAAATGCAGCGAATGAAGCATGCGAAGGGGAATACAGATGTGTAAAAAATGAGACTGACAAAGTGTGCACAAGGACCAGTCAGCTAGGCTAAATCGAAAATGTAAAGCTGGAGAAGAATTTATGGGTATTACACGCTTTCAACTGTACTACTTTGCTCCAAACCGATTTATCCCAAGACGCGAGTCTTTTAATGAAGACGCCATCCAAGCTCCGAAATGTACAGTTATATTTGGTTGGGCAAGCACAAACTTTAATACTTATACACTGTCTTGACAGTCACGCCGTGATCTCTTTTCGAACGTTACTCAAAATCCAGAATGTAAACTTTAGAACGGCCTGAGATACGAGAATTTGTGGCAAACCAATTGTAAGAAAGCGAGAACCGACAAACACTTTCGTCAATGAGTGTTTGAATGTACCGGTATTCTACGTCTACATTTCCTCGTGGATGTGGTTAGTTGGATTAAAACTTTTTATTTTGTTATCATCGTCATTGCTCAATATCGGCGGTGTATCAATTTTCAGGTGAGTGTGAAATACGTACCTGGTTATATCGTTAAGTAAAAATACAAAATAACCATTTGTTGATCGATCGAAGCAATAAGAATAAAAAATAAAATTTACATACACTGATGTAAGTGGAGAGTGTTATACGCTGAACAGCTTAACCAAATTGACACTCAAGGATTATCATCCCTGTTGGATATATTGATTAAAATCTGATCCTTATCCTTGTTTTCAGTACAGAATAAAGCCTTCCCTTCAAATGAAGAATGGTGTGACTACATAATGGCTACTGGGCATGTCTATCGTTACTGAAACTTTTGGATGGAGATTACAGCAGACCATACCCAGAGGACGTGCTCGTGTAGATTTGTCACCGTCTTTTGGACTTTAAGAAAGATCGAATCATTCGAATGAGGGACACAGAAGCATCAAACTGACAGATCACACACAATGTTGACTGAAATGCAATGGCCACTGAACGAGTGATGGTAATGTGGACTCAGGGCAACAGCCAAAACCTGGGCATATGTTACAATCAGAGGGTCATCCCGAACTGGCGGGAACAAATTACTGGAAACTGGATTTAGATCTTGTGTTGCCGTGAGTTGCTTACGGCGAACACCACACCACAGAAAGCAGAGACTCGCATGACATTTAGCAAAAGTTAATTGGGCAAGTGAGTGCCATTTGTGGTGTCCATCGATGAGTCTCACTTCTGTTTATCGCAGTCAGATCGACGCCCACGTCAGACTACGTGGTAGAAACCGCATTAAGTAACAATCAGCGAAATCCATTCCTCTCCAACTCCTAGTATCAAGCTATAGGCATCTATCTATTCAGTATGTCAACAGGACTAATTTAGTAATAGTTGAAAGCAGTCTGAATGCTCACCTGTATGTGAAGAGAACGGTAAAGACTGTTGTCATAGCTGGCCGGTGTGGCCGAGCCGTTCTAGGCGCTTCAACCTGGAACCGCGCGACCGCTACGGTCGCAGGTTCGAATCCTGGCTTGGGCATGGATGTGTGTGATGTCCTTAGGTTAGTTAGGTTTAAGTAGTTCTAAGTTCTAGGGGTCTGATGACCTCAGATGTTAACTCCCATAGTGCTCAGAGCCATTTGAACCATTTGAACTGTTGCCATACCCTTCATGATAAGTCTACCAAATGACATATTTCACCAAGATAATGCAAGACTCGCACTGCAGTTCAAACCAAAGATACCTTGTGAAGTGTCTAAATAACTTACCGTTCTGTTCGGACCCTTAATTTGTCACCCAAAGAGCATGTCTGTGATGAGAGAGGGAAAATGTATATTTTTATACAATCCCCCTTTCCCCAGTCAGCCATCTACGTGAAGTGACACAGAATGTGTTTCTGGCATGACAAGATATTCCTCATATGACACTCGTTTGCTTCTGTGCCGCAACGAATACAAGTGTATTCCTGTCCATATGTATCACACCTCCTACTGCTATATGTGACGGACAACACTTCCAAATGGAATGACAGTTTAATAATTTGACAACCGTTGTGTGATGATCATCACTACGAAGTTTTATAAATATCAGACTGGTACTTCGTGCTGTATCACTTCCCACTTTCGCTAGTGTAATCAGTATAACTCATCAGATCATACATTCGATTACACTACATATTATTATATGATATTCTCCTGTATTGTATGTGTATACAATTTTTCATTGTACGTTAAGAAGCTTCCAAAGTAGAAGTTTTGTTGCCCAGACGGCAGTTGAAGCATATCCTGATTACTAGTTTCACCAAAGTTATATGTCCAATTTTCAGATCATCAGATACGAGTACACACATATATACATCTGACAGCGATGGACGTGTTGACAGCAGTGAGTGTACTCTATCTAATCTATTTAACACCTCTGCCCCTCCCTGAGTCAGTTACGGCGTTTATTTTAGCGTACTAAGCGTCGGATGTGGGTGCCTTTCCGGTGAATTTATCTCCACGTTTTCAATGGCCAAATGGCAATGGGCTTTATAATTGACGTATCCGATGATCTGAAGAAGGCACTATATATATGTATCAACTATAGTCTGAGCAACAAAACTTCAATTTTGTAAGTTTTTTTTAAAAAAGAATCGCTCTCCTTCTGACAATATCAGGTAATTACATTTTTAATTCTATTGGTGTTTAATTTTATTGTATACTATGTCAAAGTACTATATTTTAATTATGCATGGCTACACGACAGTTCAGACTATAAACCTAATATGTGCACTTGACATGTTGTACTTTTTGTCATGTTTATCCTTTCGACTAAACAACCAATAGTTGTTTCATACATTATATTTTAACCCCTTAATCCCGAGCGTCGCGAATTCGCATAATACCAAAGCGACGCTGACAAATGAAAAGTTAATTGTTTTCGAGTGCCGGTGCAGGGAGGTGCAGATTCTACACGAATCTACCAACACCACATCTTTCTTACATGTGCTTCCGTCTCCAGGGCGTTGCGGGTCGTTCTAGAGCGGCCTGTTGTTCGCGCCTTTCTTCACGACACACACACTAGAAACTGTCGCCGCTGTTTGGACAACAACGGCCGGACACAGGGGTAGAATAGTTGTGAAAATTATCTGTTTGTTCTACAGTGTGGGCCACGTGACGTGACGCAAATTACTTCCTGATGTACTCGTAATAAACTAGCTGCACGTGCTGGTGAATTTCAAAAGGTTGTTTGTGCAAAGAACACATCACTAGGCGCTTGTGTACCTGTGTGGACACATGCAACAGATGACATCAAGTGAATTGAAAACAAATATTTTCGTTGATTTGTAGCACCAAACCACTTTCCTGACCAATTGTGTTCATTACTAACGTATATATACAGTAATTAATAACAAAATTCCAATAATTCATTACAACATCCGACCTCAACACTGTTTTGACTGATTCTTAGTCAATCTGTGTATTGAGCAAGCGGTAAAGGAAACAAAAGAAAAATTCGGAGTAGGAATTAAAATCCACGCAGAAGAAATAAAAACTTTGAGGTTCGTCGATGACATTGTAATTTTGTCAGAGACAGCAAAGGACCTGGAAAAGCAGCTGAACGGAATGGACAGTGTCTTGAAAGGAAGATATAAGATGAACATCAACAAAAGTAAAATGAGGATAATGGAATGTAGTCGAATTAAGTCGGGTGATGCTGAGGGAATTAGATTAGGTAATGAGACACTTAAAGTAGTAAATGAGTTTCACTATTTGGGGAGCAAAATAACTGATGATGGTCGAAGTAGAGAGGATATAAAATGACAATGGCAAGGAAATGGTTTCTGAACAAGAGAAATTTGTTAACATCGAGTATAGATTTAAGTGTCAGGAAGCCGTTTCTGAAAGTATTTGTATGGAGTATAGCCATGTATGGAAGTGAAACATGGACAATAAACAGTTTGGACAAGAAGAGAATAGAAGCTTTCGAAATGTGATGATACAGAACGATGCTGAAGATTAGGTGGGTAGATCACATAACTAAGATCTATTGGTCGGACATGTTCTCAGGCATCAAGGGATCACCAATTTAGTGTTAGAGGGAAGCGTGGAGGGTAAAAATCGTAGAGGGAGACCAAGAGATGAATACACTAAGCAGATTCAGAAGGCTGTATGTTGCAGTAAGTACTGGGAGATGAAGAAGCTTGCATAGGATAGAGTAGCATGGAGAGCTGCATCAAACCAGTCTCTGGACTGAAGACCACAACAACAACAATAACAGACTGAAACTGAAGAAATTGCAAAAATTTAGAGAATTAAAGAGTTGGGATCTGGATGAGTTGAAAGAACAAGAGGTTGTTGAAAGTTTCGGAGGGAGCGTTAGGCAACGACTGACTACAAAGGAAAGGAATACAGTAGAAGACAATTGTTACCTGTAAGAGGCAAAATAGTGAACGCAGCAGAGGACCAAACAGGTAAAAACATAAGGTCTTGAAGTTAAATGATGAAAGGAGAAAGTATAAAAATGCAGGAAATAACGCAACCGAAAGTGAATACAAACGTCTAAATAATGAGACTGACAGGAAGTGCAAAATGGCAAATAAAAATTGGCTAGAGGACAAATGTAAGGATGTAGAAGTATATTTCACTAGGAGAAAGACAGATACTGCCTACAAGAAAGTTAAAGAGGCCTTTCAAGGAGAGAGAAACAGCTACATGAATATCAAGACCTCAGATGGAAAACAAGTACTAAGAAAGTAAGGGACAGATAAAAGGTGGAAGGCCTATATACAGAATCTGTACAAGGTAGATTAACTTGAAGGCAATATTATACAAAGGGAAAAGAAGGTATGGTGGGAGATACGATATTGAGAGAAGGATCTCAAGACCCCCGGAGTAGATAGCATCCCGACAGACCTACTGATAGACTTGTGAGAGCAAGATGTACACTGATAAGCCAAAATATTACGAACATTGCCCGCCGCGACGTTGGATGCTCCCTGGTGGTGTTGCGGGCACGTGACGCGAAAACAAAAGTACGCAAGCGGAGCAGACACGGACAGGGGATCACCCTGGCGGAAATATGGGCTGGAAATGGGAAAATCCCTAGAGATAAGCGACTATGACCAAGGGCAGATTATTATTATGCAGAGCCTGTAAACGAGTACGTAGAAAACGGCGAAGCTGATCGAATGTTCACTCGCTGCTGCTGTGAGCATCTATGGAAAGATGTTGAAGGACAGTGAAACTACCACCAGGCACTAAGTGATTGGACATCCACGACTCTACGCAGAACTTGGAGTTCGGAGGCTTGTCTGCTCTGGAAAGTAGTACAGATAGCTATCTGTGGCATATCTGCCGAAAGAGCACAATGCTGGTGCATGCGCATGTGTTTCAGAGCACACCGTTCATCGTACATTGTTGAACATGGAGCTCCGCGGCAGACTACCCCTGTGTTTTCACGGCATTGTTAATTACGATTGCAGTGGGCATAGGATCATCGGGATTCGACCTTCGATCAATGGAAACGTGTCGTCTCTTCGGTTGAATCACATTTTTGCCGCACTAGGTTGGGTGGGTGGTCGTCTTAACAAGCGCCGTTATCGAGGTGAACGTGCAACGCGTCATGAGGGCAGGCAGGCGGGAGCGGTATTATGCTGTGGGAGAGGTTTTCCTGCACTTTCATGGGACCTATGGTAGTAATCGAAGACACACTGACAGCTGCGAACCAACTGTATTCCATCATGCTTGATGTCTTCCCCGACGGCGATGTCATCTTTTAGCAGTGTAACTGTCCGTGTCTCGGAACCAGAACCGTAATACGGTGGTTTGAGGAGCATTATAGTGAACTGTTTATAACCTAGAGGTACATTGCCCAAAAATACTGATCCTAGAACTTCTCTTAGAGGACAGGTTGAGGAAGGGCAAATCTACGTTTATGGCATTTGTAGGCTTGGAGAAAGGTTTTGACAATCTTTATTGGAATACTCTCTTTGAAATCCGAAGGGCGCAGGTGTAAAATACAGGGACCGAAAGGCTTTTTACAGCTTATATAGAAACCAGCCGGCAGTGATAAGAATCGAGGGGCATGAAAGGAAAGCAGTAGTTAAGAAGGGAGTGAGACAGGGATGTAGCCTATCCTCGAAGTTGCTGTACATTGAGGAAGAAGAAAAGAAAATCAAAGAAACATTTGCAGTAGGAATTAAAATTCAGGGAGAAGAAATAAAACCTTTGAGGTTTGCCAATGACACTGTAATTCTATCAGAGGCAGCAAAGGACTTACAACAGGAGTTGAACTGAACGGACATTGTGTTGAAACCAGGATATAAAATAAACATCAATAAAAACAAAACAAGGATAATGTAATGTAGTCGAATTAGATCAGGTGATGCTGAGGAATTTAGATTAGGGAACGAGGCAGTATAACTAGTAGACGTCTTTTGCTATTTGGGCAATAAAACAACTTACGACTGCCGAAGAAGAGAGGATATAAAAAATTTAGACAGGCAGAGGCAAGAAAAGCGTTTCTGAAGAAGAAGAATTCGTTAACATCGAATATAGCTTTAAATGTTAGCAAGTCTTTTCAGAAGGTATTTGTCTGCGTGTAGCCGCGTATGGAAGTGAAACCAGGGCGATTAACAGGTTAGACAAGAAGAGAATAGAGGCTTTTGAAACGTTGGGCTACAGAAGAATGCTGGAGATACACTCCTGGAAATTGAAATAAGAACACCGTGAATTCATTGTCCCAGGAAGGGGAAACTTTATTGACACATTCCTGGGGTCACATACATCACATGATCACACTGACAGAACCACAGGCACATAGACACAGGCAACAGAGCATGCACAATGTCGGCACTAGTACAGTGTATATCCACCTTTCGCAGCAATGCAGGCTGCTATTCCCCCATGGAGACGATCGTAGAGATGCTGGATGTAGTCCTGTGGAACGGCTTGGCATGCCATTTCCACCTGGCGCCTCGGTTGGACCAGCGGTCGTGCTGGACGTGCAGACCGCGTGAGACGACGCTTCATCCAGTCCCAAACATGCTCAATGGGGGACAGATCCGGAGATCTTGCTGGCCAGGGTAGTTGATTTACACCTTCTAGAGCACGTTGGGTGGCACGGGATACATGCGGACGTGCATTGTGCTGTTGGAACAGCAAGTTCCATTGCCGGTCTAGGAATGGTAGAACGATGGGTTCGATGACGGTTTGGATGTACCGTGCACTATTCAGTGTCCCGTTGACGAACACCAGAGGTGTACGGCCAGTGTAGGAGATCGCTCCCCACACCATGATGCCGGGTGTTGGCCCTGTGTGCCTCGGTCGTATGCAGTCCTGATTGTGGCGGTCACCTGCACGGCGCCAAACACGCATACGACCATCATTGGCACCAAGGCAGAAGCGACTCTCATCGCTGAAGACGACACATCTCCATTCGTCCCTCCATTCACGCCTGTCGCGACACCACTGGAGGCGGGTTGCACGATGTTGGGGCGTGAGCGGAAGACGGCCTAACGGTGTGCGGGACCGTAGCCCAGCTTCATGGAGACGGTTGCGAATGGTCCTCGCCGATACCCCAGGAGCAACAGTGTCCCTAATTTGCTGGAAAGTGGCGGTGCGGTCCCCTACGTCACTGCGTAGGATCCTACGGTCTTGGTGTGCATCTGTGCGTCGCTGCGGTCCGGTCCCAGGTCGACGGGCACGTGCACCTTCCGCCGACCACTGGCGACAACATCGATGTACTGTGGAGACCTCACGCCCCCCGTGTTGAGCAATTCGGCGGTACGTCCACCCGGCCTCCCGCATGCCCACTATACACCCTCGCTCAAAGTCCGTCAACTGGACATACGGTTCACGTCCACGCTGTCGCGGCATGCTACCAGTGTTAAAGACTGCGATGGAGCTCCATATGCCACGGCAAACTGGCTGACACTGACGGCGGCGGTGCACAAATGCTGCGCAGCTAGCGCCATTCGACGGCCAACACCGCGGTTCCTGGTGTGTCCGCTGTGCCGTGCGTGTGATCATTGCTTGTACAGCCCTCTCGCAGTGTCCGGAGCAAGTATGGTGGGTCTGACACACCGGTGTCAATGTGTTCTTTTTTCCATTTCCAGGAGTGTATATGGGTAGATAACGGAGAGGTACTCAATAGAATTGGGGAGAAAAGTAACCTATAGCATAATTTGACTAAAGGAGGAATCGGTTGATAGGACACGTTCTGAGATATCAAGGGATCACCACTTATGTATTGGAAGCAAGTATGGGCGTTAAAAATCGTGGAGGAAGATCAAGAGATGAATTCAGTTAGCAGTTTCTGAAGGTTATATGTTGCAATAGTTATTCGGATATGAAGAGGCTTGCACTGGACAGAGCAGAATGGAGAGCGCATCAAACTAGCTTTCGGACTGAACACCACAACAATAAAACCAACAAAAACTAAAATAAATGTTATTAGACGTCTAAGAAGTGTCTTAGGAGTTTGTAATAAAAGAACGGTAATGCGTGTAGGGAATAATACTCTGAGATTTCAAAGTTTTGCGAGAAATTATTCTCTACGTTGCTGGAACTTGGTACAAACGAAGATTAAATAGTCGTTATCCACAACTCCTAAATCACGTGTGTCTGAATGTTGGCCTGCAGGCGACACAAATGAGAAGGAAAGGAGCCGTGGTTGAATCTTATGAGTAGCTGTATAGAAAGCTCTGTGATTATATTGATATGTTATGAAACCCAAGGTAAGACTGGTACGTGAGATTGAACCCACCTGTAATATTTTCCTTTGTTTACAGGAGGCGTTTCCCATTCATCTTCCCAATGGGATGTGACTTCCGTTTATACTTGATATAAGAAATTGGTGAATGATAACTAGATATGAAGGTAAGTTGCGAATATGAAAGCTTACTTGCCAACTGGTCTGCTGTTTCGTTATTCAGTCACACGTTATAATCGCGTTGTTTTTTCTTCAGTAAATATACATGCTTGACACTTGCTGAAAGACAACAGACATTTGCTAAGGAACTGCCAAATGCTACAAAACAACAGATAATTGCTACTCAACCAATGGTAGTAAAAGGAAATGTAGGGGGCGGGACGTGTTAATTGCAGCAAAGCCTGCACTGCGTTCGACAGTTCTTACAGTATGGTGTTTTACAGAGGTTGTTGTGGGACCAATTAGTGTAACATTCCGTGTGGTACTCAACAGTCCTCGAGATGTGGTTTGAGTGCTTACGATCGCGGACGAGCAGTTGAGCGGCTCGAAGCCGATGAAAGTGTCTTTACTGCGGCCACACTAATGGGTGTGTTCAAAAGTGTCATCTCGCGCTGAAAAAAGGCCGCTGAAGGCTGAAACCTTTACCGGTACACGTGTCTCTCTCAGAGGCTGGCTTGTATGATAGGAATCCTCTAAATGCATACCGCTTCAACCACGTCATCGTTGAGAAAGAGTTGTGTTATGAGCATGTTCGTTAGGGTCAGCAACGGTGATCCAGAGTGATGTCCTTCGACGAATCCCGCTTCACTTTGGCATGTGACTCTGACCACCAATTAGTGTGGAGAGAGAGGAGAACACGTTAACCACCATAGAATATTCTTGAATGTCATCGGTATGGCACAGGCGTTACGGTGTACGTAGGCGTTATGCACAGTGGTCGAACACCGCTACATTACTTTGCGAGAAATACCATTAGAACACAGCGGTATTGCAGGGAGATTATTCTGGATTATCTCCGGTTGTTTAGTGGTGAGGTAGGACCAGAATTCCTGGTCATGGACGAAAAAATGTTCAAATGTGTGACTTCCAAAGGGACCAAACTGCTGAGGCTATCGGTCCCTAGACTTACACACTACTTAAACTAACTTACGCTAAGGACAACACACACATCCATGCCCAAGGGGGGGCTCGAACCTCCGGCGGGAGGGACCGCGCAATCCGTGACATGGTGCCTCAAACCTCGCGGCCACGTGGACGACAATGGCCGCCCACACAGGATCGTTGAGGCCTCATAGAAAGCGGAAACATAAGGTACAGAACGCATGGAATGGTCTGCGTACTCCACTGAGCTAAACCCTACCTTGAGATGCTCTTGGCAGGCATGTTTGTCAACGAACGCCCACTCTTTGAACAGTGAAAGAACTGAAAACCGCCTTGAGAGAGGAAAAGGACATTATTCGCCAAAGCGTACTCAACAGTTTTTTAGCCACCATGAATAACTGGTGCAATATGTGCATAGAGCCCGAGGAGTGCATCTTCCTCACTGGCAGTCCGATATCAACCTTTATGTTGGGTGTCTGACTTGCGCCAAACGTCAACACTGTGTGGTGAAATCTGTACCAGTTTTCATTACACATATACGTATACCACTCCATCTCTATTACCTATGTCCAATGTTTCATGTCCTTCATCAATGCCTGTGATTATTCCTGTCCAACAATGTCTGTGTTCTTATCAATTGACGAGCAGTGTAGATGCTATATATTTTACACTCAATTGAAAAGCTCTACGCATCAGAATTTGCGCAACGATAGCGATCACAAAATAAAAGGAACTTTTAATCCAACGCAACACGAACAGTGTGATATGGCGCTCGCCGCTATCCTGTGATCTTGTTTAGAGCGCGCGCTATAATCGATTATAGATCGCTGTTCTGGTGCGGGTGGCGCTCCGGTGATGTTTTGCTATTACGTCGCTGGCGTGTGTTTGCCGTGGCCGGCGGAAAGCGAGAGGGTAGTCGGTTTCCGGGTATTGCACGGAACGTGAAGTTCGCTCTGTCTGACCTGCTGGTGACTAGCGCTAAAAAAGGTTGTGGTGCCTCGCAATATGAGCAGCGTGGTCTGGGGCGGAGGCGACTCGCCGCTGTGCTGGCCATACGGTGGTGATTAATTGGAGTCGGCGTACTTGTTTGTCTACCTGTCGGATGTGGAGGTCCGGTGGGGTCCTGTGGTACTCTGGCCCGGAGACAACAAGTTGCTGAATTTTGGAGTCGTCTGCCAGGTTAGGGTGTGGGCTCGGTTGGCGCGTCATATTTTCCGCTGGAAGCCCACCAGCGGTTTCTGAACTTCATTCTGATGTGGGACGGCGTTGTTGGACGTTTTTGCTGTGTGTGTGTGGCACGTTACGATATTAGTTGGTACTAATTTATTTGCTCAACTGGAGTATCTTTTGGTTATCCCGCTGAGTGGGTCGTTGCCAACCCGGTCTGCTCAGCGTTACCTTTGGTGGTGCCTTCCTTTTTGAAGGAATTCGCGTAAGTGGTTCCTGTTACCTGCCCGGAGTTGCGTTCATGTATGGTACATTTGGCATTTGATGTGTTAGGTAAGGTCTGACTAAGAAAGGCGATTTTGGACAGTAATGCATAGTGAATTACTGCTGCTTGGTATATGTGGTCTTCCGGGACCTGAACAACAACATCTCGTCAACTTGGCTTGTGTAACAGCATTTAGTGGTATGTTCTGTATTTTTATCTCACTGTGTTATTATTAACTTGGTGGAATAGTCGCGTTTGGTGTCGTTAAGGCACTTCTAAGACTGTGGTTTGACTATTCATGTGCGCTTGGCTTTTATTGTTTTGTTTTAAGAAGCGAGAATTGTTTATAACGATTTGTGTGTGTTGGCTTCCGGCACTTGTTAAGAGCGCCCGAGTTAACGGCGCCGTGGTTATCATGTGCTGTGGGGATGTTATATTGTTGTTTGATTTTTGAATTTTATCTTTTGTTGATATTATCTGTCGTATGTTACAGAACATAACCAAGGTGCGTAAGTGATGGGCAGTTGAGGGAGGCATGTTGGAGAGCTCTCAGCGGTTTGTTTCGGCTACCGTTTCTAGTGGGAAGGCTCCGAAGTGTTGAGAGCTCGCACGTCTGTGATTGCTTTGGGAGTTGCCCTTGCCCTTTGGTTGTATTAGATTATTATTTTGTTATTATATTTATTGGTTGTGTGTTGCGCTTCTTTGATTTTATGGTGCCAAGTGCCATTATCTTTCTTAAAGTTTTTTTTATATAAATGATTTTAAATTGTAATGCCAAGTTAACTTATTTTGCATCTTCGTCTGTGGAGTAAAATCTTTTAAAGCACCATTGTAATTTCTTCTTGCAGAAGAAATTTCTCTTACTTTATGGTGCCAAGTTGCCACTATTATTATTATTTTAAGTTTATTACTGCTCTTAATGTTTTCCGATATTATGGTGCCAAGTGTCATTATCATTCTTAAAGGTTTTTGTAAATGATCTTAAGTTGTATTGCCAAGTTAACTTATTATTGGACTTTGTATCTTGGGTAAGCTCTAAAAGTATTATTGTAAAAGGTTCTTTGATTTTATGGTGGCAAGCTGCCGTTATTGTTTTTAAAGCTCATTCTTTTAACCATTTGTTAAGTTCCGTAAGATATATGAATTTGTTGTTAATTAAAAGGGTTTAGTATTGGCAATTTAATAAATTGTGTACAGAGTCTGCTGTTAGGATATTGTTGTTGTTGTGATCTTCAGTCCTGAGACTGGTTTGATGCACCTCTCCATGCTAGTCTATCCTGGGCAAGCTTCTTCATCTCCCAGGACGTACTGCAGCCTACATCCTTCTGAATCTGCTTAGTGTATTCATCTCTTGGTCTCCCTCTACGATTTTTACCCTCCACGCTGCCCTCCAGTACCAAATTGGTGATCCCTTGATGCCTCAGAACATGTCCTACCAACCAATCCCTTCTTCTAGTCAAGTTGTGCCACAAACTTCTCTTCTCCCCAATCCTATTCAATACCTCCTCATTAGTTACGTGATCTACCCATCTAATCTTCAGCATTCTTCTGTAGCACCACATTTCTAAAGCTTCTATTCTCTGTTGTCTAAACTATTTATCGTCCATGTTTCACTTCCATACATGGCTACACTCCATACAAATACTTTCAGAAACGGCTTCCTGAAACTGATATTATTGGGTGGAAATCCTTGGATAGTTTTCCTGTAAGAACACGCATTCCACAGTGAACCAGACTGGTACCGTTCAAAAGATTTGTTTTGGGTGTAGACCGCAGTGCGACTGAAATACAGTTAGTAGACGAGTGATGGCAAGAATCCAGTGATGACCTGCGACTGGTGCTAGAGCGAAGTGCGCGTGTTGTTGGGAGGACACACATGTGGCCGGGGCTAATGAACAAGTGTGCGGCGGCAGGTGCTGCCTGCCCTGCGATAGCGGCGGAAGCGGACGTCGGGCGCCAGCCGTATCACAGCGTGCGGGCGACCGCCGGGGAACCTGCTGCCCCACGGCCGGTGTGTTGTGGCGGCTTTCAGGCCGGACTCTGGTTTGACGCAGCTCTCCACGCAACCCTCTGCGTCTGTGCATGGCTTGGTCTCTCTCTACAATGCCCCCCCCCCCCCCTGCCGCCCCTCCCCACACTTCCCTCCATAACTAAATTAACAATTCCTTCAAGCTTCCAGATGTGTCCTATAAACCCACCCCTTCATTTTATCAATGCCATAAATTTCGTTTCTTCCCCTTCCAATTCAGTTAGAGTTGTAAAACTACGGTAGACCATAATTAGTACATCTATATCTACATCTACATACATAATCCGCAATCCACCATACGGTGCGTGGCGGAGGGTACCTCGTACCACAACTAGCATCTTCTCTCCCCGTTTCACTCCCAAACAGAACGAGGGAAAAATGACTGCCTATATGCCTCTGTACGAGCCCTAATTTCTCTTATCTTTGTGGTCTTTGCGCGAAATGTAAGTTAGCGGCCGTAAAATTGTACTGCACTCAGCCTCAGTAGCGATTCACGAAAAGAACGCCTCCTTTCCTCTAGAGACTCCCACCCGAGTTCCTAAAGTATTTCCGTAACACTCGCGTGATGATCAAACCCACCAGTAACAAATCTAGCAGCCCGCATCTGAATTGCTTCTATGTACACCCTCAATCCGATCTGATTGCGATCCCAAACAGTCGAGCAGTACTCAAGAATAGGTCGTATCAGTATTTCATAAGCGGTCTCCTTGACAGATGAACCACATCTTCCCAAAATTCTACCAACGAACCGAAAACGACTATCCGCCTTCCCCACAATTGCCATTACATGCTTGTCCCACTTCATATCGCTCTGCAATGTTACGCCCAAATATTTAATCGACGTGACTGTGTCAAGCGCTACATTACTAATGGAGTATTCAAACATTACGGGATTCTTGTTCCTATTCATCTGCATTAATTTACATTTATCTATATTTAGAGTTAGCTGCCATTCTTTACACCAATCACAAATCCTGTCCAAGTCATCTTGTATCCTCCTAGTCACTCATCGACGACACCTTCCCGTACACCACACCACATTGCTATCCACCCTACTACGGTAGATTTCCTAGCAGCCTTGGTCAATTAAGATCGTAATCGCGTTACGTGTAGCGAGGTATTATGCGTTACTTCACTTCGATCTCTTTGTTTGCGTATGCGATCTGTGTGTTACTAGATTCTCATATAAACCGCAAGCGGTGAACCGTCTAGAAATTGAGCGAGCATACGTAAAGAGCCACGTAACCTACGGAACATTTCCTTCCACGTAGTCCTGTCTGTTACTTTCAAAAAAATAATGTTTGTAGCAAAAGTAAAACTGTCAATGTTTCATTTGAAAATTGTTTATTTGTTACGTGCAACAGAGGAATGTTGTAATAAAAAACAATACAGATTTATCATATAGCGCTAGAAAAAAAGGCAAAGTTAAAAAACACTGTACAAGGTAAAACAATTTCAATACTTCGTCGAGCTTATATAAAACATGTTTTCGTTATTTATAAACAACTTTTGCACTTATCAATGATAACAGGAAACTATTGCCTTTGATCATGATGAAGATGGTTCAGATGGCTCTCAGCACTATAGGACTCAACATTTGAGGTCATCAATCCCTTGGAATTTAGAACTACTTAAACCTAACTAACCTAAGGACATCACACACACCCATGCCCGAGGCAGGATTCGAACCTGCGACCGTAGCAGCCGCGCGGTTCCGGACTGAATCGCCTAGAACCGCTTGACTACAGGGGCCGGCTATAATAACTAGGACAGTACTGTATTTCATATTGACATCAGAGAAGGTCCGTAAAAACAGATTTACAGTTATGTCGCATATAGCTCGAACGTGTTTGCATCTGACACCGTACAGTTTCACCCCTGCTACAAATCACGATAGATCCCATATACAAATTTTGCACTTGGCTGTCCCTGGCGTACCTCCCAGTTTGGCGCCCCGAGCAGCCGCTTAACGTCGCTTGGGCCTTAACACTTCGACTGCCACGTGAGTTAAAAATAGCTCACAAAAATTTCTTCTTTTTGACTCGGAAAGTAAATACAACGCATGGACGTGTTTCTGTCTAAAGCTCCGTGGTCACGTGGCACCTCATAATAGAGTGCTGTGACTCGGTGTTACACCGGATCACGGTCCCGGTCTAAATCATGTTCGTGGCCTGCGGTTTTCAAGAGCTCAAGAAAAATGAAAGCACCTGCCTAAGTCTTCTTGTACTTTACTAATTTATTATTTACTTTTACGTATTACTCACACTGCGCAAGATAAATTACATATAACTTTTAATTACGTCCCCCAGTTGAAGTTGTAACAAAAATCAAACTGAAAAAATCGATAATAATGGCGCCTTCTTCCTCTAACTTCTGTATGCGCTGTGCTTTACGAAAAATATGAGCCCCAATGCTTAGATTCCCTTGCAACATACTTACAGATTTTCGTATCACAGTGTATACTTATCACACTGTACACCTACTTATGGCTGTTCCCGTGTCCACTTCCAGCTTCACTTGCAGATTCGACTGGTAAAAATTCATCTGAGTTTACACTAAATAATGATGCAGTATCTCCACCAGTGTCAATAACCTCATCTGAAAGCTTCTGCATACACATCTGCTCATCCTCATAACTTCTGTAAGATATTTTCTTGCCTCTCTACCCGGTGATGAAGACCATGGCACCAATGAAGGAGAACAATAAAATGACTGTAGACATATAATAATATGGATTGGACGACGACCCAGAATATTATTAGCCACATAGTATGCGAGTATGCCTCCCTGACATATTTACGCTGCCGCCACATGAGTGATATGTAATGTACACAAATAACTGTAAGGTACAAAACTTAAATACTTTCATCTGATTTATAAATAGTTTATTTACAGTAAAATAAAATATAAAATGCAAAAAATGGAATGGCCCCAAGTATGCCATGGGACCCATTATGTTAAACTGGCCCTGCTAAGTATTTCACAGGAAATCAAGTACCTACTATCTCCCTAGCATTTATTTTTTGTTTATTTGTTTATGTTTTGTTTTGAAACAGTACCACAGCCTGGTCGAATTTCATCGCTAACGGGAGCACGACCACGTCGAAATTTGCAAATCAAGGTAAAATAATTTTCGCTGAAGATGATTGTTTACCAAAACATGAACGGACTCGAGGCATTGTTGTCGATTTGGGCTTTATGAAAATCGTAAAGAAAGTCATACTACGAAAACCATCACGTGAAAGTAAATTTTTCACATCATTGTTTCTTCAAATTCTCACTGTGAACAAACTACTCGGTTAAATTCTTAGCTGCCACTATTTCAACAATAACAAATAACAAACTTAAAAGTATGTCGCATCTGAATAGAAGCCATCTGGTGGTCGATTGTGGAACTAAAAAGGCGACGCTTGTTGTTAAGGCAGTACAGTATTTTTGAAAGAAGCATCTTCATAACGCTACTTTAATAACATTAATTATTGGTTAATGCAGTTGTGGTTCATGATTCATAGTACCAGTTGCAGGCAGTCCGTATAACGGCTTCCAGCGGCAACAAAAACGCGATTTTCATTATTTCATATTACTACTCACCGAATTTAGGTGTTGTCGTCATAATTTGCTCATTAAGAAGTACAATCTTATGGTTCAAATGACTCTGAGCACTATGGGACTTATCTGTGGTCATCAGTCCCCTAGAACTAGAACTACTTAAACCTAACAAAGCTAAGGACATCACACACATCCATGCCTGAGGCAGGATTCGAACCTGCGACCGTAGCAGTCGCGTGGTTCCGGACTGGGCGCCTAGAACGGCGAGACCGCCGCGGCCTGCCTACAATCTTATGTTACAGCTTTAACGCAGTAAGAAAATATTTGTGTATATGTCTTGGGGCAGTGTAACTCACAACACGCGCAAATACCCAGAAATTTTTCATTCAGTATTTGAGAATGAGAGCATTTAACGACTTCCAACAAATTTTACAAATACGTATAATGTCGAACCTTTACGCAAATTTTTCCCTTCCGCCACAAAATGATGAAAGAGGAAAAGTTTATCTCGTTATACAGCGCCGCATCAGGTATGATGTTATAATTTGTTACTTCTTTATTACTAACTCTGTTCGCAACATGTTTTGCACAGTGTATGCCCGTATACCACTGAATGTACCTGCAAAATTATAGCCGGTCGCGGTGGCCGTGCGGTTCTGGCGCTGCAGTCCGTAACCGCGGGGCTGCTACGGTCGCAGGTTCGAATCCTGCCTCGGGCATTGGCGTATGTGATGTCCTTAGGTTAGTTAGGTTTAAGTAGTTCTAAGTTCTAGGGGACTTACGACCTAAGATGTTGACTCCCATAGTGCTCAGAGCCATTTGAACAATTTTTTTGCAAAATTATAGAATTGTATAATGCACTGTTTAGGGGATATAATGTCCTGAACAGTGAGATACGTGATAAACTAGCTTTGGATTAAAACGGAGTGCGAATTGACCAGGCTATATACTCACCCATTGTTTGATAAGAAGAGCACTTAGCGACTTGCAACAACCTTTAAACGTAATGTGAGACCTTTTCAATGCTTTTTCTAGCTAACATACTTAACGTCAAATATTCAACACAATAAGTCATTGTGAAATAAACGGGCATTTAAAGTTGGTTTACACATGGCAGTTCGATTCCTTAGAGAATCAGGGGTTTGCTGGTTCAATGTCACTGGGATCATCTTTCTTGGGTAATGGGCTTGTTACCGTTCTGAGTGTAATTTTTTTCCTTGCATCAAGTAAGACACTAAGAGCTCACTGCCGCCTGCAGAAAGGAGGAAATACGTTCAAGATATGTGCTGGTGGAGGACGAAGAGGCAGTCCGGAAGGCGGATGTGGCTACAGCAGACCTTGCACACTGCTCGTCGCCACACACAACAGCGCCACGCTCTTCGCCTCCTTGGAAGAAGAAAGCACGGTGGCTATCTGGAAGAAAACGGTAGAGAGTCCGGTCAAGAATATCTGTTGCCTGGCGTACCTTCTGCAAATATTAGTCCCAACTCCCCCCTTGAAAGACCACACTAGTCGCTCTGCGGAGCTGTAGCTGGTGCAGAACTAGTACCACGTGGTCATCTGACCATCCACCGCAAGCGCACGTCACGGTAGTGAAGCGGTGTGTGGGTGCCACTCGGTTGTACGGAATCTGCGCAGTAAGGGCACTCGTAGGGGTTTAAAAAAAATGGTTCAAATGGCTCTGAGCACTATGGGACTCAACTGCTGTGGTCATCAGTCCCCTAGAACTTAGAACTACTTAAACCTAACTAACCTAAGGACATCACACACATCCACGCCCGAGGCAGGATTCGAACCTGCGACCGTAGCAGTCGCACGGTTCCGGACGGCGCGCCTAGAACCGCGAGACCGCCGCGGCCGGCGACTGGCAGGGGAGACGGGGCAGAATGGTAGGGATTAGCTGTCGTGTCTGGACGTGCCCATGACCGCGCTGTGTGAAGGGTGTGGCCGGGTTTGTTGTAGGGATGGCGTTTGGCGCTCAGTCAACCGGTTTTCCATCATATCATCTTTTTTTTTCGCTAGTTTAATGTGCCTTTTAAAACCGTTTAGAATAACCGGTTTATGATATAACCAGTTTCTGTTTTTTATTCATATTATTTCCTGTAGTAAACACAGAAATCGAATGGAGACTGGAAAATTCTTACTCTCTCAGTTTCAAGACACACAGATTCAAAACATTAAATTAAATAGGAAAATAAAAGAAAACTTAGTTCTTCTACCGTTCGCTGCTTTTCTTGGGAAGTGATCGATGGTTCAACGCTACAAATCACCTGTGCTCAAAGATCGTGATGTAACCGCAGATCATATCATCTGGGCCTTACGAATAGTCAATGCTAAATGGCGAAAACGCGGGCGGAAGAACTCTGTTTTTCGTCTCAATTTGTTCGTTTTCAAGGGCTTCAAGCGTATAAAGGTGTTTGTTGCGAAGTTTTTACTTTATTACTGTTACCATAATTTCCTCTGTCTTTACCTATTTCGTAGAAAAGGCAGAGAACTCTTTAATATTTTAAAGTAAATGAAACATTGAACAACTTTGCTACGTTACTTCGAAAAGGTATTTCCAAGTTTGGATGGTGCCGTTCTGCAATACAACGATCGTCCGGCGACGACAGCAAGGAACTACATTACAGACCAAGTGGGGCAAGTCTCCATCGATAGCTGGTGAAACGATAAATGCTATGGGTTTTGGAACAACATAAGCGAAGACACTACACGTTTTTTTAATCAGGGATGTGCTTTTTCATAAGCCACTGATTTCACTTATCCTCATTTCCTCACTTAAGAAACCACTGATTCAGAATTCTCTTGCAATAGTGTCTGCACAACATGTTAGTAACGTGAGACTGTGTAAGCTCCGCTGTGTTTTGGCAAAAGAAGCAAATTCTAACATAGGAACTGGAAAAATGTGTAGGTTTTACTCAAAATTCTCCGAGAGTCATGAATGTTTAACGAGCCAAAATCGCTACATTTTCGCCGATATTCCTTTTAGGGACTAACCAAAGCAGAAAAGTCAGTTCTTTTTGAATGGTCGCCATGCCAGTGTGGGCGTGAAGGGTCCCCACTTAATGTTTGCAATAAATGTGAGGGTAGGCTTCAGTTCAGAACGACCCTTCCCGTCCAGCGCTTCGCATTTCCCCTACAACGCCGCCCAGGAGCCCTGCCGCTGCCGCCATCCCCACACGCGCCCTTAACGTCAGCGCATTTACCGGCCACGGTGTACTGCGCGGACTCTATGTGCGTACAGTAAGTCACAGCACACGGCAACAAGGACGTTATTGTCTCAGCAATGATTCTTATGCCACGTGTTGGTTGCTTGTTTCTGCTGGGATTGTTATTAAAAGAGCACTGATCGTTTTTCCCATTTTCTACAATAATGCAATATTTCAAACCAATGTAGATTTTATGATGATGATGATAATGACTTATAGTTGAGGGTACTAAACAGTAAGGTCATCAGCGCCCTCGCTTTAATGATATGGGCATGGAGTCTGCAGCTCGTGCTCTCGTGGTAGTGTTCTCGCTTCCTGAGCACGGGGTCATGGGTTAGATTCCTGGGGGGGGGGGGGGGGGGGGGGGCAGGGATTTTCATCTGCCTCGAGATGACTGAGTGTTGTTGTGTCGTCTTCATCATCATCATTCATCCCCGTTACGGTCGGAGGAAGGCAATGGCAAACCACCTCCACTAGGGCCTTACCTCTTACGGCGGTGCGGTCTCCCGTATCATTCCCCTACGCTCTGTCAAGGAGTATGGGACTTCATTATCATCAATGCAATGCAACTCCAGTAAGGTGAGCTTCAGAAAAGCCCGTAATAAAATCCCAAAGACACACAGCAGAATAGCTAGATAAAGCGATGGGGAAGATAACTGTAAAAACACGGTTAAAGAAGGTGCAGATAACTTCGGCCGGATGGCTACTTACAAACAATAAGTGACCTAGGCCCTCTGTGACACATTAAAATCTCACACCCGATATTTTGTGAAGAATTCCGGACACCACATAAAATCTTAAAACGCAAACAACACTGGCCTCATTAGCAGTTAAAATACAAATAAAAATTGCCCATTTTTAAGAAAGGTTTATTTCAAAACGAAAAATTTTAGTACTGCTGCTATGGCAAATTGATATTTCGATTTTTTTATTCGTTTATGAGCAAACACTTCCGAAAAATACCAGTTTTTCAGCCGGCCGGAGTAGCCGAGCGGTTCTAGCCGCTACAGTCTGGAACCGCGCGACAGCTACTGTCGCAGGTTCGAATCCTGCCTCGGTCATGGCTGAGGCTGCCTTTATTCCGTAGTGAAACGTGCTTGTGGAACACGGTTAGAAAGTGCCGAGAAATTTGTTGTTCTTGACGTTTTTCAAAAATTTACAGAGATAATCGGCTTTGAAGTCTTCCCGGCGTTGTATACAATGTAGATAATAAACACGAATACATTTTATGTGCAGCACAACCGGTAGAGTAACGGACTGTGACTCTACAGTCGTTGTTTGTGCGTTGGTTCAAATCACCCCATTATCATTTTTAACTCGTTCAATTTGAAATACCTACATCTCGTAATTATAAAACTCATCATCATTTTTTATTAATAATGCACGTCTTCTTGTTTCTAATTACATATTGGGCGCGAAATTCCTGTTTCCATTTCAAATACATATTCTTCATTATCGATGTTTTATGAAAGACTGTTCATAAAAGTTTTTCAAATTAAGAAAACATAATAATTTAATTTTTGAGGCAAAAATAAACCAAATCCTCTTTATTTCGACGATGTCCATCGTTGTATACCACAGAGGTACCGTAAAAACATGAAAAACAGTCCTATTCACAGTATCGAGCACATCATACAAACGCTGCTTTTTTACATTTGCTACTGTACCATTACAATATGAACCCAAGAGAACTGCGGGATTCGGCCAGAGAAGTAACAAAGACTGTTAAGCTGACAGACGTGCTGGAACTAACGCACGCAGCTTTTTCAGACTTCATTGCCGAACGCTGGCGGGATATAGAGCGGCTCGTCATAAAGAAGAGGAGAAAATGCTGCGCCTGGCTGGCTTCGTGGATTCTGTTATTGATAGGCTCGATATCAACGTAGCAGGTGACACTTCCAGAAATGAAATGTATTTCTCGGATTTGGGTAAGGAAGGAGCTAAGAGATTACCAGACGACTGACTGTAAGTAATACTTAAGTGGTTTCACTATACGGTGAAATCCTTCAATACTCTCTTACGTTACACATAGCTTATGCAGAAAAATTACTCTGTGGTTAAGTCAGGAATTTACATCATTCTTGTTTTTAATTACAATAGTACGTTAGCTAAAAACGATAACGTGTTACGGTTTTCGTCTAGTCGTCTAAGGAGCGTATTGTGGGAGATTTGCAGTGTATTATTTCATTCTGCTTAAAATTTAAATGACATCCGAAGCTGTATTGCTCCTCTGCTCGTCTCTTTTTTGCGTATGAACTGCATCTGGGCACGACACTGAAGGCTGGCTGTACGAACTGACCGGCCAGTGCGGCGGTAAAACTGTTGTCCCGTGTTATCGCTAAGACGATGTACTCGTGACGCACAGCACAAAACGTACCCATATTATCGTACTTGACAGTACTCGAGACAGCGTGTGTGCAGTCCCACGTGAAATGGAAACCCAATGAGTCTCCAGCAAACGCGGAAGAAAACATAGTGCAATGTTACATCATGTTTGTTCTTATGTGAACGGACTATAGTTCAGGTGGAATGCGTTTGTGTGATGTTTTGGCGATATTTTTCGTGCCATGACTAAATCTATTCAATCAGACGTGAACTAGGATGTTTGTTTCAACATTTTTGTCGTCCATGTAGCGGTATGCATGTGACAGCATTCACCTAATATGCTCCAAAACGCTGCGCATAAAACTGCATTTTCCGACACTCATACCTCGAGTTCTCTTGGCGATAAAAAGGTAGGATCTAGTGTTTTGGATAGCCCTCGGACTAGGGGCCATTTGTGTACCCAACAGAAGGATCGTCTTAGTGTTACTGTCCTACAGCACAGAGTCAAAGTATGAATAAATGGTTCAAATGGCTCTGAGCACTATGGGACTTAACATCTATGGTCATCAGTCCCCTAGAACTTAGAACTACTTAAACCTAACTAACCTAAGGACATCACACAACACCCAGCCATGACGAGGCAGAGAAAATTCCTGCCCCGCCGGGAATCGAACCCGGGAACCCGGGCGTAGGAAGCGAGTACGCTACCGCAAAGTATGAATCTTACAGACTTTCTCCTGCTTACGCAAATGGAGCAAATACGTTGTTTCTTTTTGTATTTTATGGGGTCTACCGTGAGCTTGATGAGACTAAAGGAGGTACGGTTAGTTCATCGGCAGTTTCTCGGAAAATTACACAAAAAGGTTTATTTTACCATATTTTCGCTGTCACCACCGGACAAAACCCAGCCGAGGATTCCAAGACCGCTGTCCATGGAAAATGCCTTCAATTTTTACACTCTATTCCTATTTCGAACTCCCATGAAAATTTTCTTCACATATTTATCCATCTCCGAGATACACAAGTTCAAATTTACTCTACTTGTTCATGTAGAATAAGCACGTAAAATACGGAGTGAGGCGAAAATGTAGTTTACAAAGTGATGTACCAAGGAGAAATACGTTGTAAAACATCTTCGTTGTCATCTGGGAATCCCATGTTGTAGTATTGAAGTCCGTGCGAAATTTTTTTGCACCTAAAATCCGATCTCAAGTGCAAAATTACTTTTGCGTTATTTCAGTTTCATGTCAATAAACTGTCTAAATTTTACTGAGGAATGTATTGTTTTCCATATGGGTTACATGTCCTGCTGCAAGACGGAAAAGAAGGGAACCAGCGGAAAAATCTCCTATCGCAACAGAAAAAATGCGAATGAATATGTTACTGTTTATTTAAAAGACGCTGATCGAAAAGTAGTGCAGTAGTTGCTGTATTATACCTTCCTCAGCACCTTTAAAAAATTTCCCAAAAATTTTGGCACGCGAACATATTCGTGATTTTTGTACGGAGACAGAAGAAGATAGTGCCAGCGGCAAAGAGAGGGAAGAGTAATAAATACTGGAAAATAGTACACGGTGGTTGTGTTATAGAAAGAGCGAAGTAGTCTGAAAGAAAGAGAAGGACACGGTGGCAATAGAGTATAGTCGACAGTGATGTGACAGAATAAGGTGAGGGAGACAGTGCTACTAGGTGGGAAAGTGTCGCTGGGAGGGGGGGGGGGGAGGGGAGGAATAAAGAGAGTGGAAATGGAAGTATGTGAGAGCTAGTGGTAACGAGAGACAGAGTGTGTACAATGACAACTGTAAAAGAGGGATAGTGACAGTGAGAAGAGACAGGAGTAGTAGAAAGGAAGGAATGAGATACATAAACAGGAACATGTTCACATTTTTTGTGTTCCGATAGGAGCATTTTCCACTGATTGATCTTTCTTGAACATCTTCGTGATGAGTACCTGTGCACACATTCATGTTCTAAGATGACAGCGGCCATATTCACAGGACTGCGCCGATACGTTTCTGATTTGACGAACACTCAGGGCAACCTATCGCATACACGACTGACCCATTAAATCAACAGACCTTAATCGCATGTCAAACACCTAGAACCATTTGAAACGCATCTATCAACATCCGCGCAATTTGGTATCTGTGCGGTGTTTACCTTGATATGGGGTGCCAGAAGAAAATCGTGCATTCTCTTGCTTGAAGATTTGGCGTCACTATCAAGGCTAGAGGAGCTGTTGGAAGGTATTAGCGTGATGTCTGAGTGTGAGTAATTTTTTGTCTGGTGTGCCTATCTGCAAGGTGCGAAGCATCACACGTACGAGATGAAACACGGATGGAAAGAGCCACGACCTCTGAACTTAGAGGGTAGCGGCGCCAGCTACCCCTGGACCGCAGAGACCGTTGCTGCCCTCGTATTCCTGCAGTGTAGCCACACGCAACCTACCTGTGTGTGCTGAGCTGTGCGACGACGACCGCCGCTTATCGCCTCCGTACACGTTGCGTGTGCGGCGCCAACTGATGCCCATGCCCGCAGCGGTTCCTACTGACCCGCCTCCCCTCCCCCCCCCCCCCCCCCTCCACGAAACTTCCCCTTCCACACAATTCTTCCGCCTACATGTAAAGCCTTCAACTGGCGTCTCCCTCCGTCGTACTGCCACACAAGCTCGCTTTCTTTACTTGCTTCTTAATTTACCTCGCAAGGTTAGGAGCTTAAAAACCTCTTCTAAGCCCCTTTTTAGCGGAGTGATTTTGTGCGAACACAAGCGGAACGAGCATTCGCAGACGATTCACCAATGATCACAAGCACTTTTTCTACGTGTGAACGATCGTTTACACTGGAGGGATCGTAATGAAGGAATATTGGGTTTAACGTCCCGTCAACATCGAGGTCATTAGAGACGAAGCGGAATCTCGGATTGTGTCAATGATGATGATGATGATGATGATGATTTATGGTGGAGAGAGGAAGGAATTCGGGCGCGCCCTTTCAAAGGAACCATTCCGGAATTTGCCTTGAGCGATTTAGGAAAATCACGAAAAACCTAAATCTGGATGGTTTGGCGCGGATTTGAACCATCTTCCTCCCGAATGCGAGTCCAGTGTGCTAAACACTGGGCCACCTGGCTCAATGGAGAGAACGACAGAAAACACGAGAGAAGTAGTGCAGAGTGCTAGCCTTACGAACGCTGCGTTAGTCGCGGATCCGGGACGGCGGAGGGAGGGGGAGGCGACGGTCATTGAGATCGTAACCTAACCGAAACGCAAAAGCGCTGCGCTAGCCAGTGATATAAACAAATTAAAAGACGCATTAAAATAATGTACGAGGGACAATCAATAAGTAACGCACATTTTTTTCTGAAAGAAGGATAGCTTTATTCAGTATTGCAGTGTGTGTGTGTGTGTGTGTGTGTGTGTGTGTGTGTGTGTGTGTGTGTGTTTGTGTGTGTTGGGACTTATGGGCGCTCAATATCGAGATCATCAGCGCCCTAACACACATTAAAAGAAACGAATGTGGGCAAACTCAGTAAAATGAAAGTATACACGCAAAGAAAGAGAAGCAAGAAGAAAAATGCTCTATAAGAAAATAAAACGTAAGGAAAACGAGAAAGGAGCGTCACGGATGCCACAGGAAATTGTCACTGGCTGCCCACTTACATAAAATATGGGCGCATCAGTCACCCTGTGAACAAATTAAGACCCTCTCCCGAAAATCTTCGTAAAAACATTTGACAAGTCACAGAACTTTACAACTTTAACCACATTCGTTTGAGTATTTCCTAAAATGGACGGCAGATACGGCGACAAGTCAGCCGCGGCCCGCTGGTCAGAAAATGAAACGCAATCCAATAAAATGTGGCGCACAGTGACCTGGACGCCACAAGCACCACACATTGGAGGGTCCTCTCGCCGGGGCAGGATGCCATGCGTCATAGGACTGTGGCCTATCCGAAGCCGAGTGAGAAGAACCTCGTCCTGTCTAAGAGGCTGGAAGGAAGTACACCACACACGCGTTGTGGGCTTGACTAAACGGAGCTTATTGTCAGTCATTTCCAGCCACTCCTCCTCCCACCGGCTCATGACTCGTGAGCTCAACAGCGAGGTGCGTGTCGAGACACACCTCGTTGGCTGTGAGATCTGCCCTTTCGTTCCCAGCAATGCTGACGTGCCCTGGAACCCACCAGAAAGCCACCTCCTTCCCAAGTCGTTTTAGTTGGGGGAGGCCATCCTGGATAGTCTGAAGTATTTTATATGCGGGATACAAACGTTGCAGTGAGTGAAGGTCACTTATTGAGTCGGAACAGACAGGAAAATTAGGACAGGAATAACGTTTCTTCTGCTCCAGTGCCCACAAGATCGCAGACAATTCTGCATCAAAGACAGTAAACTCTTGAGGAAGTAGGACATTGAGGACATGATCTGGAAAGACTACAGAGCAACCAACCATAAAAACAGCTACATAGTCGTGGTGCTCAGATAAAATGGCAGAAAATGTGGCATTAAAAACGGGGCAGGAGTGAGCTCTCTCTTGTACTGCACCAAATCTAATATCAGTCTGGGCCTCTCCAGTAACTAGGGTGGCAGGCAGTTAAAACCCTGGATTTCGGTCTGTACGGGCTCCACTCTGTGGGACCCGAACACACCTTGCTTGCGGATCCCAAACGGCATTGTGGCTCAGGGCTGTGGGTAAAAAAGACAGTCCAGAGGCGGTTGAGCAACAATTTGGTGAATGGGTGTGGTTAGAGCTGCAAGAAACTTACAAGCCTGGCGCACCAGCAGGAGCCGCCAGATGATAAGTGGCGGTTCCCCAGCCTCAGCACAGAGACTGGGAATGGGACTAGCCTGATAAGCACCCGTGGCCAGTCGAATACCCGAAGGGTGAACAGCGTCAAGGATCTGGGAGTAAGAGGGCCTCACTGAACCATACACCGTGCACCAGTAGTTCAGCCATGAACGCACAAAAGCCCAATAAAACTGGAGGAGACACGCCCTGACCGCTCCTCAAGACCTATGGCTGAGGCACTTGAGGACATTTAGTGCCTTCAGGCTTCTGGCTTGGAAGTCTCTCATGTGTGGCAGCAACGACAATCTGGAGTCAAAAATGAGGCTCAGAAACAGCACTGTACCTCTAAAATGTAGCGTAGTGTCCCCCATTTGCAAGAAAGGCAAATTAAAAGGACGACAAGAACGATTAAAATGAACATACACACACCTATCGGCAGAAAGCTGAAAACCCATCTTTGCAGCCCACTCCTCTAACCACCCAACTGTAAGTTGCAACTGACAGCTCATTGTTGTAACACTGTAGGAAGAACAGAAAACAGTAAAATTGTCCACAAGTAAGGAGCACTGTACTGGACTCCTTACCGTAGATGTTGTACTGTTGATGGCTATGGTAAAGGGTAACACTTAGAACACTGCCCTGATGGACTCCATTCTCCTGCTCATATCGATCAGACAGTGTGTCACCAACTCGAATCCGAAAAAACTGATGAGACAGGAAACACCAAACGAAAGCTGCATTGATGCAGTTGTGCGGGAATACAATGTCTCCAAGTAGTATCGTATGCCTTACTGGTATCAAGGAATATGCTGATACAGTGATGCTAACGGAGGAAAGTCTGCTGAATAGCCATTTCTAGGAGGATCAGGTTGTCGACAGCGGACCGAAATTTTCGGAAGCCACACTCAGAGCAGCTAAGGAGTTGCCTGGTCTCTAACAGCCAGACCAGACTACGATTAACCATCTGTTCCAGGGTCTTTGCAAAACATCTCGTCAAGGTGATACGTCGACAACTACTAGGGCATGTGCAATCCTTTCCTAGTTTGAGGAGAGGGATGAGTATTGCCTCCCTCCACGAGTTGGGGAAGACGCCCGTTTGCCATATTAGATTAAAAACATTCGAGGAGGATTTTTTTCGCCTCCGCTGTCAGATGTCGAAATATGCAGTACCAGATGTGGTTGGGACCCGGTTCAGTGTCAGAAGTCTCATTCAGTGCTGATTCGAGCTCTCACATGGAGAAAGGGGGTTGTAGGCCTCAGAATAGTTGGACCTGAAGTCTAACTTTTCCCTTTCTACAGTTGCATGTTAGTGACGAAACACAGGATCCTGGCTTGCATTAGCAGTAGTTTGCGCAAAATGCTCGGACAGCATCTGAGTAATGTCTCTGAGTGTCGTTTGGAGGCTTCCTGTTTCAGCACTGCTGCTATCGGTAATCGTCTGCATGTACCAGTAATTCTCTGGATGGCTTCCCATACTTTTGGGGGCAAGTGGAGTGACTGATGGAATCTAGGAACTCCTGCCATGACGGTTGTTTGCTCTCTTTAATGACACAGTGAGCCTTGGCTCTCGGGATTCGAAAGGCAGTGAGATTGTCCGCTGTTGGGAGGCTTTTAAACTAAGAGCTGCACGCCTCTCCTGGATGGCTGATTGGCACTCTTCTGTGCACCAAGGTACTGGTTGTCACTTACGAGGGCTGAAAGACTTTGGTTTGGACAGGTCAGCAGCATGATGGACCACATGTGTGATTTGATCCACCTATTCCTGGACGCTGTTATGGCGTTCAAAGACAGCCAACCGACTGAACAGTAACCAGTTAGCCCTGCCAATCATCCATGTTGGCGGCTTCTGTTCCAGCAACACACCATCCAGAAGGTGAATGCGGATGGGGAAGTGATTGCTGAAATGCAGGTCATCAATTACCTCCAAGTGAACAGAGTCAGCGAGGGCTGGAGAGCAGAGAGATAGGTCGATGGATGAGAATGACCCAATAGCAGAAGAGAAATGAGTCAGAGTACCAGTGTTGAGGATGCACAACACTTGAGACGTGAGGAGGCTCTCCAAAACTCGACCCTGAGCGCAAGTAGAGGGTGAGTCCCACAGGACATGATGGGCAATCGCCCAGGAGGAGAGACAATCAGGGGAGTTGTTCCAGAAGATCTGTAAGAGCCTCAAAGTCTACTGCAGTCAGAGGGAGTAAATAAAGGGAAAAAACTGTAGGCCTCCGACGTGAATGAATTTCAACTGCAGAGGAGTGGTGCCCATTATTGACAAACACAGCAACCCCTCCTTTAGCTCTTTCCCCAGTCAGGTCATCCTTGTGATATGGCGTTCAGCCCCGCAGTGCATGGGCATCAGATGCTTTGTTACACTGTATTATAGGAGCCATCCCTCGGGGGGGGGAGGGGGGGGGGGTAGTACTTTTATCCTCACTTTCTAATGGGAAGGGGAGCCCACAATGGGTGGAGGCTCAGTTTTGGAGCGAGATGATTCCCCCATCCGACATCAAGCTCCATAGACTCTAAAGAGAAATTGACAGAGACGTCAGTGAGGTCGATGTTATTTTCTGCCTGATTTCACAAGTGTTTGACGTTTTGCCTTGGACTTTTTTTCCCTGGGTAGACTTTGCAGCCACAACTATGGTTGTGGGTGTGGCAACATTGGACAGCATGCCAGACGGAACCTTTGGAGGGGCAGGGAGTTCTACAATGTCAGCAACCACAGCTTTTTCTGAAGTTCTTGGGGGAGGGACAGGCTTAGAAACAACTGGAGCAGCTTAAGTGCAGGGACACATGCAGGTACTAGTGCCGACACTAACAGCCTACGTTTGTGTAGCAGCGTCAGCTTTCCGTGTGGGCTGTTTAACAACTAAAGTGAAGGAGATAGAAAAACACGGGGGCAGCATGGCTTTATAGAACTTTTTGCCTGATTATAGGGGATGAACCTAGTAGTTTTCAGCTCCTGTATCTTCTGTTCTTCCAGATACACTCTGCAGCCCCGACTACAGATGAGGTGATGTCCAGAACAATTCACACACTTCAATGGACACAAACAATGGACACCTTCATGAGCAGCCAGACCACACTTGCCACAAGTGGCTTCTCCAAGACACCCAAAAGTAGTATGCTGATAGTGCTGGCATTTGAAACACCGCATTGGTTTGGGTACAAAAGGCCGCACACTTAAGTGAAGGAAACCTGCCTTAATATGTTCGCAGACTTTTGTGCCATTAAACATCAGGATAAAGGAGTCATACTTAACAAGAACCCCATCCACCCTCGTCATGAGATTTTGCTTGTCAACCATTCCTGCTGGAGCCCACTCATCTTTCAGTTCCTCTTTGGGAGTGTCCGCCGGATACCAGCATGTCACAACACCTCTACTGTAATTCAAGGTGGTGTGCAGCTCAGTTTCGATGGCATATTCCCCAAGGGAGTGTGCGTTCTGGAGATTCTTAGATTGTTGGGAACTAGCAGTTTCCACCAACAGCATCCGAATACGCAATCGCTTGACAGATTTCAAACTGCCAGTAATGCCCTCCAGCCCTTTTTGAATATATAAAGGGGAAACTTTCTCGAAACTGCCCTCTTTCCTTTTAACTACTAAAAACTCATTCTGACCGCCAGCATGTGTTCTGTTACTTGTCACAATCAGATTTCGCTCCTGAGTCAGGAGGACCGGATACGCGTGCCCTCTTGTTGGTGTAGGAACCTACCAGTGGCCCCACCCTTTTCGCTGGGAGGAGGCAAAGAAGATTTCGGAGGATCCATCTCGGTCCCATCAGCAGCTAGCAAACTAGAAGTCCACCTGGACAGAGCCCTGCGCTGCCAGGAAAGCGTTATACAACTGAGGATGCTTCAGGTGCCCCAGAGGTTGCCCGCTAACAACTGTTGCACCTCAACAGCCATGCATCTCATCAGTGCCCAGCACACCTTCAGATTGAGGTTTTTTTTTATAGAGGTTTATTCCATCCTCGCGATCTGGGCAGTCAAGCCGAGATCCCCATTCCCTGACACACACAACGTTTCACCACCATGCCGCACGGTGGTCGCTGAAGCATGCCCAGAGCTTATGGTGACAGGGGACTGGCTGTGCTTACCAGTCCCCAACTAAGGAACCCCGGGTCGCCTAGCCCGTACCCAGCAAATTAATGCCGAGCCCTTGGGGGCTTCAGTATTGCAACACTCCACATTATCCCCCACTCTTTCGGATACAAAACTGTGTTTTTCAACATAATCTCCGGTCAATGAGATGGTCTTATTTCACCTTAATTGGAGGACCTGTATGATCACATGGTACCAATCTGCTGATCGATATCGGTGCCAAACTCTTGCTTCATTAATAACCTCCTCAACATCCACGTACTGCTTACCGCCGAGTGCAAAAATGACTCCGAGCACTATGTGACTCAACTTCTGAGGTCATTACTCCCCTAGAACTTAAAACTAGTTAAACCCAACTAACCTAAGGACATCACACACATCCATGCCCGAGGCAGGATTCGAACCTGCGACTGTAGCGGTCTCGTGGTTCCAGACTGCAGCGCCTAGAACCGCATGGCTACTTCGGCCGGCACCGCGGAGTGCATCCTCTATTGGGTCAAACAGATGGAAGTCAGCTGGTGTGAGGTCCGTACTGTAGAGTGGATGAGGAAGAACATCTAGTAAACTTTTGTGACCTTCTCTTGGGTGCGCAGACTTGTGTTAGGCATTGCATTGTCATGGTCAAGGCGAAGTTTGTTTGCATTTTTGTGCTGACGAACATGCTGAAGTCGTTTCTTTATTTCCTGGGGGTAGCACAATACACTCCAGAGTTGATAGTTGCACCATGAAGGAGGGCATCAAACAGGGTAACCCCTATAGTCCCAGAATACCGTAGCTGTGATTTTACCAACTGAGGGTACAGCTTTGAACTGTATCTTCGGACAGGAGTGTCAGTTTGTTTAAGATGGTCAGGATGTAACACGTCCTAGTTTCATCACCGTATGTAACCGGTGGCGTTCAATAAGTAATGCAGCACTTTTTTTTCTGAAAGCTGGTTTTATTCAGCATTCCAATACACCGTCCATATCATTCACCATTCTTTGCGCTATCTTTCTACACAATCTCCATTCAATGCTAATGTCTTACGCCACCTTACTGGGAGGGCCTGCATGCTCACCGACCTTTATTCACACATCCATTACGTATATTCCCGTACAGGTCAGATGTTGTATTGAAAGTCGCTAGCCCAGTATCGGGAGGTAAATACGATATTGCTGTGCCTGTGTTATTCTGAATACGATGCACTGTTTCTTTGGACATGCATCAGGCATGTCTCGCCTGTATGGGAATATAAGTTGTAGATGTACGAGTCAGGTAGTGGATGCATGGTTGACGGCATACAGGAGTTTGGGTCTGGCCGTGAGTCGCTCACGGATAGCCACATGGGAAGGCGACCGCACGCGGTAAGCGGTCCGGCACAAATTTTCGCTGTCATCATTCCATTCTACACCTGATGGATGTTCTTATTCGCAATTGCGGATGCATTTAATGTGTTTCATAATGGCTGTGGTCGCCGCAGTGCCTGTCCCTTTGGACACGCATGCACGTCCAAAGGCACTTTTCGTAATCAGAATAACACAGGCACTGCAATATCGTATTTCTCGGGATAGTTTGCGTCTATCTTCTAAACGTCTGCCAGTTCAGTTTATTCATCATCTCTCGTGGGTCAAACAAACCTGTGACCATTCGCGCAGTCATTCTTTGTTCAATATCCTTGTTCCAGTTTACTACGAGTCTCACACGCTTACACATTATTTCCCAACCTTTCCGAGACCACTGCCCTGGGTGTAATCAGATATTAGCTAGTAAGAGCCTCGCCCTCCGTACCCCGACCCACACCATCATAATTACAGAATGAAAAACAATTTTCTTTGAACACTTTCATTTTTAAAATCACAAAAGATAAATGATATTTAGTCTTTTTAGATGTCGTACTAAACCACGAGCCAATGAGCCGGTAAGATAATGGGTATTGTTTCTTTGAAACAATCTTTTATTTTACGGAATGATGACGTAATTATCAGTGCATCACGAGTGCCACCTTTAAATCCTTCTCAATAAAGACAGCTGTCCCCATTGATGGTAGGCACTTGTAACAAAACACATCTTCTCTCCCTACCGACGTTTGTTGCCATCACACCCTGCGTCCCATTAAAAACTAACCAAATTGAAATGCAAGCGAAATAATTAAGTCTACTGGTTGTAAATCACTTGGTCTCTAAACTCATTACTTCTGAACTAGCGGAAATTGGAAGACTTTCGGCTGACAATTCTTTGGATCTGACCTCCAATAACAATAATAATAATAATAATAATACAGTGTAGGCCTTACAGCAGTGCAGTACCTGTTAAAAGTTACTGTTGTCTTCTGATGTCAGTTAGCTCGTTATTGTTACGAAACGAATACTGAAGTAATATCTGATCAACTGTGAGAACTATGTAGAATTTGGAGAATCGATTTTCATGACAAATTTTTATGTGATGTACATGCCTCAGTTTTATTGTTATAGATGCATACAAGGTATGTGTGTAGGGGGTTACTATGTGAGGAAGATTAGTTACACAAACTGTAATCCCCACCATACTGTGTCACACCTTACTGCTAATATTTTTAAAAAATGTAATTATTAGTGACTTTTACAATCAGCAATACAGTCTTATGAAATAGTGTAACAGTAACGATACGGTATATTGAAAAAATTTAGTTTCATGACTGAAATGCAGTTGATCCACTCTGTTTTTGTCGTTCAGAAAGTTACATTTTACTCCTCAAGGGGTAGTTTTGCCACTTTTCTAGGATATACCACAGGTATGTTTTGTAAGCAATCCCCTTTGTAGACTGTTGAATTTCTCTACTATTCCATCAATAAGCCGAAGTCTGCCACCTGCTTTACCTACGTCTGAAACTAAACTATCGTTCCATTTCATATTTCTACAAAACGTTACTCTTGGGTGTTTGTATGAGTTGACTGATTCCAACTGTGACTCACTTATGCTGTAATCCAAGGATACTACGTGTTCTCGTTTGGTAAATTGTACATTTCTGAACATTTAAAGCTAGTTGCCAGTCTTTTCATCACATCGAAATTTTATCAAGAGCCGACTAAATATTTGCGCAACTTTTTTCTGACGATACTTAACTGTAGTTAACTGCTTAATGTGCGAAAAGTCTGAGGATGCTATTAATATTTCCTGGAAGGTCATTAATATACAAAATGAACAGCAAGGCCTCGACACACCTGCCTGATGCACACTACACTTGCTCCTACATCAGTCGATTACCCTGCATGCAAGACGACATACCACGCCCTCCCTGCCACATAATTGCTTGCATCTTTCATTATTTTATAACTGCCTTTTACTTCCTGAAGACTAGTGTATATCTGCACACAAAATGTTGTAACACAACTATTGTTTTAATTATCTGTTCACGTTATTTGTTAATGCTGCATTCTTATTTTGATCTGTATGGAAATTTGTGGATACTGTTTTCTGGGGATTTAATATTAGTCTGTTTCTGGTAAACAGCTCAGACACTTGCTTCGTTTTTTCTTTTTCAGATACAGCATGATCTTTTACATTATCCCCTTCAAGAAACAGAATGGTGTTATTCGGAAACATTACTGGCTCTCACTCCTCAACGTGTAATAGGATGTCATTTATGTGTACCAAAAACGGAAATGGGCCTAAAATGGAGGCCTATGGAACATCATGATGAAGTGGACATAGTTCTGAAAGGTGAACCAGGAGTTCATTTCCTTCAATGTATTTCATTTCTGTTAGCTGCGAGCGATAGTCGAAATATGATTTAATCCAATCACTTCGTAGGCCTCCTACATCTCATTGTTCAAGCTTTCTCAGGGACACAGAATTATCAATTACTTCCTATGCTTCTCTTAGGTCTAACAATAATGTTGAGATTTTTACGTGACTGTTCATCGTATTTAAGACGCGGTTATCAGGTTGAAGGTAGTTGTCTCAGTTGAGCACTGTGGCCTGAATCTATGTCGATATCAGTAAATAATATTTTTTGTCAAAGAATTATTTCGTTGAGAAACGAACACTTTTTCGATAAATTTGGAAAACAATTACGGTAGTGACACAGGACTACAGCTACTCATACACTGCTGATCATCTTTTTTGTTTAGTGTTCTTAGCTGTTTTGGGAAATTGCAGATATCTAACGAAGGAGGGAACACGTTCCTTGCTGATACTTTTATAATATAATCCAAGACACCGTCCACACCAGCTGAATATTTGCTCTTCAGTTCAATTGGGCTTAATGGACCGATGAGTATGGACTGATTATTCATTTAAATACACTCCTGGAAATTGAAATAAGAACACCTTGAATTCGTTGTCCCAGGAAGGGGAAACTTTATTGACACATTCCTGGGGTCAGATACATCACATGATCACACTGACAGAACCACAGGCACATAGACACAGGCAACAGAGCATGCACAATGTCGGCACTACTACAGTGTATATCCACCTTTCGCAGCAATGCACGCTGCTATTCTCCCATGGAGACGATCGTAGAGATGCTGGATGTAGTCCTGTGGAACGGCTTGCCATGCCATTTCCACCTGGCGCCTCAGTTGGACCAGCGTTCGTGCTGGACGTGCAGACCGCGTGAGACGACGCTTCATGCAGTCCCAAACATGCTCAATGGGGGACAGATCCGGAGATCTTGCTGGCCAGGGTAGTTGACTTACACCTTCTAGAGCACGTTGGGTGGCACGGGATATATGCGGACGTGCATTGTCCTGTTGGAACAGCAAGTTCCCTTGCCGGTCTAGGAATGGTAGAACGATGGGTTCGATGACGGTTTGGATGTACCGTGCACTATTCAGTGTCCCCTCGACGATCACCAGAGGTGTACGGCCAGTGTAGGAGATCGCTCCCCACACCATGATGCCGGGTGTTGGCCCTGTGTGACTCTGTCGTATGCAGTCCTGATTGTGGCGCTCACCTGCACGGCGCCAAACACGCATACGACCATCATTGGCACCAAGGCAGAAGCGACTCTCATCGCTGAAGACGACACGTCTCCATTCGTCCCTCCATTCACGCCTGTCGCGACGCCACTGGAGGCGGGCTGCACGATGTTGGGGCGTGCGCGGAAGACGGCCTAACGGTGTGCGGGACCGTAACCCAGCTTCATGGAGACGGTTGCGAATGGTCCTCGCCGATACCCCAGGAGCAACAGTGTCCCTAATTTGCTGGGAAGTGGCGGTGCGGTCCCCTACGGCACTGCGTAGGATCCTACGGTCTTGGGGTGCATCCGTGCGTCGCTGCGGTCCGGTCCCAGGTCGACGGGCACGTGCACCTTCCGCCGACCACTGGCGACAACATCGATGTACTGTGGAGACCTCACGCCCCACGTGTTGAGCAATTCGGCGGTACGTCCACCCGGCCTCCCGCATGCCCACTATACGCCCTCGCTCAAAGTCCGTCAACTGCACATACGGTTCACGTCCACGCTGTCGCGGCGTGCTACCAGTGTTAAAGACTGCGATGGAGCTCCGTATGCCACGGCAAACTGGCTGACACTGACGGCGGCGGTGCACAAATGCTGCGCAGCTAGCGCCATTCGACGGCCAACAGCGCGGTTCCTGGTGTGTCCGCTGTGCCGTGCGTGTGATCATTGCTTGTACAGCCCTCTCGCAGTGTCCGGAGCAAGTATGGTGGGTCTGACACACCGGTGTCAATGTGTTCTTTTTTCCATTTCCAGGAGTGTATATGTAAGCTCTTTGAATGTCGTACTGGTTGGAGTTCCAAATTTTTGCTTCGCTAATTTATCCAGCAACAGTTGTGTAACAAGAACTGTCTTCAACTGCCCAGAGGTCAGTGACTTTTTTTCATCCTGTGATAACACAATATTTTTGTGTGGTGTCCCCTTTCCCGTTAAGACTCAACACAGCTCCCCACATAGGCTAGTTTTATTGGAAAACTCCGTAATATGTTTGTCATTTTCCTTTATTTTTGCGTCTTTTATGACACGCCTCAAAACCAACTATGGTATTAGTAAGTTTTGGACTGCTGTTCGTTTCTGAGAGCAAAAAAAATTCCCGGTCCCTTTTACAAGAGATCATAATACATCATTAATCGAGGTATTGATTCTGTATATAGCTCTGGAGATTACTTTCTTTTCCGGAAAAGTTATTCTCGAAAATGTTCAAAAATTTTTTAATCTTTTGATTGGTAACAGAAGTTGACTGACAGAGACTACCGACAGTTTAAGATGGTCGCAATGGATAATAGACAGACTGTAAGTAGGCTGTTTAGGTTTTTTTTATTGGTAACGCCGCCGCCACGTAGCGCTCTGTATGAAAATCACTGGCTGTGCCGTGTGCAGTCTGTGGCTGGTTTGCATTGTTGTCTGCCATTGTAGTGTTGGGCAGCTGGATGCTAACAGCGCGTAGCATTGCGTAGTTGAAGGTGAGCCGCCAGCAGTGGTGGATGTGGGGAGAGAGATGGCGGAGTTTTGAAATTTGTAAGACTGGATGTCTTTTGACTTTTGATCACTATTGAGGTAAATACATTGTTTGTTCTCTATTAAAATCTTTCATTCACTAACTATACCTATCAGTAGTTAGTGCGTTCCGTAGTTTGAATCTTTTATTTAGCTGGCAGTAGTGGTGCTCGCTGTATTGCAGTAGTTCGAGTAACGAAGATTTTTGGTGAGGTAAGTGATTTGTGGAAGGTATAGGTAAATGTTAGTCAGGGCCATTTTTTGTAGGGATTTTTGAAAGTCAGATTGCGTTGCGCTAAAAATTGTTGTGTGTCAGTTTAAGCACAGTCTTGTATAATTTTTCTAAGGGGACGTTTCAAGACATCTATCCAAACCATCACACAGGAATTCCAAACTGCATCAGGATCCACTGCAAGTACTATGACAATTAGGAGGGAGGTGAGAAAACTTGGATTTCATGGTCAAGCGGCTGCTCATAAGCCACACATCACGCCGGTAAATGCAAACGACCCCTCGCTTGGTGTAAGGAGAGTAAACATTGGATGATTGAACACTGGAAAAACGTTGTGTGGAGTGACAAGTCACGGTATACAATGTGGCGATCCGATGGCAGGGTGTGGGTATGGAGAATCACCTGGCATCTGCCAGCGTGTGTAGTGCCAACAGTAAAATTCGGAGGCAGTTGTGCTTTGGTGTGGTCGTGTTTTTCATGAAGGGGGCTTGCACCCCATGTTCTTTGCGTGACATTATCACAGCACAGGCCTACGTGGATCTTTTAAGCAACTTCTTGTTTCCCACTGTTGAAGACCAATTTGGGGATGGCGATTGCATCTCGCAACACGATCAAGCACCTGTTCATAATGCACGGCCTGTGGCGGAGTACTTACACGACGATAACATCCCTGTAATGGACTGACCCGCACAGAGTCCTGACCTGAATCCTATAGAACACCTTTGGGATATTTTGTGAACGCCGACTTCGTACCGTGTCTTATCGACCGACACAGATACCTCTCCTCAGTGCACCACTACGTGAAGAATGGGCTGCCATTCCTCAAGAAACCCAGAAGCTGATTTAACGTATCCCTGCGAGAGTGGAAGCTGTCATCATGGTTAAGGGTGGGCCAACACCAAATTAAATTCCAGAATTACTTCTAAGTTATTTCTCAGCCAGGTGTCCAGATACTTTTGATCACATAGAGTAGATACAGTTATTAACTGCGAAAAATGGACGTCGTAGCCGCTATGAAAGTTTTCTGGTGTACACCTGTCCATGTTTACACTTACCTGATCAAGGAGAATGATACTAGTTTTTGTTATATGTGTAGGAGAACTAGCTGTCACACGCAGGTTATTGACTTCGATAATATTTAATATTTTTACTAAACGAGGGCTCTGGTTCAGAAAATCATATTAGAATCTCTACAGAATGCCAGTGTTTCCCAGCAATCATTAGTCGTCTAGAGCAAGGTGCAATTGTTGAAAAGAACTCAATGTTGCTATCAGGAGATCTATATGCATACAAAATAATAGTTTCTTTCTACTAATTTCTTTCACAACATAATTTGGATACAGAGGCTATACTGCTATGATCTAAGTTTCCCTTTCCTTCACGTTTCGATTCTGTTCCACAAACAGAGATTGCACGATTAAAATAAGATATTTTTAAGTGTCGAAAATACTCATTTTGTAACCAGAGTTCACAACATAAAACTGAAATATCTTTCCGTTCACTGTGTTAATGACTGCACATTCTGGAGTACAATCTTCAGAGTGTGTTTACAATTTAGCTGTGCATCTTATTTTTTACGAATCTTGACTCCATCTCTAAAAAATACTGTTCACTCTTTTTCTAAGACTTAGAATCTTTCTTAATGACCCGTATGTTCAAAGTACTTTGGGGTCCTTTCATGCTGTGCCTTTAGTAGCTGAATTTTATGAATGATTAAGTTTCTTTACTCAAGAACTTTTTATGACTGTAATTTAAATGAAGGCCATGGCTGGTATGCATACGCGACTTCACATATAGACTGCGGTTCCCTCACACAAATTTCGCTACAGTGTGACACCTGTCAAATTCGCACCGCCTGCGCTCCTTTACCACAGATTTCGCCAGCCAAAGAGGTCGCATCAGTGTGGGGGAGGCCTTATGCCTTCTTTAGCTCGTGTACACTCGCTGCGAACCCAACATTGTTATTATGGAGCGAGTGCGATGTTTTCGCCTTCAGCGGATGCTCGGAGAGAGTTACGCAGACGTACAGGAAAGCAGAGAAAGTAAGGCTTCCGGATCCATTGTGAAATGGTGGTATCTCAGAGGAGACGGAAAGTCGCAGTAAGCATACATCCTCTCCAAACATGAATGAGCTCCAGTTTAGGAAAGTCACATTTGAATACATTAGACAGAAGCTCTTTCTATTGTTACTATTTGGCTTCTAGCGCAAAACTACACTGGTTCGCAAAACTTTAAGGACGAAAGTAAATTCCGCATGAAGTGTCACAGTCAAGTAATTAATGACCTGCAAAAATGCAGTATGAAACGTAACGGCCATGTTGCACTCAGAATTTGAAATTTCCTTAACCGCACTGTTTGGAACTGACGTAAGCATTTCTGTTATACATAATTTTCAAATGCACATATAAACGCCTTAATATTAAAAACACTGCATACACTGAACGTATGCGGATATAGTACCGAGTCATGTGCTGAGAAGTGAAAAGCTGAGAATGTACCGTATTCACAGATTCGGAGATGATGTGATGGCATTCTTCGCTTTTTACATCTATCTCTGTACACTGCATGATACTTTAGGGTGCGTGGTGGAGGGTATTTCTGGTACCACTATCTGTTTGTCCCATTCCCTCTGCTATTCGCAAATTTCATATGGCAATAATGATTGTGATGAACTCCGTATCTGTTTCTCGGATTTTTCTCATTCGGTCATTTCGCGAGACGTACGTGGGAGGAAGCAATACATTGCACACTTCTTCCCGAAACTTACTCTCGAAACTTCCATAGAAAACCTACCTGTGACGTACAACGCCTCTTATATAGCGTCTGCTACTGGAGTTTGTGGGGCACTCTCGCGCCGGTTAAACGATCTCATGACGCGCATCTCTGCACTGAATCTTCTCTACCTCTTCTGTTAATCCAACCTGGCAAGAGTACCAGTCTGATGAGCAATATTCGAGAATCGGTCGAACAAGTGTTTACAAGATTCTTCTTTCGTGGACGAATTACATTTCTTTAAGGATACAGGGTACTTATAAATGGTGGAAAAATCGAATTTTTTATGACTTTCTTAAATTCTATATCCTTTCCTGGTTACAATGATATATACATTATAGGGTTTCAAATGAAAAAATGACCTACATGTGCCAAATTTTAAAGCCACAGTCGTGTATAGCACCACGGCCCCTTTATTTCTGTTACAGAAACCGATATTATTTCGAAAATAACTATGAACTTTCTGTTTCCAGCGATTATACGTATGATACATTGTACATGTTGGTAACAGTGCAGGTTTCTAGTCTCTATAAATGATTATATTTGCTAGTATTTACCTTTGTTTCGCTGAAGCAGTTTGTTCACGAGTTAAAGAATGTTTGTTGTCCAAGTGCTACGTACATATCGTGGAAGTACATATCCTTTAGTGTGCAATAAATACGAACTATACCGCGCATAAAAAAATCCAATAAAAGGAAATTCCGTGGTAACCTGTTCACAAACAAAGCAAGCCACACTGTTGGAATTAACCTATGTATCAGTTCTTCAGGGGAGAAACTCCCACATGGCACGGCTCTTCAAATTTTTGTGTTAAAAATGGCGCTGTTTGTAGTGAATTTATTGTCGTTGATGTGGGCATCTTATATTCTTCGTAAAGGATGTGGCGAAATGTAAACAATGTGATGGTGTAGGCTGTCTGTAAATAACTGAACAACAAAGTAGCGGGGGGGGGGGGGGGGAGGATTAGAGTCAAAATTAGTTGTTCTGTATAGATCCTGCAATAAATCTACCTCGAAAATGACTTCGAACATTGTGCAGTATTCATATGATGTGAGTTTGAAGTTAGTGTATGCAATGCGTGCAATAGGAAAAGGAAAAAAAAGGTTGCTCAAACGTTTGATTTGATGGACCTGCCTCCTCCCCAAAGTAGGTTCAGAAAGTACATAAAAATACTTTAAGGCGCCTTGACGGTTGTGTCTAAAGCATCTATGAAACGTGCGGTAGAAGAAACTGTAAATATTAGTGGCACCAGGGACATTGCTGTTGCACTTGATGGGACGTCCCAACGTCGAGGACATCGTTCCTTGAATGGCGCTGTAACTGCTACTTCTCTGGAGAATGGAAAAGTCGTTGATGTTGAGTGCCAAACTGCCATGGTAACAATGAAGGACATATTCAACATCAGTGTTCTATAGTGGAGGTATGGAGTGCCATGGAGCTCTAAAAATATTTCAGAAGTCGGTGCTCGCTTATAACGTTAGATATACGAAATACCTAGGCGATGGGGACTCTAAAGCTATCAATAAAATTAATGAGTTCAGTGTTTGTGGTGATACCTTGGTAACAAAACTGAAGTGTTGTGGACATGTGTAAAAGAGAATGGGTGCTAGATTGAGGAAGCTACAAAGAGAAATGAAAGGAAAGTTGCTATCTGATGGAAAATTTCTGTCTGGCCGAGGCAGATTGACAGAAACTGAAATAGACCTTCTTCAGAGTTATTATGGACTGACCATTAGACAAAGTGCACCTCTGAATGATGTTATAGCAATGAGAAAAGCTGTATGGGCCACCTACTTTTATAAGTTGTCCATAGATGTCCACCCTGTTGACGGACGTTGCCCTAAAGGAGCAGATTCTTGGTGTGCTTACGAAAAATAAAAATAAACATGGTCAAATACACCATCATAAGCTTTCACTTCACGAGCCTCTTATGAATGAAACAAAACCAATTTTTAGAGACCTCAGTGATCCTATTTTGCTTAGTAAATGACTTCACGGGGGCACTCAGAATACAAATGAAATTTTTAGCCATTGCATATGGGAAAAATTACCCAAGAATGTTTTTGTTGGACTAAATACATTAAATGTTGGTATACTAGATATGTTTCAATGATGCAGTGATAGGAGGGTTGGAAGCCCTGAGAAATTTAGGCATAAAATGTGGCTCACAATATGGAAGATCAGTTGCTTGCGTGTGACAGACAACAGGTGCATGAAGCTGATAGATTCGCTCTTCAAGTTACCATAGAAGCAAGAAGTGCTAAAAGGAAAGCTAAGAGAAAGCTTGAAGATGAAATGCTGCAGGATGAAGATTATGCTTAAGGAATGTTCTGAGGCACAGTTTAATTGGACTTATATCTTCATTCGAAATTTCCCACAAGTTGTATTTTTCAGAATTCAGGCACAAATATTTCCTGAAGTTTATAAAGAATTGCTCTAATTTTTTCTGTGACTTGCAATAGTCCATTCTTATGTAGTAGGCCACAGCTTTACTGCAGAATCAACTAAATTATAGAAAGAGTAACATTTTCACTGGCGAAAAATTATAAACATTAAAATGTAAAATGTGATATTTTTTATCCTTGTAATATACATAATAGGTGGAATTAAATAGGTCTAGTACCTCAGCCATCATGCCATGCATATCTGGTAAAAATTTGGTCTCCCTCAATATAAAACATTGGATTAAATCGTACCTCAAATTGAGGAAGCAAAATTGCATCAATTTCTTTGTGATTTTTTAAGTAACGGTAAGCAACTTAAAAAATATTCAAAATACTTCTAATTTGTTTAGAAAGTGTGCTGAATTACCTGATATCAACAAATAATCTGTAAAACATACACATAACAAACAGCGCCTGAAAGAAATAGATGTTGATTTTTACACAACATTGAGCCGGAAAAGTACCCTGTATCCGTAATATTCTTCCATCTCCCATCTGCTTTTACTGTAATGCAATGGTTCCCAACTTTTCGAGACAATCACTCCTGAACGACATCATATAGAAACCAATACCCCAAACAGAGTTTAATATCTACCTTAATTTGAGGGTAGAAAAAGATAATTAGACGCAGTTATTCACAAACTAGCAGGAGAATACATCATTCCAAATATACAAAAACACATGTAAAATAAAATCCAGCCACAGCTCAGAACAATCCAAACTGAGCAAGGATGACATGGTTTACTAATCTATACCTGTGCACTATTTCCATTGGCAGCCACAAGACTCACACCGTGTACACTGCGAGAAAAAACCTACTGAGGATGCCGCAGTTGTGGTGAAACATGCGCAGGTAGAAAAACAAAAAAATTGTAAGTTTGCAAAAAGACGAATCCGTCCTTAATTCATTATTACTGAAGAAAATAGTTGAACGTTCCAATTTTGAAAGTTACAGGAAAATACACAACTCAACGTATTTTTGTTAGTGTTGTATTAAACAAAGAACTGCTGAAAGTCAATGAGATGATTGGTATTGTTTATTTTTAACACTCCTTTTTATATTCGGTTTGGTCTCGGCTAGTGCACGTCGCAAATCGTGTTCCAAATTCAATTGGTTCCTTGGAATCAATACTGTTAACGCTTTTTCTGTTAATAATGGATACCCTGCCTTCTATAAAATGTCACCAGTTCTGTTTTGGAGAAATCTATTTTCAGTATTCCCCTTCACGTAGCCCAAGAAAATCTGATTTGGCTTAAATTTACTCTCTGAAAATATAGCATTAATAGTAAATAAAATATAATGCAAGTGATGTTGATGAGTTTCGGTTTACGTCTATTTGCAACTGAATTAACTAATGTTTTGCCATAAATGTTCCGCCTCAATTTATTATGAAGCATTTTCAGTAGCCTGAAATATACACATTTTACTTACTGCTCCTGCCATATATTCACCTGCACTTGGACGTATTCTCAGAATCATCAACATAATGTTGCTATACTTTGTTCATAGTTAAGTTTAACGTGGGTGTCAGCATTACTTTTTCTGTACAAAAATGTTCAAATGTGTGTGAAATCTTATGGGACTTAACTGCTAAGGTCATCAGTCCCTAAGCTTACTCACTACGTAACGTAAATTACCCTAAGGACGAACACACGCACCCATGCCCGAGGGAGGACTCGAACCTCCGCCGGGATCAGCCGCACAGTCCATTTTACTGTACTTTGTTAATTCCAAGTTTAACACGAATTGCTCTATGTACGTAAAATAAAGCTTCATCAATCCAAAGACAGTGTTTTACCATGCGTGGCCCTGTTGAGAATGGAATGTCCTTGCCTTCCTCCAACTTTTAGCCAGCCTGATATACAGTAAACCACTGTCTAACGTGGATTTAGAACCACGGTGTAGCTCTCAATTTATCATATCAACAAACATTGTCAGAGGGAAAAGTGTAATAAGTGAAAGATAAAAACCCTAGAACTGACAAGGGATCGAACCCGAGGCTCTAGATTTGTAGTTTACAACTGACAAGGGGAAGGCCTCAGACACGGCCAACAGACACGGCTCCGATTTGGTAGGTCGTGTTCAACCTAAAACGGAGAGGCCCTGTGGTGTTACCGCCAGACACCACACTTGCTAGGTGGTAGCCTTTAAATCGGCCGCGGTCCGCTAGTATACGGCGGACCTGCGTGTCGCCACTATCAGTGACTGCAGAGCGAGCGCCGCCACACGGCAGGTCTAGAGAGACTTCCTAGCACTCAGCCCCAGTTGTTCAGCCGACTTTGCTGGCGATGGTTCACTGACTTCTACGCTCTCATTTGCCGAGACGATAGTTAGCATAGCCTTCAGCTACGTTATTAGCTACGACCTAGCAAGGCGCCAGTATCCGTACTATTGATATTGTGAATCATGTACCATAAAGAGCGACGTTCTCCATGAATGGATTAAAGTTAAGTATTCCACCAGCTACGTCCGTTTTTTCTCAATTCTAATTCCCTTGTCATGTTCCAGACCTCACGCCAGCCTGCGTGAGCTGAGACGCGTGCATTTCGGCCTCCTTTATGTATGCGGGTTGGCCCTCCTGCCAACCACAACAGGCCTCTCTAAGATATTTTGCGTCAACACGCCCGCAATTTTGAGAAAATCACTCCTAAAGGCTATGACGAGCAACCTCATTTTGTTAGTTATAGTTCGTTGCAATTGTTCGTGGCAGACGTCCCCCGACGCCCGTTGAAATTCATTATTGATCCATTCACTCAGTTTTCTTCATTACAGAGGACGACTAACCCTCTGACCGAACACACACACACACACACACACACACACACACATATATATATATATATATATATATATATATATATATATATATATATATATATATATATTTTAGGGCCTCCCATCTCCCCTTCTAGCCCTTTCATTCGCTCTCCTTCATGCGCCTTTTTCGGCGAGCTTCAGTGCCCCACCTCTTTTTATTTTTTCCTTTTAAATGGGTTATGAAACTGAATTGCACCTTGAAGACAATGTTAGAAAATTGTAAATTGTAATCCGAATTGATTACGGTGAAAATAACTCTCTCCATAATACTATTTACTGCATTAACGAAACGCAAAATATTCTACCATTAGACTCTAAACAAAAAAGAGAGAAACGAAAGTAAACATTAAGGGAGGGAATTGAACTTCTTCAGTGATGCACGATTGCATGAGAATAGTTTTTCCCTACTATCCTTGTGCTGTAGCGTGACTCCTATTACTTCTTGGGAAAACATACTTTTTCGAGGTTCTGTTGAGGCCTTCACGGCTACCGTATCGGTCCCGGGGCACACAAAGTCCCCACTGTACTTCGCCCTCAACATCCATGCCCGAGGCAGGACTCGAACCTGCGACCGTAGCAGTCGCACGGTTCCGGACTGCGCGCCTAGAACCGCGAGAAGATATCCTGTATAGGTACATGAAACTCATAAAGGAATCTGTTGTTGCCAAAAAGTCTGCTTGTTGTTGCAGCATTATTCGTGGTTAATATACAATAGATGTTAAGTCTTTGAATAACATTCGACCAAAAAATTCAAACTTGCCAACAAGTAGTTTAATAAAAAGATTATTTCCACGGAACATTGCCCTACTTTTTAACAATGGTGTCAACCACTGACAACAGCTCTATTTCAGTACAGCACAATAATTGCGCCACTTGCAAACTAAACTTGTTCCAACTGCGATACGGCGACGTCCCAACTTGAATGACGGCGCAGCTGCGCCCAACTAAGTGAGCATGAAACCTCATATTCCTGTGACGCACTGGCAACATGAGGAACGCTGTGTGCACGCACCTTAACATATTCAGATTATTCTCTGAGGAAACTCTGAAAAAGTACATAAGATTGGTAAACAAATTCCCACTGACTAAAAATTGATATTGGTCTATTATGAACATAAAACATTATTTCGATTTTTATGAGGAGATTAGAGTTTAACGCCCCGTGGACAGTGAGGTCATTGGAGCACAAGTTCGGATTAGCAAAGGATGGGGAAGGAAACCGGCCGTGCCCTTTCAAAGAAACCATCGTGGTATTTGCCTGAAACGATTTAAGGAAACCACGGGAAACCTAATTCAGGATGGCCGGAGACGGGTTTGAAGCGTCGTCCTCTCGAATGCGCGTCCATTGTGCTAACCACTGCACCACCTCGCTCGGTCTCTGTATGTTAGCTACTTTGTTCTGCAGACATATATTACCTAAACTGCAACAGCCGGAAAGTAGCAACATTGCTTATAAATTATGGCGGATGCAAGAGGTTGTTAAAGTAGTACAACCTTCTCGATACCTAAAAAATGGTGGTTGGAATGTGGTTCAGAAATTACTAGCGGATGACTACAAAAAGTTTTCGAAAGACTTGTAGAGATCGTTGGGGGATGCATTTCGCAAAAAAGACATTTTCAGGCGTCCAATTTCTGCCTCCTTAGGATCAGCAGTCGCACTTTGCACTCATAATTCACTGCCTATTCTTTGGACAACAGGAAGTGAGTTACTTAACTTCGACGAATCGTAACACGTATGACCAATAATGAACACATAGCCACTTCAGCATCAGATTGCGATGTGAGACTAAGACGCAAAAGAATAAAATATTTTTACGAAATAGTTCCCTGCAATAGTTTGACAAAGCGGCATACTGAAAAAAACATGTGAATGCCAAATCTGTCGTTTTTAATTTTTTATGCAAAATGTAAATCATTTTCCTATTGCAGGAGCAGTGCGGTCACCTCTTTTATACATGTCTAAATCAGGCGTTTTCAAATGTTCAAATGTGTGTAAAATCTTATGGGACTTAACTGCTAAGGTCACCAGTCCCTAAGCTTACACACTACTTAACCTAAATTATCGTAAGGACAAACACACACACACACACACCTCCGCCGGGACCAGCCGCACAGTCCATGACTGCAGCGCCTTAGACCGCTCGGCTAATACCGCGCGGCCAGGGGTTTTCAGGAGGCAGCTTGGCGAGCACAAGCATTCTGACAAAATGGCGAGGGCAGACGACGTGTGTAGCGCAGTGTGCTCTTTCATTCGATGCTAAATCTGTTGTAGCATTGGTCACAGGCGAAGCTATTCAACCCACTATGATGATAATGAGTACTTTCTCTTTCTGTAGTAATGGGAATGAAGTAACAAAATACACCTCACAGCGTTCTATGACGATTTTTCTCGCCCTGTATTTCCTCGAGTCGCAAGCTTGTAGTCACGAATATGCCCACACCTGTGTCTCAAACGTTTATTTTGAAGTGAAAAAGTCGGCTTTTAGATTGTACCTATTTACGTCATTTATGATGATATTTTTACGATTACTGTTCAGTGGTAACAGAACTACGGATACAAAAGAAACTTACACATCTGTTTATTTATCATTTATGTTCAGTAGTAAACGAAAGGCAGTGCTGTTGGTTAGGAATTTCTTATCCAAGAGTTAGCGCCTGGATAGGAAAAACTTCGCTCACCTGTTTCTTTTTCTCATCTCAACCCAAATACACTGAGAAGGTAGAGAAATCGGAGGCACTCACTTCGTGTCCGTCGACTTGGTTGACGAGCTAACAACTGAGTAACCAAGGAAGAACAGTGAGCAAGCCGTTAACTCGATGGAGTAAATAACGAACTGCCGCAACAATGCAGACAAGTAGCCAGCTGCAGCTATTATACGTGCAAACTAAGCTGGCACTCGGCGCAGTTGCTGATGGGATCGACTGTACACGGGAATGCCTTTATGGAGGCTCCCATGAGTTGCCGCACCGAGTGTCAACTTAGTTGGCACGTGTAGAATCTGTCATCTACTGCGCGCGAAGTTCCAGTAACGTCCGTCATTAATACATTAGCTACGACCTCCACCACGTACCGTCATGTGTTAACTCATTTGTGAGACTTTTAGAATTAGCAACCTATCTTCAAAGTTATTAGTCTAATGAGGTTTAATGTGATAATTAAATTTTAGATTGGTCCAGATAGTTACCCTTAGCGAATGTGCAGCCATTACTGAGGTAGAACAAACTGATTATTCTAAGTCATGAAATATATATACTCCTGGAAATTGAAATAAGAACACCGTGAATTCATTGTCCCAGGAAGGGGAAACTTTATTGACACATTCCTGGGGTCACATACATCACATGATCACACTGACAGAACCACAGGCACATAGACACAGGCAACAGAGCATGCACAATGTCGGCACTAGTACAGTGTATATCCACCTTTCGCAGCAATGCAGGCTGCTATTCTCCCATAGAGACGATCGTAGAGATGCTGGATGTAGTCCTGTGGAACAGCTTGCCATACCATTTCCACCTGGCGCCTCAGTTGGACCAGCGTTCGTGCTGGACGTGCAGACCGCGTGAGACGACGCTTAATCCAGTCCCAAACATGCTCAATGGGGGACAGATCCGGAGATCTTGCTGGCCAGGGTAGTTGACTTACACCTTCTAGAGCACGTTTGGTGGCACGGGATACATGTGGACGTGCATTGTCCTGTTGGGACAGCAAGTTCCCTTGCCGGTCTAGGAATGGTAGAACGATGGGTTCGATGACGGTTTGGATGTACTGTGCACTATTCAGTGTCCCCTCAACGATCACCAGAGGTGTACGGCCAGTGTAGGAGATCGCTCCCCACACCATGATGCCGGGCGTTGGCCCTCTGTGCCTCGGTCGTATGCAGTCCTGATTGTGGCGCTCACCTGCACGGCGCCAAACACGCATAAGACCATCATTGGCACCAAGAAAGAAGCGACTCTCATCGCTGAAGACGACACGTCTCCATGTGTCCCTCCATTCACGCCTGTCGCGACACCACTGGAGGCGGGCTGCACGATGTTGGGGCGTGAGCGGAAGACGGCCTAACGGTGTGCGGGACCGTAGCCCAGCTTCATGGAGACGCTTGCGAATGGTCCTCGCCGATACCCCAGGAGTAACAGTGTCCCTAATTTGCTGGGAAGTGGCGGTGCGGTCCCCTACGGCACTGCGAAGGGATCCTACGGTCTTGGCATGCATCCGTGCGTCGCTGCGGTCCGGTCCCAGGTTGACGGGCACGTGCACCTTCCGCCGACCACTGGCGACAACATCGATGTACTGTGGAGACCTCACGCCCCACGTGTTGAGCAATTCGGCGGTACGTCCACCCGGCCTCCCGCATGCCCACTATACGCCCTCGCTCAAAGTCCGTCAACTGCACATACGGTTCACGTCCACGCTGTCGCGGCATGCTACCAGTGTTAAAGACTGCGATGGAGCTCCGTATGCCACGACAAACTGGCTAACACTGACGGCGGCGGTGCACAAATGCTGCGCAACTAGCGCCATTCGACGGCCAACACCGCGGTTCCTGGTGTGTCCGCTGTGCCGTGCGTGTGATCATTGCTTGTACAGCCCTCTCGCAGTGTGCGGAGCAAGTATAGTGGGTCTGACACACCGGTGTCAATGTGTTCTTTTTTCCATTTCTAGGAGTGTATTTCTTCTGTTACCCATGGTTTCTTCGCAGCTACCTTCTTTGTACCTATGTTTTCCTTCCCAACTTCTGTGATGGCCCTTTTTAGAGACGTCCATCCCTCTTCAACTGTGTTGCCTACTGCGCTATTCCTTATTGTTGTATCTATAGCGTTAGAGAACTTCAAATGTATCTCGTCATTCCTTAGAACTTCCGTATCCCACTGCTTAGCGTATTGATTCTTCCTGACTAATGTCTTGAACTTAAGCCTACTCTTCATCACTACTATATTGTGATCTGGGTCTATATCTGCTCCTGGGTACGCCTTACAATCCAGTATCTGATTTCGGAATCTCTGTCTGACCATGATGTAATCTAATTGAAATCTTCCCGTATCTCCCGGCCTTTTCCAAGTATACCTCCTCCTCTTGTGATTCTTGAACAGGGTATTCGCTATTACTAGCTGAAATTTGTTACAGAACTCAATTAGTCTTTCTCCTCTTTCATTCCTTGTCCCAAGCCCATATTCTCCTGTAACCTTTTCTTCTACTCCTTCCCCTACAACTGCATTCCAGTCGCCCATGACTATTAGATTTTCGTCCCCTTTTACATACTGCATTACCCTTTCAATATCCTCATACACTTTCTCTATCTGTTCATCTTCAGCTTGCGACGTCGCCATGTATACCTGAACTATCGTTGTCGGTGTTGGTCTGCTGTCGATTCTGATTAGAACAACCTGCTCACTGAACTGTTCACAGTAACACACCTACCTTCCTATTCATAACGAATCCTACACCTGTTATACCATTTTCTGCTGCTGTTGATATTACCCGATACTCATCCGACCAGAAATCCTTCTCTTCCTTCCACTTCACTTCACTGACCCCTACTATATCTAGATTGAGCCTTTGCATTTCCCTTTTCAGATTTTCTAGTTTCCCTACCACATTCAAGCTTCTGACATTCCCCCCCCCCCCCCCCCCCCCCGGCTCGTAGAATGTTATCCTTTCGTTAATTATTCAATCTTTTTCTCATGGTAACCTCCCCCTTGGCAGTCCCCTCCTGGAGATCCGAATGGGGGAGTATTCTGGAATCTTTTGCCAATGCAGAGATCATCATGACACTTCTTCAAGTACAGGCCACATGTCCTGTGTATACACGTTACGTGTTTTTAATGCAGTGGTTTCCATTGCCTTCTGCATCCTCATGTCGTTGATCATTGCTGATTCCTCCACCTTTAGGGGCAATTTCCCACCCCTAGGACAAGAGAGTGCCCTGAACCTCTATCCACTCCTCCGCCCTCTTTCACAAGGCCGTTGGCAGAATGAGGCTGACTTCTTATGTCGGAAGTCTTCGGCCGCCAATGCTGATTATTTATCAAAATTTAGGCAGTGACGGGGATCGAACCTGGGACCGAAGACGTTTTGATTATGAATCAAAGACGCTACCCCTAGACCACGGGTTGCACCTACATAGAAGCACAAAACCCCTCTCACGGATAAAACGTAAAACTAAAGCTGCTGCTGAGGCATCGTCGCCCAACACAGAAGGTAGGGAGCTGGGAAGGTTAAAAGTCCGTCGAAGAGCGGCTAAAAGTGGGCAGTCGAGCAAGAGGTGGACGACTGTCATTTGGGAGCCTTGCGACGGAGTAGGTAACCATGCATTTGCCATGTATGACCAATGTTGAGCTGGCAGAGGACAACTGATTCCCTGTGAGAGGACCGCATGGAAGACTTCCACACATTCGTAGTCTCCTTAATGACATGCACTTTTTTGTGCATACTGTCATGCCATTCCGTCTTCTAAAGACAGAAAACCCTGCGGAGTAAGACAAAACGCAGGTCAGCTTCAGACATGCCCATCTCCAGAAGCGGTTAGGGCTTAGGAGCGGGGATAATTATCCTGTTTCATCAATGTGAGGGGAAGGCACCCATGGGCCTAATACAGTTGAAGTCCCTGAGTAGATGTTGCCTCTGTATAATATCCAAATGTTGGATCTGGGCCTGGGTTCGTGTCATGTGAAGAGCTAAGAGCCTCTAAGAATTCCCATTCAGCGAACAGTTCATTGTAGGGTTCAACTTGGTGGGGGTTGAAACAGAGGGGAGTCTGTTCAATTAGTGTTTATGCCAGAGAAAGGTAGCAGTATTGGAAGAGGACGCCAATGCTGTTTCAAAATGTGTCACAAGGTGTTCTGCAAGGACCAATGAATCAGTAGAAAGAGCACCTTGAAGTATAAGACCCTGGACAAGTGACTTCCATTGGCAGCCAAGAAGGCTATGGAGCTTGGGCCAAACCTATGATGAAGCGGCATATGACCCAGGGTGGAAACATAGCGCTCAAGCATTTCCTTTTACTCTGCTGAATAAGGTACTGAACCTTAGCATGAAGACGCTTAAAAGTATGGAGGTTGGTCCATGAAGGATTTCGTTTAAATCGCTGCAGCGCCCGTCGGTGGTCCTGGACAACGACTGCTACGTCCTTGGACCACCATAGTACCGACCAACGGCGAGGGGGATCAGTGAATACAGGGACAGCAGTGCAAGCAGCTTGAAGAATAGTGGCAGAGATGCCCTGCATGACCGCATCAATGCAATGCGAGAGAGAGATGTCAAAATGCACAGCAGATGTACGGTAAGGCCAATTGGCTCTGCGGAACACCCAACGTGGGGATCTGTCTGCCTGGCGGCAGCAGGGGAACAGTAGAGTCACCAGAAAGTGCTCACTGACACAAAGGTCGTCATGGAAGATCAATGTATGGAAGCCAAAAGGGCAGACGAGGAGATCGTGAGATTAATAGTAGTGAAGGTGCCATGAGCAGCACTGAAGTGAGTAGGGGAACAGTCATTGAGGAGACACAAGTTAAAGTCTGTAATAAGTTGGTCAATTAGAAGATCCCTTCCCAACAAAGTGCCACTGCCACACAGGGCGTGTTGTGCATTGAAGTCCCCAAGGAGGAGATATGGAGACAGGAGCTGCTATGTTCAGGGAGACAGTACAACATAGGGGAGTGGCCTTCTTGTGTAATTGTACTCATGGGAAACTGCAGACCTTCAACAGTTTTACATGTTGTAGTTTTTCTATTACTTCAGCAAATTAATTTAAGCCACTGGAATATTATGTCTATAAAATTTACAGTTGATAGAGCAGAACATTGAAGTACCTGTGGTTCCACTGCATACTTAACTGCTGCTGAAACACTATGATTCAAAAGTGTTTAAGTGGGACCAACTCTTATTTTATGTTGATGCCTTGGTCTTATTACATTTTCTCATATATTCCAAGCAATGTACAGTTTTTCTTCTTCGTCAATATCAAACAGGTTTACGACAGGCTCAACAGAGACTATTGCAAGTGACAAATTATTGCCTTCAGTGACTTGTTTGGGGAGCACAGTGTGCTTGGAAACTGTTAGATGGTTTCATTCTTCAGAATGAGAGTTACACCAGTCATGAAATGCACCTTCTTAACAGAATCTTTGTAATTCATCTCAAATTTATGAGGAGTAAAATGAAGCTGATAAACGAGAACAGATGTTAATATGTAATACGATATGGAATTTAAAGCTATATAACACATAAAGTAAACTTAAGAAGACAGTAGTATTAAGCGAAGAGAACGGAAACTAAAAAGGAAAAATGCACGAATGAACGGGAGTCACTCTTTCAGACCTTGCATTTGATGTCCAACACGCTGTTAATTACGCCACAAGTGTTTTCAAGTTGTTATTGGTATGTAGTGTAACTTATTCTTCACAGTTAAGTAATCCAAAATGAAAGAAAAGTTTGTTTTTTCACTTTCTAGCAGACTCTTATCTAAAATATCTTTCCTTCCACTTCAATGCAGCAAGGCGAAAGCATTGCGGAATTCGGAAAATTCTACCTCCATCCTCTGCCTTTGAATCGCAGTTTATTGCACAACACTCGGCGGTCTTCACCATACTTTTGTTAGGCTCTTAATTTCATGTAAAATAAGTCTCTATGTTTCACATACCTATTTGTACTAAGATAACCGCTAATTAAATCAGTTCTCCTGTGCTACTTAGTACAAAATGGCTACCTTGTACCATGTGACAACCAGCTTACCAATGGCAGCACTCAGTTGTCGACAATCAAAAAATAAAAGTTTGGTGCTACTTTCATTATTCAGAGCTTTAGACGCATGCTTCTAGGGCTGCCTCTGTCATCATGGCGTTGAGTCTCGCCTTCAATGAGGATTTTCTCCCTTGGTGGCTCTGCCAGTTGCTCGCCTGAATACTCAGTGTACGAAACATAACTTGCAGGGCTGGATATGTGCGGTTTGGGGCCAGGATCCATAACCTCATCTATTGCTGAGCATGAAGTAACTGTTCCCTACATGTAAGTGCGACAGCATCTGCTTACGGAGACAGTTCAGGAAACACATATAAAGCTCTGAGAACTGTCTGCAGGAGCCACTGTAACCAAAGTAATTTCATGGACTGATCTGAATGGATTTCGGGACCCACCAAAGCATGTAGCGATCGCAGTAGCTGAGATGAGGATTCCGCTGTACCAAAATCACTGTCTACAATCTTTTTTAAAACAAGATTCTGTATGATCAAGAAATCGGTGCACGTCAGTCCCTGCAAATACTGTAGAAAAGCAGCGAGGCAGAGTATCCTCAACTTGCTCAATATTGTTCAAGTCCAGCTGTAAGACGATGACAGCGAACTGGTCAACGCCTGCAAAAAATGTACTGCAGTTTAAAAATGGCGTCCACTTGTGCAAACCAGAACTGAGGCCTCATAAGCCAGAAAGGCAGTACCTTTACATTAACCTGTCTTGATAAGGTCTCACTGAGAGGGGCAGGAGGTTACTCAGGCACAGCAGGTGACTGTTGAGAAGAACCTGTTGCCAGCAGTTCTTGCTGTCCTGTCTTGTCATAATTATATTGGATTGTAGTTAAGGGTTAGAAAAGAAAAAGCTACCCACTGATCATGTTGACGTCACCACAGCATTTTCTCTGTTCCCAAGCCGAAGAGACTTAACACATCTCCATATATCTGTGACATTAGTATCTTTACATTTTTTTAAAAAAAATGCTGTCTTTCTTCTTTTTCTTTAAAATGCGAATCAATTGGGAATCTATTTTCTTAACTGCATGTACCTATCGAATTATTGGTTTGCATGAATTCCTCAGTGCGTTTTTCCTTGCTACAATCGTTCTCAAACATTCTGCATCCCACCAAATGGTTGGATTTTTCACTGGTTTCTTTGATATTTTCTTCGTTGGAATTGCTTCAGAAGCTGTTCAGTTTATGTTTGATAAATGCTTTGTAAACACCCTGTACATCGTGGTATATTCTCCATTCTGAAATTTGGTGGCTACTCTTTCTTGTATTCTTCTACTTGCATTGCTTTTATTCTCCACTTTCCACCTATCCCTATCTCCTTGTCTAATGTAGGAATTATTCTTAGGTTCATTTCAATTGGGAGATGATCTGAGTCCAGTGTATGACTCCGAACTGTTCAGTAAGCTAAAGTAGCCACTTCTGGTGAACATGTGGTTAGGTGTACAACCGTCTGCTGTCTACCTCGACAAGATACTTTGGTGGGTTTTCTATTATAAAGCAGTACTAAACTGTAGTCTTCACTCACCTCTTCCAGATGTATCCCATAGCCATCTGTAACTCCACATCCTCATAAAACATTATGTGTATTAAAGTCACCATGCACTTGATACAGCAGCTGCCTTTGGGTAAAAATATTTCTCCGTGCTCTGTCCTGAATTCTGGCTCTTGGTCTAGTGATTAGAGAGAAACTGTGCCTCTGTGAATGAATTCTAACACCTACAACTCTAATCTCTTCGTCCAGAGGAAGCTGCACAGGCAAAATTGTGTAAAAAAGATTCTTTCAGACAAGATTCACTACACCTCCTCTCTCATCCATTCTGTCCTTTCTTATAACACTGCAGCTGGAAACACTATACTTGGAGGTAGGTTTGAACCATCTGAGAATGCTGTGACATTAATTCTTGTAGCAAACTTTCTTTATTGGATATGCTGATCGTACATTTGACTGTGAAATATTAAGCATTATCTTGTTTAATGAGTTGTTCGATATTTTTCCTGATTTCTTGTAGATATATATTTCCACATTCCGTTAATTTTATTTGCTCTATTATAGGTAATATTAAGTGGAAGATACCGTCCATTAACCTTCGATTGCATTTCGTGTCTTACTTGGTAGTGATGCTTACGTTGTGAAGTGAAGGTACATACAGATTTGAAAGTATTGGTTCTGTTGGTCTCTGAGAAAATATGTTACCTGAACGACATGCACTCCAGTTGCTGGTGTTCTCGCTGTTTTCACATTACGTTGAGGAGTGAAATGGGTTGCTCTTGGCCATAGTTGATGGGTTATGTTAATTTCCTGGTGTGTGCAACGCATTCTCTTTAGAGGTGGAAATTCTGCGGCACTGCATACCAAACGTATTGTTTGGAAGATTCTGTTCTACTGTGGTTTATGCTGCAGTGACACACTTTTTTATAAATTTAACATAATACTTGCTTTGTTGTATGTAGCTATGTTTTGTATTTGTTTCCTTCTGGTGTATTTACGGTTTCTTCAATATGTAGCTAGACGATTTTCTTGGAAGCAGATACAGAAAAGAGACGAAGATGTGCAAGTATGTGATGTGTGTTGCCCCTGCATTTTTCGCATCTGGTCTGCCCGCTGCATTGATTGTTAAGATGACCATAGCGCACATATTTGAAATATTGTCTCGTAGCAGGAATGCACAAGTTTGATGTTCGCAGAGCATTTCAGCCCCATTTTGTGTGACTCTTTTTGAAAACCTCCAGACCTTTATAATTTTAAATTCACTAATAATATCAGATACATCCTCTTCACGCATTGAAAGGTTAACGTCCCTGATTGCAACTTGTTTGTTCGTCATTTGTGTGGGAATATACACTTCCCAATTATTTTCTTTGACAACTTTTACGTGACTTAATTGGTATGCTGTCTCACTTTTTGCAAGCTCTCCTTTTACATGGCTCTCGTCAATAGCAGACACATTCACAATATCAGATTTCATAGCGAATACTTTTGCATAAATTTGTTCACCCACAACCGGTGGGTGGAGTTTACCAAAATTTTTTGTTGGGAATTACGATGTACACTACATATGGTCCCATATCTGTCTTCTTATATCTGTTCTGAGATGTTTTCATACTGTCGAAATTACTGTGTTTCATCCTGCGTGGTCTCTCTTTTGATTTCCTCCCAGCTGACACTTGTTGGTTGTGCAGGCTTTCCTGTGCTTGTCTCTTCAAGTCTTTGATGGAATTTTCACTTGCTATTTCCTCCAGTTTGTTTATTCATTGTCCTCTGGTCGTTAGCAAGATCCTTCTCATTGTCGTTTGTCATCTCGTGAAAGTTTATCCCTACCACAGTCTAACATAGACTGTGATTCCTACTAAAGTTCTGATTATAGTGGAGAACGTACCCACTGTAGCAGAGTGTGTCCTACCTGAATTGTGAGGAGCATGCGATACTGTGTGTTTATCTTCCTTCATCTTTTCCATCTCGCGAAACAGGATTTCTGCATGGCAGCAAACTAAAAAAAATTAATAAAAGCAAGATTATTCCAAAGTAACCAAAACATCGACAAATAACGCACACGATTCCTCCAGAATAAACTGAACGAAAATATACAAGAAACACATAATGGTAATCTAATTTGTTTTGACCTATACAATTCAAATGAAGGCAGAGACACCAGACATCCCCCGCATAAAACAAGATAATCGAAAAATGACACACACAGATCTCTCCAGAATAAACTGGACAAAAAAGAAATGAAAATTGGAACTGAATTTTTCGCTTGACCAATAGAGCTGATACCGAAAATCGCACCCCAAATCATGAAAACTAATATCGCAGTGTTCTTTAGGCCTACATAAATAGAACTGTACGTCAGTACCAAAGACAGTCCCTCCAAATGAAAATAGCAGAATGCAAAACTGATAACCAACACCTCAAAAACATTTACCTTCCACAACCCAGAATAAATTAAGAAGTCATAAAAATGTATACAAACTCAGAATAAATTAAGAGGTCACAAAAATGTACTTACCAGGCGTAGTCCACTCCAATTTAATCTAGGTTGGTCACTGAACATACTATAAACTGCAGACACAAACATACCCAAGTGCGCGCACACTCACCTTTACATTACCCCAAAAATGACCACACTTCACAAACCATTCCCACGTAATCACAGCTGATAGCAGTCTTCAAATATACCAACCATGTACGACTTCACACTACACAATATATTTACATTACAACAACAATTGGAATCACTGTGTATTCTGGGCCTATATACACTACTGGCCATTAAAATTGCTACACCACGAAGATGACGTGCTACAGACGTGAAATTTAACCGTCAGGAGGAAGATGCTGTGATATGCAAATGATTATCTTTTCAGAGCATTCACACATGGTTGGCGCCAGTGGCGGCACCTACAACGTGCTGACATGAGGAAAGTTTTCAACCGATTTCTCATACACAAACAGAAGTTGATCAGCGTTGCCTGGTGAAACGTTGTTGTAATGCCTCATGTAAGGAGGAGAAATGTGTACCATCACGTTTCCAACTTTGATAAAAGTCAGATTGTAGCCCATCGCGATTGCGGTTTATCGTATTGCGACACTGTTGCTCGCATTGGTCGAGATCCAATGACTGTTAGCAGAATATGGAATCGATGGGTTCAGGAGGCCTGGATCCCAACGGACTCGTATCACCAGCAGTCGACATGACAGGCATCTTATCCGCATTGCTGTAATGGATCATGCAGACACGTCTCGATTCCTGAGTCAACAGATGGGGATGTTTGCAAGACAACAATGATCTGCACGAACAGTTCAACGACGTTTGCAGCAGCATGGACTATCAGCTCGGAGACCATGGCCGCGGTTGCCCTTGATGCTGCATCACGGACAGGAGCACCTGCAATGGTGTAGCCAATGACGAACCTGGGTGCACAAATGGCGACACGTCATTTTTTCAGATGAATCCAGGTTCTGTTTACAGCATCATGATGGTCGCATCCATGTTTGGCGACATCATGGTGAACGCACATTGGAAGCGTGTATTCGTCATCGCCATACTGGCATATCAGCCGACGTGATGGTATGGGGAGCCATTGGTTACACGTCTGTCACCTCTTGTTTGCAGTGATTCACTTTGAACAGTGGACGTTACATTTCAGATGTGTTACGATCTACCCTTCATTCGATGCCTGCGAAACCCTACATTTCAGCAGGATAATGCACAACCACATATTGCAAGTCCTGTACGGACACTTCTGGATACAGAAAATGTTCGACTGCTGCCCTGGCCAGCACATTCTCCAGATCTCTCATCAATTGAAATCCTTTGGTCAATGGTGGCCGAGCAACTGGCTCGTCACAAGATGCCAGTCCCTACTTTTGATGAACTGTGATATCATGTTGAAACTGCATGGGCAGTTGTACCTGTACACGCTATCCAAGCTCTGATTGACTCAATGCCCAGGCGTATCAAGGCCGTTACTATAGCCAGAGGTGGTTGTTCTGGGTATTGATTTCTCATGATCTATGCACCTAAATTGCGTGAAAATGTAATCACATGTCAGTTCTAGCATAATATATTTGTCCAATGAATACCCGTTTATCTTCTGCATTTCTTCTTGGTGTAGCAATTTTAATGGCCAGTAGTGTAGCTCAAAAGAAGGTAGCAATACAGTTACATCCTCACAAAAGAAACACGTAATCGAAAAATAACACAAACAAGTTCCTCCAGAATGAACTAAACAAAAACGTATGAAAACCCCACAACTGGAATTGGTGTAGGGAAGTTCTATATAGCTCAAACAAAGACAGTGATACCAGACAATACCACCATCCCCCCTCCCCCCCCCCCCCCCACCACACACTTCTCCATGAAAAATGTCACATAATAATCAACAGATAACAACACGAATTCCTCCAGAATAAACTGAAGGAAAAAATATAAGCTGTCATTACAATAAATCAGTGAAGATGCACAACATTATCCAAACCCTTGTAGCAGCACATTTAGGCTGTGAGCAAGTGCATTAATGTATATGGGGCACTCCTCTTTGCATGCAGCTTGTGGAGATTTAGGTCAGATGGCTGAAACAGTTAAGGCAACCATTCTAGAGTAGAGGAGCATTCAGGTTTGACTTTAGGGCCAGCACAAATTTTTATCTGTCGCCATTGGATTCACTCAATGTGCTACATCAACAAAGTGTCAGATATTTCTTTCATCACATAATGAATACACATGCTGACTGAATCAATGGTGTCAGTAGTTTTGGAGATGCGTGCCCAAAAGAACACACCATACATGTATTAGATTACTGCTCATTCCACTCACAACCATTTGAACAATATTTGAGTTATGCACTGTTTGCAAAAAATCATAGATTACACCTGTAACTATGACAAGCACCAATAACATTTAATAATAGATTGCTTACATCCTCCACAATCTAAACTCGTGACATCACCTAGGACATCATGGGTCAGAGCTGACAGGCGGAATTGGATTGTGAGCTTGATCTTCAAAACTAATTTCCCAGAACGTTTTGATAAAAGAATCAGGAAAAATTCTTTCTATTGTTGAGATGATGAAGAAAAACAAGCATGGGATTCTTCTTAAGCTTGCTACCAATAAACAATGGGCTGTACATAGTCAACTTTTTAGCATCAAGAAAGGCTGTACTGTAGTGTCCAACATTCCCTAAAAAAGGAATGTGTTATTTTGGCAACAAGCTTGCATGAGAATAGTTTAATAGATGCTGACGAAGGAGATAAACAGACAAGCCATCCATTGTAACATTTTCCAATAGCAGTAAAGGTGAAGTCGACACTTCTAAAGGTTGACTACTTCATACAAGAACTTTGCGCTACTGACCCATGGTTATATTTTTTTACAATCATCATTATCAGTGGAATCAGTGCACAAGCACGTAATTCTGCCAGCAATTAAAATACTGTCAGAATCAAGCATTAGTTTTCCCTCGTTTGGTTAGAAGTAGTTTGAACACCTCATGAATTCACACAGATCATCAGCAAGCTTGCAACATGCGAAGAAGAACCAGAGGGTGAATACAAAAATGAATAAAATGGAACTAGGATCATTGCAAACTTTATCAGAAGCCAATCCTATTTTAAGCTCATTAAAACTTTTAGCTCTGGGTCTCTACCAAAGTCCAATAGTGAGGATTAGACAAATAAATAATCAATATTCCGATTGTGGTTGTGCTCTTATAATATCCTCGCCTTTCTGTAAAGATATTTGCCATTTATAATGTGTTTAAGTGGTGGAAATTTAAAAAATGAGCAAATGAAGATGCAATTTAATCAGTTGGACACAATCCCAATCTTATGGCGAAATTGCACTGTTGCATATTGCTTATCATACTAAAACCAACATACAGTAGTTGGCGTAAACAATAAGATACACATTTTGTTTTACTTTTTTTTATATATGTAAGCTTTATGTTGTAGTTGGCAGGAGAGCCAACACTGTATTGGTAAAGGAGGCCGAAATGCACGCGTCTCAGCTCATGCAGGCTGGCGTGAGGTATGATTCACAGTATCAATAGTAACAGGTAATGGCGCCTTGCTAGGTCGTAGCAAATAACGTAGCTGAAGGCTGTGCTAACTATCGTCTCGGCAAATGACAGCGTAGAAGTCAGTGAACCATCGCTAGCAAAGTCGGCTGTACAACTGGGGCAAGTGCTAGGAAGTCTCTCTAGACCTGCCGTGTGGCGGCACTCGGTCTGCAATCACTGATAGTGGCGACACGCGGGTCCGACGTATACTACCGGACCGCGGCCGATTTAAAGGCTACCACCTAGCAAGTGTGGTGTCTGGCGGTGACACCACAGTTTATAACACTTGTAATTTGTTTACTACAATACTTTTAACTCCTTGTGTGCAATATTTTTCATCAGTTTAGTTCATTTAAGTAACGTTTTTCAAAAATGCATTTTTATTAAACTTACATAGCTAGTAAGTTTGCTGTATTTGCATAGAAAGAGTTGCAGAAAGGTGGTTTTATGAGAGTGGAGGAGGGGACAGCATTGGCAGTTTTAGAAGGGTTTCAAGATCATCTGTGTATGGATCTGTGTGGGATGATGGTTTAGCTGTACCCTACAGCATGTAAGTTGTTCTGGTTGGTGTGGCTGGTCAGCAGTTTGCATCATCCACCATTGAAAAGATGAGTAATTTGCTGCTCTTTGGCCTCTCTCGTGTCTCTTACAATCTACATTAGTCTGTGGTGACCTGGACACCAATACACTGTTCCCCATCACACTTGACTCTGGTGGGACTGCTTTTGCTCAGATTGAGGTACTTGTGGTGGATCCTTGAGACAGTGGCATATGAAAAGTCCAGAGACTGCAACGTACCTCTGAGATGGAGTAGCCCAGATGTAGGCCATCCATTATATGGCTGCAATCAGATGTCCTGATGTTGTACATCTAAATCATCCTGTACTTGATGGTGACATCGAGTAACAGTGTGAGGTCTGGCAATATTTGGGTTGTTTGAAATGCTGCATTTTATGTGATGACAGGAGGACTTTATCCAAACACAACAGCTATCTGATACATAACTGCTCGTGAGTGTGGTATCCACAGTAAAGAGACCTGTTCAATGTCATTTACTTGAATGTGATTTTAGTTTTTTTCTGATTTGGCCACAGTCATTCAACTACTGATCATCAAATACAAATAATGGTGAAAAAATGAAGTAAGAGCAAAAACCACAAGTTTTATGTCCCCATAAGAAAAAATGTTTATGTAAATTTTAACTGCACATATTGAAATTCTAACAGGCAGATACTCTTCTCAGTAAGATTCCTATGTCTCTTACTTGACCAGAATTTTGTCCAGACAGTTAATGGCAACAGAGGACTAGCTTCCATCTTGGGCACTCTGGGTTTTTCAAGCACCTTCCCTTCCAGTACTGGCCAAGTTTCAAGAGCTGCTTGTCATTTGAAAATCAAGACTTACCAAATGCTACTGATGCAGGTAATTTTCATGACATTGACAAACTACACAACAGAAATAAAACTAAACTCAGTGATTTCATAATCTGATACATTTCAATAGTTGAAATGAGTTCTTTGTATAACACCTATAAGCATTTCATTAAAAGTTATTTATAGTTAACATGCTGGAGACTATAGCTACAATATGTGGCCAGAAGTCTGCAAATACCCCACTGAAAAATGGTCAGACATTTTTGTCAGGAAACCCACTTCTGGTACAGCTCACTTACAAAGGTACTGGCAGGACGATTAGGTTCAAAAAGTCTTACTACTACTACGAAACCAAATGTGACCACAAATGGAGAGGTGCAAATAATGTCAACATCTGTCTGCACATTAATGGGAAATTTTATGGATTTGTGGAGCAATTAATCACATTATATGATGGAGCACGCCGTTGGACACCTTTCATGTAGTGGATACCTAGATCTACGAGGGTCGGTCAAAAAGTAATGCCTCCCATTTTTTTCTACTTAAAAAAATTAAGTTAAGTGAAAAATTTGAATTTGGCGCCATTCCTCAAACCTTCTTCTGCAATCCACTGCAGTAGTAACTTTCTGTGTCGACAGGTGGCAGCACAGCAGAAGTTTGTAAGATGGCCGACATCGATGTTCGTTTGAGACAGCGTTGTGTGATTGAATTCTTGAATGCAGAAGGTGAAACGCCCATACGCATTCATGAAAGACTGAAGAAGGTGTATGGTGTTGTGACAGTGGATGTCAGCACTGTTAGACGATGGGTTCGTCGTTGTAAGGAAGCTGAAGGGCAAACACCGTTGACTGACGAAAAGCGGAGCGGCAGGCTGGTGAGTGCAGTGACTCCACACAACATTCAGCAAGTTGATGACATCATTCGTGGTGACCGTCGGGTGACTGCAGATGAAGTGTGTCGCATTATTTCTCTTAGTAAAGGCAGTGTGATCACGATTATTAAACAATTGGGGTACTCAAAAGTTTGTGCACGGTGGGTTCCAAGAATGTTAACCGATCAGAATAAAGAGGCAAGGAAAACAATAGCCTCCCAACACTTGCAGCGCTTCCGTTTGGAGGGAGATGAGTTTCTGAAAAAAATTGTGACCGGGGACGAAACATGGGTGCATTTTTTTGAACCCGAATCAAAGAGGCAGTCAATGGAGTGGCGTCACACAAGCTCGCCGAGGAAGAAAAAATTCAAAACTGTGCAATCGGCAGGGAAAGTTATGGCAACAGTTTTCTTGGATACAGAGGGTGTGATTCTGGTTGATTTTTTGGAGCAGGGATGCACAATAAATTCTGTTCAATACGTCACAACCCTCAAAAAACTTAAAGCACGCCTTCATCGAGTTCGCCCAACAAAATCAATGGCAGATGTTCTTCTTTTGCATGACAATGCAAGACCACACACCAGTCGTCACACTTCTGACGAGATTGTCAAAATTGGATGGGAAGTTTTGCCTCATCCCCCATACAGCCCTGACCTGGCACCATCAGACTTCCATCTGTTCGGGCCACTAAAAGAAGCTCATCGTGGGATTCATTTTGAAGACGAGGAGGCCGTCAAAACATCCGTGCGTCAATGGCTTAGGAAGCAGAGCTGTGATTTTTACAGTGCTGGGATACATGCCCTTGTTCAAAGATGGACCAAAACTGTAGAGATGGGCGGAGATTACATTGAAAAATGACAAAATGATCCTCAATGTTGTGGTTTTCAACCTATGTAATTGCATTTAAATTTCCTGACAATTAAACGTAGAAAAAAAAGATAGGAGGCATTACTTTTTGACTGACCCTCATATTATATGCACATGGCAACAGAGGAGACTGGGGGCAGTCACGTGACTGTCTGGAGCTGTTTTATCCTGAATTTGGCTTGGACCAGCAACCGTGATTGATGGTAAGGCAAGGGAGCTGGGCAGCAAAATAGTTATAGCAGTTTGTAGACCACCTAGTAGGGATATAGACACGTTCACTAATAAATTGGATCCTGTGCAGGACATTATGTTTACTAAAAAAACATTATAAATGTCTTGGGGACTTCAATATAGACCATAAGCATCAATCTGCACCTACAAAACTGTTTCTGAATGTACTGCACAGCTTCACGATGTTTCCTCAAACAAACAGCCCCCCCCCCCCCCCCCCCCAAGAGTAACAAATAGAATGGAAAGTCATATAGACAACATACTTTCAAATGGTGACACCACAAACATAGAAATTATTGATACTGACGTAGAGCTATCTGCTCATAATGCCTTCATCCTTATAGTTCCAGCTATACCTGTGGAGGAAAAGAAAGTACTTGTCTTTTATTAAAGAAGTTTTTTTGCAGAAAAGTGTGCTAGTTTGGCTACTAGACTATGTAATGAATCCTGGTTAGAAGTCAAGTACTAACAATTCACAGTCAAGTGCTAACAATTTTTATGATTCTTTCTCATCAATGTGAGTGGATCGAAGGCTTCTTAAACACAATCCAGTATGTTGTTCTCGACAGTGAGTGTTTTCAGAGAGAAGGGTATCATCAGGGGTGTCCCAAGGAAGAGTGATAGGACTGTATTATTTTCTGTGTACATAAATGACCTAGTGGGCATGGTGAGCAACAATCTGTGGTCGTCTGGAAATGATGCTGTGGCGTACAGCAATGTGTCGAAGATGAGTGACTGTAGGATGACACATGATGACTTAGACTAAATTTCTAGTTGGCGTGATGAATGGCAGCTGGCTCCAAAGACAAATGTAAGTTAATGAGGATGAGTAGGAAAAAAACTCTAAGGTTTGGATACAGAATTATTAGTGTCATGCTTTATACAGTCATATTGTTTAAATATCTGGGTGTAACACTTCAAAGTGTTATGAAATGCAAAAAGCATGTGGTAGGGATGCTGAATGATAAATTTTGGTTCATTGTGAGAGTTTTTGGAAAGTATGGTTCATCTGTAAAGGATACTGCATTTAGGATGCTTCTATGACCTATTCTTGAGTACTGCTCAAGTGTCTGGGATCTGCACCATGTCAGATTAAAGGAAGACACTGATGCAACTCAGAGGCAAGCTGTAGATTTGTTACCCATAGTTTCAAACAACATGCAAGTTTTTTAGGGATACTTTGGGATTTCAAGTGGGAATTCCTAGTGGGTAGGTGATATTATTTTTGAGGAACGCTGTTGAGAAAATTTAAAGAACCGTTATTTGAAGCTAACTGAAGAATAATCCCACTACCACCAAAATACATTTCACATAAGGACCATGAAGATATGATACGAGAAAATACGGCTCATATGGAGGAATATACACTCCTGGAAATGGAAAAAAGAACACATTGACACCGGTGTGTCAGACCCACCATACTTGCTCCGCACACTGCGAGAGGGCTGTACAAGCAATGATCACACGCAGGGCACAGCGGACACACCAGGAACCGCGGTGTTGGCCGTCGAATGGCGCTAGCTGCGCAGCATTTGTGCACCGCCGCCGTCAGTGTCAGCCAGTTTGCCGTGGCATACGGAGCTCCATCGCAGTCTTTAACACTGGTAGCATGCCGTGACAGCGTGGACGTGAACCGTATGTGCAGTTGACGGACTTTGAGCGAGGGCGTATAGTGGGCATGCGGGAGGCCAGGTGGACGTACCGCCAAATTGCTCAACACGTGGGGCGTGAGGTCTCCACAGTACATAGATGTTGTCGCCAGTGGTCGGCGGAAGGTGCACGTGCCCGTCGACCTGGAACCGGACCGCAGCGATGCACGGATGCACGCCAAGACCGTAGGATCCTATGCAGTGCCGTAGGGGACCGCATCGCCACTTCCCAGCAAATTAGGGACACTGTTACTCCTGGGGTATCGGCGAGGACCATTCGCAAGCGTCTCCATGAAGCTGGGCTACGGTCCCGCACACCGTTAGGCCGTCTTCCGCTCACGCCCCAACATCGTGCAGCCCGCCTCCAGTGGTGTCACGACAGGCGTGAATGGAGGGACGAATGGAGACGTGTCGTCTTCAGCGATGAGAGTCGCAGGTGAGCGCCACAATCAGGACTGCATACGACCGAGGCACACAGGGCCAACACCCGGCATCATGGTGTGGGGAGCGATCTCCTACACTGGCCGTACACCTCTGGTGATCGTCGAGGGGACACTGAATAGTGCACGGTACATCCAAACCGTCATCGAACCCATCGTTCTACCATTCCTAGATAGGCAACGGAACTTGCTGTTCCAACAGGACAATGCACGTCCGCATGTATCCCGTGCCACCCAACGTGCTCTAGAAGGTGTAAATCAACTACCCTGGCCAGCAAGATCTCCGGATCTGTCCCCCATTGAGCATGTTTGGGACTGGATGAAGCGTCGTCTCACGCGGTCTGCACGTCCAGCACGAACGCTGGTCCAACTGAGGCGCCAGGTGGAAATAGCATGGCAAGCCGTTCCACAGGACTACATCCAGCATCTCTACGATCGTCTCCATGGGAGAATAGCAGGCTGCATTGCTGCGAAAGGTGGATATACACTGTACTAGTGCCGACATTGTGCATGCTCTGTTGCCTGGGTCTATGTGCCTGTGGTTCTGTCAGTGTGATCATGTGATGTATCTGACCCCAGGAATATGTCAATAAAGTTTCCCCTTCCTGGGACAATGAATTCACGGTGTTCTTATTTCAATTTCCAGGAGTGTAGATAGTCTTTTTCTGTTGCTCTGTCTGCAAGTGGAATAGGAAAGAAAACGACCAGTAGTGGTATAAAGCACTCTCCGCCACACAGTGGATTGTGGAGTATGTATTTATATGTAGATGTAGATACTCATGACCAATTTTGAAATGTGTTTCCCTAAGAAACTGACTAGAGTCCATTCATATCGGATCACTAAATCTAATACCTGAGTCCTGTAGGACTTTAATAATGTTCAATTGTCAAATGGAAAGACCCTCAGATCCCCCACTTATAGGAAATGTAAAGAATGATAGTAAAGTATATCGACAAATAAAGGCAAAGTTTCGTAGAAATGATAACATAATAGCAATGCCAGGCAACAAATCAAAATCTGTATGAGATATTATAAAAAGTGAAACAGGGGATGCATAAAGAGCATGAAATTACATTTACATATGCTGATGATATCAATATTGGCAAAAAAGACGTATCAAATTAAATAAATGATTACTTCAGGGATGCTTGCCACAAACAGCTTAAATTTCACAAATCCAGACAAACTTAGGTTTTGCATCTCACATACAGCATTAGATAATTCCAATTCTTGAGCATGAAGTAGAAAAGGTGATTAAAAGTGTCAAATGCACAAAAGCCAAGTAGATTCATTTATCATTCACTGAGGGAGATTAAAAATCTCACTAGTAATACCTTTATTCAGTAGTGGAAATAAACATAAAGTTGAAAATTACGGACCCATTTCACAGCCCTCAGCATTCTCTAAAGTAATTGGGAGATTAATGAAACAACAAATCACCATGTACTTAGATAACTGCATCCCACTGAATAATAATCAGCCTGGCTTTCAGACAGGTAGACGTATGGAAACAACAATAAATATGAAACAGGTAGAAATCTGGATAAAAACAATTGTATAGTAAGAGTTAATTTAGATCTTTCTAAAGCTTTCAGTGTGGACAGAAATGGAATCATTCTAGATAAATTGTATGCAATGGAGATGAAAGGAATAGAAAGCAAGTGGGTTCAGTCACATTACAAAATAGATTACAGATGTTGGAGCTAGTATTATCTTAAGCTAATCATAGTATCTGATGCAAGGGAGGTCAAAATAGGTGTACCCCAGGGTAGTATATTAGGCCCCCTTCTGTTCCTAAATTATGTAAATGATGTGTGCAGCTCAGAAACTGCAGCCAAGATAATTTTGTTTGCAGAGAGAACTAGGGTAATAGTGTGTGATGTTAAGGAATCTCTGTCCACCACAAAATGGTCAAATGCCAATAGGCCATAGTACATACAATTTGGAAAGATGTATCAAAATCAAAATCTCCATCTCGTACTTAGTGAAAATGAGTTAGAAAGTGTACAATGCACAAAAGTTTTAGGAATGTATTTTGACCAACTGGAAAAACCATGTAACTAATCTCTCCCAGAGACTCTATACCACATGTCTTGCTCTGAGAATTACTTCTAAAATTTGCTCCTCATATGGTGTCAGAATAGCTTATTTTGGTTACTTCCAGTCCCTTGTAAAATTAATAGTCGGTTAAATGAAATTTTTACATTACAGAAACGTGCTATTGATATAGCTCAGCTAGGGCTCACTGTAAGCCCCTATTTAAAAAGTTGTGTTTGCTCCTTGTACATGTGTAAATTTATGTTGTTGATGAGAGCTAGACTTGCTACCCAGCTAACCAATCCAATTACCACAGTTATAATGCTCACAACTGTGTTTCCCTCAATATAGAACAAGTTAGAGCAACCTGTGATCAAAGACATCTAAGGGACTTCAGTGTCACTCTTTATAGCGCATTGTCAACCTACATAAAGAAGTTGGAGATGGAAATGGGTTTTAGATCAGACTTAAAATCATTCCTTGTTGAGAAGTGTTTCTACAATGTACATGAGTATGTTGACTTATAGGGTTACTATGCCCTCATTCACTCTTAGGTTTTTTGAATCTGTTATTAATGTACCATCTATGTTATGCTGTCTTTGTGAAATATATTTCTGCTGTTGATTTTCTGTTTCCCTTGTTTCAGAGGCAGTGTAATACACCTCCACTGTGAGGGGATCCGGTGCTAGCCTAATTGTGATGGTTGTAGTGTAGGCAAGATTGTGTACGTTCATGCATTATACTTTCCAGCAGTGCTAAATAATGTGACCTCATGTTTTATTTTTTGAGGTGTTTTATGTGAAAGTTTCATACCCACATCATTGAACTTTACTCTTGTGTATTGATTGTACTTGTAGCGATCGTACAGTAATAACCTGTACTTCTGTGCATACCTATGTATATGTCTTTGCTATAGTTATGAACTTTGGGTCTGCTTCGCCTAGAGAGATGGAGGTAGTCGAGTGTTTACTCTTGCACTGTGATGTTAACCTGTGAACGTTATCTGAATAAATCATTATTGTGCTGTAAGAAGTTGGCTTATGGGACTCAATACCTACCAAAATACCACATTGGTGACCCCAGACAAGTTAATTCCACGTAACACGAGTTATTGCCCCTCAGTTACGGAATTTTTGAACAAACTATGTTACCGACAATGCATCTGAACAACGATACTGTGTCAATCGCCGGATTATCGGTTTCCTTCGACGGACGTTTTAATTGAGTTAGAATCAGGTTTTCTTTTCACAGTGCTACCGCGTAGTAGTGCTCCGAATATGTGTGTATCCACATGGAATTTTTCGACGCCTCGTGTGACCGTTAACTGTTGCAGTGTTAACAGTGCTACAGACAGTGCTTTCGACTCAGGCATGTCACAATTACCGTTCCGTGGCTTTCCTGACTCCACGGCACAACATTTTTCGCCATTTGAACCGAATTGTGATATATCGCTAAATGTTGCACAACATGCTCAACGGACCAATTTGTGTGTACTGCCGATCGTGGACAGTGCACTACCTTCACTGGACTCAACACCAAACCAGTTCTGTATGACTCAGAAGGCTATTCAAAACCAAACTTTTCCGTCGCAACTGCCAACCACGATTTCTGCCGTGCCTGCTGTGCCGTGTGTTCGGGGAACGAATACGCCCACTAACATGACAACCGCGACGGTTGCAACCATTTTGTGCCTGACGCTGGTACTTTCCATGCATCCCCACTGCCGCCCACAATTCCAGTGCAATCGATCACTGCTGCTGTGTCGGACTCTGACCTGGCTACGTGGGACAACATCGCCTCAACGGCTCTTCCTGCACCGCAGCAACGTCTCAAGAACCTACAATCATGCTCTAATTTTTCGAGCCTTCCGACGCCATCTGCACCCGTACGTATATGATCATACGTTACACTCTTCATTCTTAATCGATATATTACCTGCCTCTACAACTCCTGCGACCGCACAATTGCGTCTCTTACTCCATCCCACAACATTGTTTTGCCGCCGGACTGCTCCTTTTCTGGTCACCGTGTTCAACACGATGTTGTTGCTACCGATGCCACAGACACAGCACCCGTGGCTGACACCTTGCCGACCCAGCATGACGCCGCTGTGCCAAGGGTTGTCGAGCCGCGCTTGGTTAGCACCCAGACCCCACCACACCGCCACAACTGCAGGCATGCCTTACGTGTGCCCTCGTTGCCTGTAGCTGTCACCACGATGCCTCCAGCACAGACCTACAAGCGCCAGTTGCAGTAACGACGCCCGTTCCGAGCTCTGCCGCCGCCACCACATCCAGACTGACGCCCTCGAGACGGCCACATACAGGCCAGTCCAGCGTCTGCCTGCTTGGACAGTCAGGTCGACAACTCCACACGTCAGTGTGCGCAGTAACAACGGGCACTGTACATCATATTCTCACGACACCGGGATCACCGATCAGACACAAAGCCTGTGGGCTTAATCCGGAAAAACACCTGAGTGCACATGCCATCATATCCGAACTCTTAGATGCCAATATCATCAGACACTCTAGTAGCAGTTGGTCGTCTCCTGTTCATTTAGCAGATAAACCCGATGGCATGTACAGACTTTGCAGCGACTACTGCGCTTTGAATTCCAGAACAATCATGGATAACTATCCGGTGCCACATATTCAGGAATTCAAACAGTGGTTACATGGCTCTCAGGTTTTCTCAGTGATAGACTGTAAAAAAGTGTACCACCAGATACCGATGGCACCAGACGATATCGAAAAGACGGCTCTTTGAATACTTATACATGCCTTTCAGGTTAAAAAAACGTTGCGCAAACCTGGCAGAGATTTATTGACATGGTGTTACGACCTTTCGCTTTTGTGTATGCATATTTAGGTGACATTTTAATCTTCTCACCCTCTAGCGAGGATCATCAAGCTCATCTACGTGCTGTCACAGACTCTTTGTCAAGCGCTTTGAAATCAAGCAGGACAAATCGCAACTTGTGCTTTCACAAGTAACTTTCCTCGGACATGTGGTTCCCACTGCAGGTATTGCTCCACCACCCCCTCACGTGGAGGTAATTACCAACATCCCACGAGCGAATGACTTTCAAGGGTTACGACGTTTCCTCGGCATGGTTAATTTTTATAGAAGACACATTCCCCATGCCACAGCATTACATCTTCCGCTTACTGATGCGCTTCAAGCGAAGAATACTTCAGACTCACGCAACGTTCAATGGACAGATGAAATGACGACGGCTTTCGACAAACTCAAAACGGCCGTTCAGACAGCAGTGACTCTTTCACATCCTATTCCAGACACACAGATTTCACTTACGACAGATTCAAGTGACTCAGCAGTCGGCGCCGTGCTCCACCAACATTTCGGTAGTTCTGTCGAACCGCTACACTTCTTTTCGCAAAAACTTTCACCTACTCAGACTAAATGGTCAGCTTTTGATAGAGAACTTTTCACAGTTTATGCCACCATTCGCCACTTTCAAGATAACCACGAGGGACATGCCTTTGTCATTTACACTGACCACAAACCACTTGCGGAGGCGATCCGCAATCCGAGTATGTCACTCTCCTGCTTTCCTCTCACTCCGTGCTGTAGGGAGGGACGGGGGGGGGGGGGGGGGCTGTAGCGATCGTACAGCGTACAGTAATAACCTGTACTTCCCTGCATAGCTATGTATCTGTCTTTGCTATATTTTCGATCTTTAGGTCTGCTTTGCCTAGAGAGTTGGAGGTAGTCGAGTGTTTACTCTTGCACTGTGATGTTAACCTGTGAACGTTATCTGAATAAACTGATGTAGCCCAATGATGAAATGGCCTGTGGTACTTCATTTTCTGTATTTTAGAGGGAATAATGCTGCACCAATCCCCAGTGAGTTGGTGAAAGCAACTATACACCTTTGTGACAATGGTTAGATGGCACAGACGCTTTCAGTAAGTGAAAGAAGTCTGAATGAGGAAGAAAAACATGGCAAACCACCTCCCTGTAAAAAACTGGGAATCACTAGAGAATAGGAGCCCATAGTGCTCAAAGGTTGGCATATTACAGTCAAGATGTTAATGAAAAATGTGAAAATCATATCTTATTTTTTTACACCTTGTATGATATTTGAACATGACAAGGATCACTGCCTCCTGGATACTGCAACTGCTCACACCTATACAAAAAGCCAGCTGAACCAAGACTGCAGGAGAACTTTTTCAGCTGTGTCAGGCCAATCCAAATGACTAAGTACAAAGAACAAGTGCTGGTTATATCAGTGTGACCCCAAGAGAAAGGAGCAAAGCAAGCAATAGAAACATGTAATCCAACCATCAACAGTCAAGGTGATGTTGGCCTTCCTTCTTCTTCTTTTTTGACTGCCATGGCATGACGCTAACAGGTCATTCTCAAAAGGGACAAACTGTCACAGGAGCATACTATGAAAATCTCTTGACCAGGTTGCAGTAGGCTGTCATTATGAAACATTGCTGGAAGCATTAGTGGATGCTTTTCCTATTGTGATAGAGAGGTGATTTTTGAAGTGGAACATTTTCTGAAAGCCTAAGTACCTGTCAACTACCTCTCTACAGGGTGATTTTTTCCACCATGTAGAAACTCTATTGACTGCTCAATGAGAGCATACTCAACAGAAAAAGTCTAATGAATTTATGTCCAAAATTGCTTGGTTTCCATGGCAGAGACCATTATTCATCCATACATTGTCACAGAGACTGCAGTCTAATATGCTCTATACCATGCACCCACAGTTTCAGTACGTATTGAAAATGGTTTCCATGTTCCTCAATGCATGGGTGTATGTGCTGTAGCATGTTCCGCCTCCCACATTCACAATGCCCAGGTTGCATTCCAACAGTGTCAAAGGCAGCATGAGTACGCTGCTCCAGTGTCTCCACGTCTGGAATGGCCTCTGCATACACAATACATTTGAAAGTATCCCACAACCAGAAATTGTATGGGCTGAGGCCCGGTGAACAATCACCTCATCTGAATCATCGACTAGGGAAGACACGATTGAGATGTGTCCAGACGTTAATGGCAAATTGAGCTGGAGTATCATCATGTAGCAGCCACATAATCCTTTCTTCCAGCAGGGAAGGCAAAGTCTTCCAAAAGAAATGCCAATAGTACCGGACTGTTAGGCAACAAGGAAAGAACACTGCCAGTTATCCCGGCCCACACATTCTGGCCGCACTGATGCTGATGATTTGCTGTCGCCATACCATGGGGGTGCTGCATACTATCCCACAAGTGACTATTATGAAAGTTGAAGATACCATCCACGTAAGCGTGGCCTCATCTGTGAGTAGTATGGATGACACAGATCCCACAATTGTGGTTGCCTTGTGAAGGAGCCAGTGACAAAACTATCTGATGTGGAAAGTCTGTCACTAGTAAGCCCTGCACATGCCATAAGTGATAAGGATAGTAACAACTGCCGTATATGTTCCACATGGTCATCTGGCTTACTCTGTACTGGTGGGCCAATTGCCTCGTACTGACTCAGCGGTCACCTCCCACTGTGTTAATCACATTCCCCTCCAAGTCTGTGTCCGAACATTTTGTGTACATCCTTCATGATTTCATCATTTCAAGATGGCAGCAACTGGTAGTGTTTATAATTCGCATCTGTATGAAAGTCGTAGTTCAGTAGTAAAAAAACAACAAATATATGCCTTGTAGTGATATTACTGTGAAGCTAAACAAACGAATAATCAGTCTACAGAAAACTGTGGAAGTCCTACATAAAGAAATCGTATACCTGAAGAAAGAAAATCAGCAGCTACGACTCACTCAGAGAGCATGTGGGACTTCAGAAGCAGTAAATAACGAATCGCAGATACCAAAAGTAACCTGTACTGTAAAGGAACCTCCATTCTGCGAAACGGTTCGCCATAATAATAGTTTAGCAGCAGTAAATAAACCACCAAGAAGAGTAAGGTTCGCCAACGTAAACAAATATTCGCAGCTCTGCCCGGTAGAAGACAGTGTAAAAACCTGTAGAGTGAACGTAAGTAAGTTTTGTGAATGAAGTGATGAACAAGAACCATTCACAGCAAAACGGCATAATGCCAAAAACAGCATAAGTAGCTGCAGTGTGAATGTTAGCAAGTTTGATGAACAAAGTAGCGAACAGAAAACATATGCAGTGAAACATAATAGTGCTAATAAATATCAAAAAGAAATTCAAACAGGAGTGAAAAAGCATGATGGTCAAAGATTAGTAGGTAAAACCTGTAAAATTACTTTATTGAGTGATAGCCAAGGTCATAATGTTTTAAGTTACCTTAACGAAAACGTAAATCTCAAGTGTCTGGGGTATGTGTATCCTTCAGCAGAAGCCAAGGATGTCTTGCAAAACACTAACAAAAAGGCTTCTGAAGCTGATGTCGTTGTAATTATGACTGGAACAAATGACATAGCGAAAAACAACAGCGCGAACTTAATAAAAGGTTTAGGGAGCACATTACCAAGTATCACATCGAAAAAAGTGTTTGTTATCGATGTTCCATTTAGATATGATCTCACAAAATGATCCTGCGTAAATAGCAAGGTACTGGAAGTAAACAAACGGCTATATCATCTGTGTTTGAAATTCAAAAATACCACAATCATTAAAGCTAGCGAGTTTGACGGAGTGCTATACACGGCAAGGATTCCACCTCAACAAGCAAGAAAGAAGATTAATCTCGAAACTAATTACCAAAACTGCGAGTAAAGAAATGGCCACTTTTACAGTAATACCGCTGGACCAGGGAAACCTGTAAAGCCTGCTGGCCTGTCTGGCAAAACATTAACAGATATCAAAATAATCTTCAAACCATTCACTCTGGAGCCAGGAAACTAGATGATCTCAAGGTAAACAGACTCAGGCAGAGATCAGACAATTTTAATGTCCTTCACTGGAATGTACAGTGTTTATCTAATAAGTTGGAAGTAGTGGGAGATGTCATAGAGACTTTTCACTTAGATGTAGTCTGTCTCATAGAACACTGGTTAAAGCATGATGAAATAGATCTATACTGCCCTGAGGGTTACACCCTAGCTGACAAATATTGTAGAACTAATAAAAATCGTGGTGGGTGTGTTATATTTCTAAAAAAAAAAAAGGGGATTAAATATGAACCAATAGCAAAAGTTAAAGCATTATCTCTAGAAATGTTATGTGAAATTGCAGCTGTTATTTATTTATTTATTAGGCCTTCAAATCCTATATGTATAGAATATATACAAGGATATTGGACATGGTTAGGTATTTACAAGATAAAAATACAGTTTGTATTGCAATGCTAAGGACTAGATAGTCAGGTTAGTAATTTAGCACAGATTCTTAAATACAACAAACATCAAAGGATATTGGACATGGTTAGGTATTTACAAGATAAAAATACAGTTTGTATTGCAATGCTAAGGACTAGATAGTCAGGTTATTTAGCACAGATTCTTAAATACAACAAACATCAGAGGCAACATACAGAGTAGAATATTAGTAATGCATCTTTATTTTTGTTGTTTGGCTTTTATATATTCTGTCAGACTGTAAAAGCAATGAACAATCAAATATGCCTTTACTTCAGCCTTAAAACTACAGAGTTTACCTATTGATTTAATATGTTTAGGTAGATTATTGAAAATCTTTATCCCAGTATGTAGTGTGCCTTTTTGGCACAATGATGTTCTCACCAGTTTCACATGAAGGTCAGATTTTTGCCTTGTATTGTGTGCATGTATACCTTCATTCTTTAATAAGATATCTGCGTGTCTATCAATATATTGTTTGATGAAAACTGATGTTTCGTAGATAAAAATGCAGGGAAGAGGAAGAACTGACAGTTTTTTTGAATATGGGTCTGCACGATTTCGTATTGTTTACCCCTTCAATAATTCTTAGTATTCTCTTTTGCATCCTGAAAAGTTTAATATTTGTTGTTGTATTACCCCAGAAGATTATGCCATATTTAATTACAGAATACACATAGGAGTAGTATACATTTAATAGGCTGGCTTTGCTGCAACAAGTTTTTAAGATCTGTATCATGTAACAGGTTTTGCTTAGTTTTCTTTGCAAATATTCAATATGTACCTCCCATTTTGTGTTGTTCTGGAGCCACAGTCCCAGAAATTTAGTGCTGGTAACACTTTCAAGAACTCTGCCCTAAGTTCTATTTCTATGTTTGGGTGGTGTCTTCCTTTTACATTATAGAAGTTCAGTGCTACTGTCTTTTCTTTGTTTATAATTAGCTTGTTGTATCTGAACCACTGTTCTATACTGTTCATTGTTTGTATAGCGGAGTCTTTTAGTTTTTCTTCTGTTTTACTACTAATAAGGAAGCTTGTATCGTCTGCAAATTGGAGGGTAGTTTGGCAATACCTGTTGTATATAAGATCATTGACATAGAGGAGAAACAGGATGGGTCCTAATACTGATCATTGAGGGACACCATATTTCACATTTTCATATCCGGAATAGAAGTAGCTGATTTTGTTATGGTCAGTATATTGCACTTCAACCACCTGTTTGCGACCACATAGGTATGTCTTGAGCCACTCATTGGATATACCTCTAATTCCTAACTGGTCAAGCTTCTGCAGTAGGGCATTATGGTCAATGACGTCAAAAGCTTTAGATAAATCAAGACATATGCCTGTCACAAACTCACTTGCATCCAGTTTAGCATAGATTTCATTAAGAAATTCAAATATTGCACTTTCAGTTGAATAGCCTTTCCTGAAGCCATGTTGTGAAGGAAATAGAATTTTATTTTTATTTAGGAAATCAGACAATCTCTTATAAAAAACTTTTTCTAAAATTTTAGAAAATACAGGCAATAGGGCTATTGGTCTATAATTTGAAACACATTCTGATTTTCCTTTTTTGAACAGTGGTTTCAGCTTTGCTGTTTTCAAGCATGAGGGGAAGGTTCCTGATGCCAGTGAGGTGTTGCAGAAATGTGTCAAGGGTTCAGCTAAGGCAAGACAGCATTTTTTAATAATTGCATCTGGTATTCCATCAATTCCACATGAGTACCCTGTTTTCAAGGTTTTTATAACTGATAAAATTTCTTCAGAATTTGTAGGTGAAAGGAACAAAGATGTAGACACATTCCTCACACTATTGCATGGTGGAGGTGATATTTTGTTGTGTTCTTCCAGTCCACTCACCAACTGTTCACTTACGTTTGCAAAATATTTGTTGAAGGTCCCTGCAAGTTCTGTTGGGCAAGAAATCATTTGTCCTTCATAAAATAAGTTCATATTTTTATATTGTTTAGTTTCACTTGTTGTTTGATTTTTTATATCTTCCCATATAGCTTTAGATTTGTTTTTTGAATTTTCAATGTATTTGTCATTTGCCATTGTTTTAGCTTTTCTTACAACATTTTTGAGGATCCTCTTGTAATTATTCAGGTACAAATGAAATTCAGGAGGCATGTTCTGTGTCTTTGCTATAGTGTGTAATCTTCTTTTCTCTGCACAAGATATTCTAATACCTGTAGTAATCCATTTGTTCTTTTTGAAGTTAGGTTGACATTTTTGCCTTTTTAATGGAAATGCAGCTTCAAAGTATGACATGAAGATTTCCATGAATTTTTCAAACTTTTTGTTAGTATTTTCACAAGTATACACTTCATACCAAGTTTCTTCACTTAGTCTCAGTACAAAAATGTTTATTTGTTTGTTAGTGAATTTCCTTGCTTCTTTTACAAGATCTTCTTTCTCAGCTGTTTCACTTGGGGTGTGCAAGGCAATAAACTGTGCATAGTGATCACTGAAGCCAGTATTAAGATTTCCGGCCCAGAAATTGTTATTTACATTTGTGTTTATTAATATCTGATCAATTTTTGTACTAGTTGTTGGTGTAACTCTTGTAGGAGAGTCAATGGTGGTTTTTATGTTATATGTTTCCAGTAGGGTCATCAAGCTTTGCTGGTCTTTTGAGATTTCTTGAAAATCTATAGTAAAATCTCCACATATGATCACTGTTTTGTTGAAGTTTTTTATAGTGTTTAAAGCTGCTTCTAGTTGGTGACAGAAATCATTTAAGTTCCCATCAGGGCTCCTATATACACGGATGATTATTAATTTTAATGCAGAGAGTTCAACTGCGGATACTTCAAAAATTTTCTCTTCAGCTAACAGTTCAATGGGTTTTATGTTAAAATAATCAATGCCGCTTTTAACAAATATACATGACCCTCCATGACTGGATGTAATTCTACAAAATGATGAAGAAAGAGTGAAGTCTGCAAGTTTTGTGACTGACATTGCATCTTTAGGCAGCCAGTGTTCGGTTATACACACTACAGAAATGTTTTTTAGCTCATCAGTACATAAAATTTCAACTTCACTTAATTTGTGTAGCAATGATTGGACATTTTGATGAATCAGCATGAAATTAAAGGGTTTGTTAGGCTTTGGCATATTTAATTGATCACTTACCTTTACCTTGTCAATAAAAAATCATTCAGGTGTGCTGGAAGTACTGCTTTTCTTTTCCCGACTGCATATATTCTTCTATTATCATCTGCAGCAGAATTTTCTTCTGTGTCTGGCTCCCCTGGTAGTTGTTCAGCTGTTGCTCTTACTGTTGATAATATTATTGCTGGTGATAGAGTTGGGTCTGCAATTGGTAGAGCTGTTACTGCATTCACTGTGCCTGGATACTGGAGGCACCTAGTTCCTTCTTTTGTTGTTGATGTTGGTGAGTGAGGTTTTGCTGGCGTTGTTTCCTTCGAATATTTGGGGGGCCAATCCAGGATGATTTTTCTTTTGAGTGTTTGATGCCTCTTGGTGATAATTTCTTCAATTTTTCCGACGAGCAGTTTTTCCCCATGTTGTTAACGTGCAATCCATGTAATGTGTGGAATCTGCGCCCAATATTATTAACATTTACGAGTTCTACATTTCTGAAATGTCTGCAAAGTAATGAAATTTGTTGGTTGGCATTGATTATTTCTTTATTTACGCATGACCAAGAAGGTAAGTCATGCCGATGTGGAATGTTCAGCACTAAAACATTTGTGTGTGTCAACTGTCCTAAGCACCTTTTTAGTTCTTGTTTTGCTTTGTGGGTATCGTTTTTATATACGTCATTTGACCCACCAATTAGCACAACAAAGTCTTCAGAGGATAAGTCAGTAACGTCTGTGGATCGCACATGATTGCAAACTTCCGACATAGAAGCACCAGGCTTTATGTAAGCGATTGTTTGTAAACTGGACTGACCGCTCAGAAGGCGAGCAAATCCATGACCATGACTGTCTGCCATCAAAACTACTTTTCTTCGTTTAGGGTTCTCTGCCTGTTTGGTCCACCGTCGTTATGGCCAAACAATTTAGTATCAGTGCTGGACAAATAATTGATATTTGTGTCACGCAAGTGTTCGGGTCTTTCATTTCCTTTCATAACAGTAGTTGAGTTGTTAGGCATTCTTTTGGATGTATCACTCCGTGTATTTGTATTTTCATATTCAGCTCGGAAGTTAGTTTTATCACATGCACAATGATTCTTAGATTTAAATTTAATAGTTGTAGCTTTGTACTTAACTAAGAATGGAGGCAATTCAACAGATGATTTTGTTAACAAGTTAGTGTCTTTATGTGAGACAGTCTGTAAGTATAAGTATAGGATACTAATCTGTGGAGATTTCAATTTGAATTTTCAGTAGTCCACTATCTATAACTCATATGTAAATAATTTATTAAATTATTTTGGTCTTTACATTACAACCACTGAAACAACAAGGCCACATTATAAAGGTACTAGTACCTGTCTTGACAATAAAGTTGTATCAAATGAGTTAATGCATCTCAAGTCAGAGGTAATTAAGACGTGAGTATCTGACCACTGGCCACTACTTCTTAGAACAGATATAACAAGAAATTGTAACACCGACTCAGTGCACATGGCAGGAAAGAAAGTATGTGTGGTCAATTTTGATAATCTAAATATGTTTCAGTTTCATATTGATAAAAGTAATTGGTTGCAGGTTTATCGAGAACATGCAATAGATAGAAAGGTGGAAGAACTCATATCTATTCTTTCTGTATATGCTAAGATGTCCTTTCCCATTAAGTTACTAAATAACAAAAAGGCACTTAGAGTCAATAAGGTCAAGGATGAAAAGGTGTTGAAGATCAAGAGGGAATGTGATCAATATTATGACTGGTATAGAAGCACATGTTCTCAAGTATTTAGACACATGCTCACAGTGAAAAAGAAAAGATTAAGACAGTCCTTAAAGGAAGCTAGGTGTAAAAAAATGGAGATATAATACTAACATCTGAAAATAAGACATGTGCAATGTGTAATATCATTAACAGTCAGTGCAACAGGAAAATGACTTCACAGGCTGAAAGCAGTAATCTGAATGCTGCACAGTTAAACACATTCTTCACTGAGAAGGTGCAAGAAATAATAAAGGTGACTGGCACTTCCAATATAGCCACTGACCATAAATACTACCTGAGAAACACCACAAAGCTTGAAAGTACATTTAGCTTTAAACTGGTCAAGGTACAGGATGTTACTAATATACCGAGAAAAATGAAAAACAGTTTTAGTAATGATGTTTATGGTTTAAGTGCAGCCATGTTAAAGTGTGATTCAGTTCAACTGCCAGAATTGATAACACATGTAGTAAATACATGTATTTTGTAGGCTCAGTTCCCAAAGGCACTAAAGTTTGTTAAAGTCACTCCGATACACAAAAAAGCCAGCCTCTCAAGGTGTGATAATTTTAGGCCCGTTTCAATTGTGCCAATCTTGTCTAAAGTGATAGAAGCTATATTAAATAATCAAATAGTAAAATACTTTGAAGAAAACAAAATCTTACTGATAGTCAATTTGGCTTTAGATCAGGGTTAGGAACTGCTAAATCTGCCTTATCACTTTTAACATAGTGTGTGAAGCAACTAGAAAGCAAGCTAGTGGTTCAGAATAAACTATTTGATTTATCAAAAGCTTTCGACACTGTGTCTCATGAAATCTTACTGAACAAACTGCAATTCTATGGCTTTACAGGAAGTGCTCTGGAATTGATAAAATCTTATCTAAGTAATAGAGTGCAGAAGGTGGTTTTTAATGGTGCAGAATCTGATTACTTACCTGTGGGCATGGGTGGTCTCGCAAGGTTCTGTACTTGGCCCAATTCTATTTATTATTTATATAAATGACTTACCGTGTAACATAGTTGGTCCGTCAACTAGGACTTACTTATTTGCAGTCTGTATAACTGCAGAAACAGCACAGAAGGTGAAATATGAAGCAGACCAGTGCACTGTCAAAGTTGAAAATTGGTGTAAAGCTAATTCGGTTTGTGTCAACCGAAAAAAAATACAAGACCCGTATGTATCGTGGAATAATAACACTGAACTTGAGCAGAGCTCAAATGTTGTTAATTTCCTTGGAATCTCAATTGATTCAAAATTATCCTGGGGTAGCCATATAGAAAAAGTGGGAAGCAGCATTAGCAAAGGAATATTTGCTCTAAGGAAGCTGCGTCTTTGTCTAAACATGCCAGTACTTAAAGTGGTTTATTTTGCTTTAATACACAGTCACATTTCCTATGGTACAATACTGTGAGGACATGAAAGCAAGGCAGCTAATGTCTTCAAACTACAAAAGAAGGCAATAAGACTGATATGTAGCTTGGCACCCAGAGCTCACTGTAGGCCAAGCATTAAAAAATACAGATTATGACCCTGCCATCAATATTTATACTACATGTGTAATGCATATTAAGGAAAACTATCCGAGTAATCAACAGTATGACATGCAACATAATTATAACACAAGAAACAAGCAGGACCTAGTTTCTTTCCGATGTAACTATAAAAAAACACAAAAGAGCTTCTTATACAAGTCCATAAAAAAATTTAATACCATACCCCAACATATCATGTATCTTCCAATTCAACAATTAAAAAAAAAAGTAAAATGATTTCTTCTTGCGCTCAGCTTTTATGAAACTAATGAATTTCTAAGGGAGGCAAATAATATGGTATGACTACACTTTGTGATCAGTTTTTATATGCTTCTATATAAGAGTAAGTCTGTAATTGGCTAAATTTACTATGCAATATCAATTTGTACCAGACGTTTCTCTGTTTTGTTTTTGTGTGAAGGTACCACAATTATTTGTGTAATATTTATATTGTGTAATATTTTTCTTGTTTTTGTAATTATTTGTGTAATATTTATACTATGTAATATTGACTTTTGTAATGCCTCAGATGATCTCTGAAGTCTCTACAACAATAAAAATCAATCAATCAATCAATCATCCTTTCTGAAATGACACTGTCTCAGACAAACAGTGAAACACTGTTGCAAACATTGAATGCTGTGGTTGTTGTCGGTGGGGATAGGTCTCATGATAGAACTTTGCTGCCTGTCACAATTTGCCTTTCTCTAAATAAACACCATGTGCTAAAAATTGAGATAATTAACCATAACATTTGAGTTTTTCCTAAACATGAAGTTAAAAATGTAACAGCTCATTCATTTGTTCATTAACTAAATAAATTCTATAGTTTCATACACCTGTAAATATGGTTTGTATGCTGTGCAAAATTCATCAAAGAATCTCTCTTACTTTTGAAGAAAAGTGTACCTATAGCAACAAATGCAACCAATAGTAAGTGAAAAAATTTTGACATTTCACATATAAAAATATATATATATTGTTACATTTTTGAACTTCCACTGCTATGAGCGTGAATCCTGAATCCTTCCTGGTCGTGTTGGCAAAGTTTTATGAATTTATTTGTAAAAATATAGACAGTGGAAATTAAAATGTCGTGTGGTACCTCTCCTGCTCCAAGTACCTCCTTTAACTGAATTTCATTAGTAGTTAAACTTTTTATAGCTGCTGGCAGATTATGGAAAATGTGTATTCTTGAATAAATGCCACATTTCTGAACCAAAGTAAGTGACTTTACATCTTTGTGGAGATTATTCTTGTTCCTAGTTTAGATTCCATGAACTGACCTGTTGGTTTGAAAACTGCAGGCTGTCCTTGGGTTTACACCACAAATAATTTGTTACACATATCAGAACTTAGAAAACTTTTAGCTCAGAATTATCAGTTAACCTTAAAACTGATCCAAGTGGCATTATGGAATAAAAGTAGACAAAGTATGTTATCTTGTTTATTTTTGTGACATATATTTCTGACAACATCTGCATTGCAAATAAAAGCTTGTTTAGGTGCTTCAGCACTTCAGTAGTACACACCTCCCAATATAATGTATTTTCAAGTTCTAATTTGAAGAATTTAACACTGTCAACCTCTTCTATATGCTTTTCATCATCATATTTTAGACATAAGCTGTACGTGTTGTGCAGGGGAGGGGATTGGGAGGAGGGGAGCAAAACACCGTTACAACATGTGGACTGGATATATTGTGTTCTACAACAAACTCCTGTTGTCACCCTGTTTTCTGCACCCCATTCTCACCCCTTTTCCCCACATAAGCATATGCGCCATCAGTTTATCACTTTCCACTAACAGCCATTTAGTTAGATTTGTAGGTCTGTAGACCATCAACAGCACTTTCCTCAGCAGGTCCCCTCTGCTCTGGCTCGTCTTCCCCTCGTAATTTCACCCCTCATACCCATTATACACAACTAGCTCTTCCCACACAAGGACAACTGTCTCTGGTGTCATATTCTTTGCTTCACACTGCTATCTGTCCCTTTCCGCCTAGTCATTGTATGTATTCTGAAGAATAATACAAGCTTTAAAGCTGAGCAATGTTGTTCAATTTCTTTTTTATGTGACTATCAAGAATGTCTCTGCACTACAGTGAGTAGTTGTGTTTATCCATTCCATTGTTAATTTTATGCCCAAAGTTTCGAATTTTTGTATTAGTTTCTATTATAAAATTAGACTTTTTATTAACACTATTTGTAATTTCTTCCATAAATATGAGACACAGTTATGAGAAATGATTGAGAAGGGCTGTACAATAATAAAAGTATCTATTTATTTCATATTTACTGCAACTGTACTTGACATGTTAGATGATTGTATTCCCAAACAGGATTGGTAGCCTCAATAGGGCATTTCATTGACCACTCGTAAAAGTCAGTATGCCCTTCATCATCCATAAGAATTATACTGTGTGCTCTGAAATATATCAAACACACATTAAAGCCAACAGAAATAATGAAATATTAGAACCATAGTGAATATAATTTATATGTTACCTTGTTCCATATGAACGGTTCATATTCTTTACGAATACTGAGCTTAGTGGCAATAGAAATTCTGGTGTCACTTGAGGGGCACTTTCAGTGAGTACAGGGTCAGGAAAATGACTGAAATAAGTGAGAAACACGTATATACATGATACATTTCTTAAGAAAATATATTATCAGAAATCATTAGTTACACACACTGTCATGTGAATTTGCATGTACAAACAAAGTAAAATCCATTCTTGCACTCTCATTGCCTATAATTATGTTATTTCTTTATATTCAGAGACTGACTGGCACATTGTTGAGTTAATGAATGAACAATGAAGAAGATTAGTTGTATTCTATTCTACTAACAACAGCTTTAGTTAGCTTTTCTGAACGGTAAGCATTTATTCTTGTTTTGTCATGTTGCTTTTGCAACAAACTTTAACAAATTTATTGGAGAAAGGGCTTTGAAGCTTTTTAACATACCTTTCCTTCCACTGTAGAAAAATGTGCAGTTCATTTATTAGGGAATCCTTGTTTGTTATATCACCATAGTTCTGGACAATTTGTTTAAATCTTTCGGTGCCTGCTGTCACTTTGAGGAATGGAGTATTGAACTCACTGTTACTGATTCCAAAGCAGTTTTCAGTTATTTTAATGGGTTCACCTTGACTACCAACATTTGAATACACATACATGTCAGCATCATTTTTCCTGGAAGTAAATATGTCTTAATGAGCAAAAAAGTCAGAAAAACATTATGTAATTTATTTTCCTGTGCACTTAATGATGACACTGTAATGACAGTAATGGAGATAATACATAGGGTAATACAAAATTTACAAATCCTACACTTCACAGTGAAATTGTTATACATGTTCACTCATGCATAGCACTTTATTAATTCAGTAGGTTTATGAAAATTTTGAAACCAAAGACTATTCTGAAACAAATGGGTGGGAAGTGTAAAATCACCATATATAATTGGTTATTGCAAGTATTAATGATATGTCACTGTTAAATATAGCAGAAGAGTTTGCATTGTAACCTGTAAAGACATTTTAGCTAAACTGTCAGCTGTGAAATTGAAATAGGAGGATTTCTAAGCAAACAGTAACCCCACCCCCAAATCTTTAAAGAATCAAACTCCCATGTATGAAACATACAAATATCTCATTACATTATAAATGAGTAAATATGTTAAACAGAAAAGGTTTGAAAATATCTTTACAGTAGTTGGAAGTTGCTAGGTACTTTCATTATCAATCACTGGATGAGTATAGTCTGCACCATCTGTGGTTCATAATAAGGAAAGCTAGTTTTTCGTGTATCTCAATGTTTGACATATCTCATGAACTATAGGTCATATAATTATATAATTTTCCAGTTATATTCCTAAGAGTATGTGGATATTGTCTGTAAAATGTGTATGAGTAGGGTTAGTAGTATAGAAGTAATAAATTAAAACATCATGCCTGATGCTGAAGTTCTACTGGACAGTGAAAATGTAGCAAGTGATATACTTTTTCCCTTTCATTATTTTGTAGAGAGTGTCAGCAAGAAAAGGTTTCAAAAATGTTTGAAACCATCTGGAAAGTTTGTTAGAAATTGTTGACTGCTCTCATTCTCAAATACTGGATGAATATAGTCTGGGTAATTTGCATGCTGTGAGTTATCCTGACTCAAGACTTATATATAGTTTCTAACATAAATACTTGATTTATTGTGCTAAATGTTTAATGTCAGATTATATCACCTAATGACTGGATTATGATTTCATTTTCAATTTTTAAATTCAATCAATAATTACATTAAATAATGAAAATCAAATTTTTGTTGCTCCTGGAAACCGTTAGATCAACAACCTGCAGTTGGGACTCAGTGACTGTTTTAGCTATTTGGTGATATACAGGGTGGTGAGGAGGTATCTAGGCACCATTAAATGGCTGTTAAGTTTTTAATATTGATGTAATAGTATTAGGAATAGCACAAACATACATAACATTAAATAGGATAGTGATTTTTCATGCTGCATAATACTGACAATGGTCACAAGAGGTGGTACACTCAACAACAAAGATGGCCAATTGCCTTACAGTTAGAGAACAAGCAAAGACTACTTCATTCTATGAGATGTGGAATTTGATGATTACTGTGTAGAGATGGTGACATATGGTGAAGGGAAGGAATGCCACAATTCATCTAGAGACAATAAAGAACTCAATTGAAGCTAAAGACCACAGGTTCAGTAAATGATGCAGTAAGAACATGTTGTCCATCCATGTCTCACTGTCCTGAGAATGTGGTGATTGTGCAAAAAAAGGCTCAACTGTAGCCCAGGGAAATCAGCTCACAAGGAAGCTCATGAGAAAAGACTCACTAGGCATACTGTGTATCAGGTGTTGCATAAAGAATTAAACCTATGAGCGTGGAAACCCTGTTATGTGTGGCAGCTGACTGAAGACTGCAATCATAAAGCGGAGTATAGGGAGTTGGTGTTGGGTTGGGATGAAAATTAGCCTTAATTGTTTCACTACATCCTCTAGAGAAATGAGGCCATACTGCACTTGAAAGATTTTGCCAATCAGCACAGTTGCAGTTACTGAATGGCACCGCATTCTGGAGTTGTGGTGGAGAAGATGCATTATTATCCAAAAGTGACATGTGGTGTGGAGTAACGGCTACAAACGTCATTGGCCCATATCTCCAGCATTACTCAATGAACATGGAATGCTATCTTCAGATGCTTCAGGGTTATGTTTGGCTATGGTATAGGAAAATACTGATCACACTGTCTTCGTATAAGATGTCATGCAGAACAGTTGGACAAGAATTTTCCAGGATGTTGGCTGGGGGGGGGGGGGGGGGGGGGGGGTGGATCTCATGAATAGACTGCAAGAAGTACAGACCTGACTGCCTATGACTCTTTTTATAAGGCTGGGCAAAAGAAGTGGTCTACTGGATGAAACCTCACACAATGGACAAGTAGGAAGCTCAAATTCAGGAAGTACTTACCAACTTCTACACAAGTTCCTCCAGCAAGCTGTGGATTGTATTCCAGGCCATTTGAGGAGATTGGTCAACACAGGTGCCTAATGGACTTCTAACACATTCAATCATATTCCATATAACAATGTACATACTGTGTTAATTTCAAATAAATAACTCCACAAAGATATATTTCAATACCTTGCTACTTCCCGCCCACCCTGTAGATTGACATGTACACATCAAAGGAGGATTTAGTGTAATTCATGGCTTTAAGTGATTCCATTTGACATTAGTGGATGCTTTCCCTATTGTGGTAATGATTTTTAATAGGTTAAACAATTCATACAAGGAAAACTAGTGACAATGCACAGTCCTCAAAAAAGCTAAGATGAAGATGACCCTTTGACATGGTCGAAACTTGTAATCTAGGAAATAAAACTTGCTTTCTATGAGTATAGCAATCAAGAGCATCTCTAAATGAGAATAATGTTGCACATCACAATAAAGTTTAATATAAGGTGTTCTGGCGAATACTAAGGCTTATTACATAATATCGCAATAGGCTCATGTGCCGTATTTCATGTTCTGGCAAACAAGGCACATTTCAAATGTACCTCCTGCTGATTATAACACACATCTTAAAGTGCTGTGTAATTAACAAGGCAGACCTGAGCAACCTTCAAGCATGCAAAACGAAGTTTCTGTGACCAGCCTTGCAGAAGACTACTGGTAAATGAAATAAAATTAGGAACGAAGACATCAGAGGGCAGATGCAAGCAGATCTGTTAATGACTGGGAGACGGCACTGCAGGTGCAAGTGGTTTGGACATGTGAAGAGGATGAAGGGTAACCACCCTCCAAAACAATACTTGGATAGAAAACTACTGTTCTGCTAACTTACATTACCCATAGATGAGTAGCATTTCTACTTTCTCTTCGTTGGTGTACATTCTACTCACACAACTCTTCAACTGACGATGGTTGATGAAATGACAGGTGTGCATTCTGCTTCTGTTTCCATTTGTCCTCTATGAACATCAGAATGTGGCTGTGTTCCATTACCCTGAGTACCTGCACTAAGCGCTGGGAGTGTCAACATCCATGTTGTGTTATGTGATTAATAACATTTTGTTTCAGTAAATGGTACACTGTGATACATTTTTGAATAGGTCTTTAGGAGAGGAAATGAATTACCAAATAAAAAATACAGGTTGCTATTAAAAAGTCATACCACCTTTCATATCTTTGTAAAAAATGATGCTACAACAAAGGCAATCATGCTGATTGATGTCCCCCTGATGGCTAAAGATCATTTGCTTGAAACATTTCATAATTTTCATCTGGACAAACAGTGATTTAGGGTGTTCAAGATAAGTGGGACACACTGTATACCTGCACCCCAGCAACCAATATGTAAGACACATATACGTGTGTGTATTTGTGTGTGTGTGTGTGTGTGTGTGTGTGTGTGTGAGAGAGAGAGAGAGAGAGAGAGAGAGAGAGAGAGAGAGAGAGAGATTCAGTACTGTAGGTAATGACAACTTACCTTCTAACTTAACAGAGTACCTCACACTTCTGACTACATCTCACCCTATAATATTATTTCTGTCATAATTAGTACTTCAGCTTGAATTCCCACACTTGTATGAGTTTAAATATGCTAGTTGCACATTTACCTCAAGTGTAATGTGAGAAGATTGAAAGGGCGATAATTTGCACCATTCCCTGCCACTTCTTGCAGATATTTGCTGCAGGAAACATTATTACGCACAAAATTGGCAACAAGACTACCTCTTCCTAATAAATGTGGGGGATGCTCGCCGCCTGGCATCATGATATTGAGTAACGCACCAAGTTTTCCATTCTTTGCTGAAAGAGCAAGCCATGTGCCTCCCTCTTTACCGGGTTCCAAGTCACGACCTATTGGACAAAAGAAGCAATCATCAAATTAATACAACTGATCTGCATGTATGTTGACATTAACCGTCACATATAGGAAACATACTCTTCAAGGAAACAATGTTATGCGAAGGAAATTTACTACTTACTGTATAGTGAAGATGCTGAGTCGTATATAGGCACAACATAAAGACTCTCACAATTATAGCTTTCAGCCATTAAGGCCTTCATCAACAATAGACATACGCGCGCGCACACACACACACACACACACACACACACACACACACACACACACACTCTGTGTTGTTTCAGTTACCTGCAGTTGGGTGTGTGAGTGAGTGAGTGTGTGTGTGTGTGTGTGTGTGTGTGTGTGTGTGTGTGTGTGTGTGTGGGTGCGTGCTATTGTTGATGAAGGCTTTAACAGCTGAAAGCTATAATTCTGAGAGTCTTTTTGTTGTGCCTATCTGCGACTTGGCATCTCCACTATATAGTGAGTAGCAACTTTCCTTCTCATAATATTGCTACATTCCATCCTGGATTTTCCATTGTTTAATCTTGAAGGAAAGGCACTTTGGCTGGATTCATTCTTCTAAAACTGATAACCATAGACAGAGTTTATTACTAGATGTGGCAGCAGCTATTAAAGATATAGCTGACTTTTGAGTCATGTAGCCTTACAGAAAATATTGTTTCTTTACAAACTTTCTGCTAGTTTCAGAAAAGGCTGATAAATGAAATTATTGACATGGAGTAAGATATGATAAGATGAGATCCTATGGGTAAAACATCAATGTTTAGACTGGTTAATATGACTGTGAGATGGATTTAACAAAAACACATAAAACAAATTTGTTCTATCAACTATACTTGATTATTGAAGAAAAATTCTACATTTCCGAAGCTTTGATACTCATCTTCAGTTGAGAATGATACATAGCATCTGTGCAGTATCCTACATGAAACTTCAATTGCAAACTTGTATGAAACTGTCTCAGTGACAAGAACATAAGATCATAGGAAGATTAACACCAGGTAAAATAAATCAACTAGGAGAAAGCTGACCAGCTGACATGTTGTGATAAAGTGATGAGGCCAGTACACACTAAAACAGTTACAAGTAAGGATGTAAAATATTTAGATTTACCCAGGTATCTAAAATCCTGTTTAATAGAACATCGTCTAGTTGTTAATATGGAATGTTCAAAGCCTGACAAATAAACACACCAAAATAGAGAACGAAATTAAGGCTACTGAAGTTGGACATAATTATTCTCTCAGAAACAAAAAAGAAGCGACAAGGGAATGAGAAATTTGGAAATTTCATCCATTATTTATTTTTATTACATATAATAAACTTGCATATTATCATTTCTGACATGAACAATCATTTGAGACCCTAGTTTCCCTGCATAGCTGCATTCGTTACTTTAAAATAATTAAAACTATTTTTGTGGTAATGTATTAAGTTTGAACATGTTTAAAGTAACCCCATTTTATGGTACATCATCTTTTCAAAAAATTTGGGGAACGATGTCAGCAGTGTAACAGGTTGGCTATTATTGACATCTCTCTTATCACCTTTCTGAAAGAAGTCTCTCTGGAAAAATGACTTGAGTTAGTGATGCATTACATATTTCAGATAAGACTGGGCTTATTACATGGGAACAAGTTTTTAGCACTCCATTGGAAAACCGGATAAGCTTTTATTTTTGAGAGTACATCCAATTTTCGTAGTTTCAGAAGAAGTTGGTAATCCATTCGTGTGACTGAACTTTGTTAAAGTTACATTTTTAAGATACTGATTTTGTTCTTGAGCATTTTGTCTCTATGCTTTCCCCTATATTTAAGAAATGATTATTAAATGTATTTGCTATGAGTCATTCATCATTTATAGCCCTTCCATTCAGTTCAGTAGTGATTTTGTCTTGTTTTGTGGCTGATTGTCCTGTCTCATTTCACTGCATTCCATATACCCTTAAGTCTCTTGTTGAAAGTACTGACTTATGACATTAGGTGCATATTCTTTGCATTTTTAATGAACATTCTTGGTGATCTTGAGTGTACAACTCTTATTGGATCCCTATTTGTTGTTGCCAAAAGATACATTTCCCTTTCACAAGATACTTTAATTCCTCTAGAGATCCATGGTTTTTTACATGGCTGTTTAGTGTCCTTTTTGATCAGCCTATGTGGAAAGCTATTTGCAAATGATGATATAATTTTATCATGGAATAGATTAACTTTCATGTTAGCATTTGGTTCATTATAAATTACATCCCATGTCATGTCTATTCTTAAAAATGTTTGTCCTGGAGTCATAAACTATTCTAATATCCAGTGAGGAGTATCCATACTGTGAGGCGCTATGTTATTTATCCTAACTAACTGTGTATCATGATCGGATACAGTATATATTACTGGATAAACAATTAAGTAGGTGAACAAAATGTTTGCAAGGTGTACCAGTGGCTGCTTGACCATGGAATAGTCAGGTGCTTTCTTTGTATGATAAATTTCTGCCACTATCACCTCCCTGAAACTGCAGTTGAACAGACCCCTCTCACCAATGCAACTGCCGGGCTGCAACACCAGAGGTCCATGAGTTATGAAGTGGACACCCAAGGTAGAACAGAGAGTCTGTAGCCTCCAGGTGAGCTTAAGTTAGGCAGTGCTCCTCACTCATCCTGTGCCTCAATGCTCACCTGGTTATAATTGTTTATGAGAGTCAGTTAACAATCAGTGCAGCACTCCACCAGCAGGTAGACCAACACTGGCAAACACTCAAATCTTTCCCTAAATAGTTGCAAACCGCCCATTGGAGTGCACACAATAGAGAGCTGTTGCAATTTATGAGGCAGTCAGATACTTCTGACGGCAAATTGAAGCTCAACCAATGTCTACATTTGCAGACAAGAAACCAATTACTTCCACATTCAAAAACATTAGTGATAACTATTCACCTTGATAGTTCCAGCATACTTAGTTCATAAGCCAGTTCACAACAGTCATTCACCATGTAAAAGGCGCGCTGCCAAGATTACGTAAGTTGGTCGGCGGATTGCGTCAGCCGCCTTTGTGGCGTGACATGCTGTTGCCTCCTTGAGCCCCCCGGTTCTAGATGTACCCATGTCCGATTCTAAGCTACGCTACAGATCAGTTTGCAAAATAAAAATTTATTTATGGAAATATACAGTACAATCACCAACAAATTTTACATATTCACATACACCTTTACCTTTAACCCAAATGAATACAGATTCATTAACAGATATTTTCCTCCTATTACGAGTATACAATGACAAGGAAGAAGGAGAAACATATGCAGATTTACCAAAATCCTTATTAGCCAATTCCGAAATATGGTAAGTGCGAAAGGGAATAATGTCTCTGTCAACAAAACTTTCAAGTCCAGCAACACTTCTGGCTGATTACTTCTCTCATATCTGTGGTGTGATGCAGACTATAGACTACAGAGGGCTGGCTATAAAGCAGGTCTTGGATCCACAGTTATGACAGCTGTTGAATGACCCATCTACAGGACTACACGTACAGTTAAAGCTGTGGTTTGGCATCTCTTGGAACAAACCAGCCCATACATTTTGTAGAAATTCCACAAGACAGCCTACAACAACATCCACAACTTATCTTATGCAGGGACCAGCACTGTGTTTGTTGTAACAGTGACCAGAGCGGTCACAGGGTCGAAGCGACGGAAAACGCGGTGGTACCCGCTGAACTGCCCGCGAACAACAACACAACAGGAGAGGGCGGATACGACCAACAAAGGCCAGAACAAACAACAACAAGATTGAAACAATGGAGTCACAAGAAAACCTAACAACCATGTCCACTCATACACAGAACAAGAAAGTAAATAAGCTGTCTAAGGCAAGGCAATGTGTCCAGAGATGTACGCAAGGTTAGACGGGCTGGCTGAGTGAGAGGCAGGCGCTTAAGTACTGTATCGGCGGTGCTGCTATTGGCCACTGGAACCACGTGTTCCAGTGTGGCATCCTCACACTAAATGCCGACACAGCTTACAGCGCGATGGTGAAGCAGAGACCTCTAGGGGTCTTTTACATCCATGACGTCTGGCAGAGATTCAAATTCCATGGCACATGGTACCAGAGTGTTCAGGTTGCTTATACATCATTGGTGTGGTCTACCATGAAGAAGTATGTGCAGGTGTGAGCACATTTCTGCATTCCATGCCAACACAGGAAAGTGGGTTGTCATGTAGATGCTAATATAAGCAGATTTGAGGGAGTACAACTAGATTAGGCTATTTTGCGTCCATCTCTACCCTCCACCTTTGGATGACTACAGGTGTTTGTTCACAGCCATGGACAGATGTACATAGCAGGGAGAGGCCCCTATTGCTGATATATTGGCTGAAATTAATACAAAAATGTGTATTTGTAAATGGATTGTGCATTTCAGGTGCCCTCTCCACATTACAACTGATAGTGGTTGCTAGTGCGAATTCAACCTGCTCCAAGAACTAACCAAACTGTGCAGCTTTCAACAACACCACACAAATAGCTAGTACCCCACTAGTAATGGTATGGTAGAGCAGTTGCACAGAACTTTAAAGCATTGCTAATGTCTCACCAATAAAAATGGAGAGAGGCAGTAGTTCTCTTAGGCTTCCGAACGGTGTTCAAACCTGACATTGGTGCACCCAAGCCAAAATGGTTTATGCTGAGCCTCTATACATTCTGGTGGACTACTTAGTGCCAGGACCACTACCTGCCACATCAAAGTTCCCTCAGTTAGTGCAGCAGTTAAATTACCACTGCACTAGTATCTGCTGCCTGCCCACTTCTCGCCATAGCTACCATCAGGTGTTTGTACACAAAGATTTGCAAAGTTGTTCACACATAATCCTGTGTACAAATGCAGTCAGCTCACCCCTAAAGAAACTGTACATTGGTCCTTTCCCAGTGCTCAATAGAAGGATCACATGTCAAACATTTGATACAATGGAATGTCCTTGAAAGTCTCCAGTGAACATACCAAACTGGTGTGGATTTTATCCTCACTTAAACTAGAAACCATGAACAGTCCTGAGTCACTGGACTACACTTCCTGGACACTGACCAAACACCCCACCCCCCTCCCTCCCCACAGTCTGTGTATACCATACAAGAAGTGGTCGTCAGATCAAGTTTAAATATCAAGATGTTCTGGGTGCTCTACACTATAGGTAGATCTGAGTTTGGGTGGGTGGAGGTGAGTGGGAGCCTGAAACATATTTTTTTATCTTTGCCATAACCTCTAATTTCAGTTCTTTTCATTACCTTCTTGGCTGCCTTCTTGACTACACTTTTTTGTATGTTTTCATAGTTGAATAAAAAGGTGATTCTGTAGTTTAAAAGATATACACTATTATTTATGTGGAGTGCCTATCTAGTCACAATACAAATGGTTAACATATATATAGAAATGATCACATAGATTTTGCTTACCATGTACACATCACATCATTCGTTTTGTTATACAGATTACCTAGGCCGCAAATTAGATTCTATGTCGTAAGTCATAGTTTGGTTTGTCCACAGTCACATTTATAATGAAAGATCATAGTGAGTTTTTGAAGGCAGCCACAAATCACACTATTTTTTATTGACCAGTTTTGCTCTTCAAATGAACAAGAGCATCATTAGAATATACAGTTTAAAGTTTTCCGACAGCATTAAAGATTGTGTTTAAAGTTTGCTGACAGCTCTAAGGATTAAACTGGCTGTACTGTAATACTTAAAATTACATTTAAATTATATTTAAAGTACAGTAATAAATGATGACACTGACAGCGCTGCATGCATAAGTAATCTAAGTATTGACTGGTAAATGCAAATATTTCATGCATTACAAAGTATTGTCCACAAGAAGTTAAGTCAAATGGCTCTGATCACTATGCGACTTAACGTCTGAGGTCATCAGTCGCCTAGAACTTAGAACTAATTAAACCTAACTAACCTAAGGACATCACACACATCCAAGCCCGAGGCAGGATTCGAACCTGCGACCGTAGCGGTCGCTCGCTTCCAGACTGTAGTGCCTAGAAACGCATGGCCACTCCGGCCAGCAGTTACGTCACTTAAATCAAAAATACCTCTAATAACTTTCTTCCACAAGAGGAAAACTTCTTTTACCCCAGCAGTCATGCAGTTTTGTTTGTTTAAGTAAACTAAATTACAAATATTTAAGGATAAGTACAATCAAGCTAAAAAACAATTTCAGGAACAGTTCTCAAATTTAAGAAAACAGATCCTAGATAAGGAAATAACTCAGTCATCAAATATAGGGAAGACTTCATGGAATATAAAAAAAAAAAAAAAAAAAAAAAAAAAAAAAAAAAAAATCAAATGTGTGTGAAAATCTTATGGGACTTAACTGCTAAGGTCATCATTCCCTAAGCTTACACAGTACTTCACCTAAATTATCCTAATGACAAACACACACACCCATGCCCGAGGGAGGACTTGAACCTCCGCCAGGACCAGCCGCACAGTCCATGACTGCAGCGCCCTAGACCGCTCAGCTAATCCCGTGCGGCTAGATATCCCAAAGCCACCCCTAAGTTAGATGCTCAAATTGACAGAATCCAACATGAAGGAAACCATATTAATGATCCAGATAAAATCTGCCATATATTTAATGAATATTTTATATCTTCGGCTATGAATCCAGTTAATAACACAGGTCTGACTTGGATGGTAAAGTCTTACGCTAGGCTGGAAACTGCTTTTTAATTTAAGGAAGTGAATGTGGAGGAAATAGGAAAAATAATAAATAACTTAAAGAATAAGACCTCATCTGGCTGGGATGGACTGAATAGTATTATAATTAAAAATGCAATAAGGAATTAGTTGGAAGAATTACTCATATGATCAATAGTGGTATCAGGGAGCACACATTTCCAAATATATTGAAGAAAAGTACAGTTAAACCTGTGCATAAAAAAGGATCGAAAGAAGAGCTATCAAACTTCAGGCCCATATCACTAATACCAGTTTTCAGTAAAATATCTGAAATTGTTTTGTTGATACAACTTATTGATTATTTCACAAAGAATAATTTACTAGTAGAAACACATCATGGCTTCAGAAAGCATCAAAGTACCATTATGGCAATTACCGAATTTCTCCACAAGGTGTATCATGCCCTGGATGAGGGAATGCAGACAGCAGGGATATTTCTAGACCTTACTAAAGCATTTGACTCAGTAAACCATGAGCTACTACTAAGCAAACTGGAAACTTACAATATAAATGCTACATCCATACAACTACTGATCACTTTTCTAACCAGTCGTAAGCAGTGTACAAAGCTGATTTATGAAATTAATGGTCAGATCAAACATTTCCAATCCAACTATGAAACAGTAAAACAAGGTGTACCTAAGGGCTCCATATTGGGCCCTTTCCTTTTTCTGTTCTACATTAATGGTTTATAGGCACCCCTGTACTCCCAACTAGTAAGTTATGCAGATGACACCGCACTTTTGTTCTTTTGCAAACAAACTAATGACTTGACATTGGCTGCAACTGATGGCTTAAGTCAAATAACTACTTACTTCCATGATCAAGGTCTAAAAGTAAATATTAGCAAATCCCAGCTATTACCATTTAAACTTGGTAATTCATACCAAACCTGTAGTGATCATATAAGTAGCATCAAAAAAGTAGATACTGACAAATGTAAATTTTTGGGGATATACCTAGACGAAAATCTAAGATGGGTAGAACATATCAATGTTGTATGCAATAAAATCAGCAGTTCACTGCACTTAATTAGCAAACTATCAAAATTAGTCTCTGAACAAACATTAAAAACTGCCTATTATGGGACAATATTTGCATATATTAATTATGGAATAGAGGTATGGAGATGTGCTGCTGATAGCCAGGTGAACAGAATCCTAACATTGCAGAAAACAGCAATCAGGACCATGCATCAACTAGGATACAGAGATTCATGTAGGGAAACCTTTGCACAACATAAATATCTAACAGTATACTCCTCGAATCTGTACAGATTAATAACATTCTTTGTGGACCATAAAAATAATGAAGCTAAGTGATCTCATGTGCATACCCACAACACAAGACAAAAAGATTGCTTCTTCAGAAACAGAACTAAACTAAAGACAACAGATCATAGTCCTCGGATAAATGGCCAGATATGGTTTAACAAACTGCCAAGTACTATAAGGTGCCACAGAGGTAAGGTATTCAAAAGGGAATTAAAATCATTCTTAACTCTCAAATGTTTGTACTCACTGGTAAGAGGTAAAGTATTCTAAAGGGAATTAAAATCATTCTCAACTCTCAAATGTCTCTACTCACTGAATGATTACTGATATAAAAATGTAGCTATTCTTATATGTAGGCCTAACTCTTCTATCTGTACAGTGTACTATTCCGAGGTGATTTTAATATATATTAATTTTGTAACAACATGTTGTAAATTCAGATACCTATACTATGTAACAACTATATGTTGCATTAGAAAGTACTGTACCATATATTGCCAAGTGTGTCACCCTTAAGTGGCTTCTTGTAAATGTGAATTGCAAATTCCTACTGTTTGTACAAAAATTGTATAAAAATGCTATGACATTGCAAAATTTGTCAGTTGGTAACTATATGCAAAAAAAGACAATAAATAAATAAAATAAATATTCCAGATTCTTAATTCATTATTTCTTCTTGTATGTCAAATTGTGGATAGTAACTAAACGACTCTCAGTATTTTCTGATCAGATATTTCCTCTGGTGCCACGTATTTCATAGCTTCCTGTGGCTTAGTAACAATGATTTTTTTTTTACATTGTTGTTAATGTTGAGAGACATCTGCCTTTACATAAATGTCCTCTGAGAACATTGTAATAAAAGACGGAAAATATTCGTTTCAGTAAACATAGGTCAAGGAGTGCACATGAGGCTTTTTTAGGCTAAACAATAGTTCGATGTACTCTGATGAACACTCACCATTCGAAACACAGCAAGGGAGGTCAGATCATGTTCAGAGTATGGGCACTTTACTGTCAAAATTTTATCACTAAATTGACAAAGTATTCATAACAAAGTTCCTGAATTTAGTACACTCCAGGAAAGTTGTAGTGCGCAAATTATTTTTGGGACTGAGAGATAACTGAAATCTAAAGTGGAAAACTCTGAGATATTTAGTGAGCCATGGAACATATATCAGAGAGACAGATTAGAAGCCGTAGAAGAGAGACTGTTCATTGCTACTGACAAAATTATTTTCTCCACTGAGGTCAAAGTTGAGCATGACAGTGAAGTTGTCTAGATTGTATATAACAGACCTAGGTGAAACCAAGTTATTTGTTGAATGTTTTTACTAGAGTCATTCAAAGAAAGTCTATGGTCAGTAGCATGTAAACAACCACATCATACAATATAGTTGGAGATGAATTTAACCTACTGAGTATAAACTATAGATTCATTGCTGGGGCTACAGAAAGATAGTTGTTCAAAATACTTTTGAACACATTTTCTGAAAACTGCCTTGAGTAGTTAGTTTGGCAGCCCATATGCAATGGAAATCTCTCATACTTTGTAGCTACAAATAGTTCCGACCTTATCAATACCATCAGTATAGAAACTGGTATTAGCGATCATGATGTCATTATGGTAACTATGGTTATAAAAGTTAATAAATCAAATAAGCAGTCTATGAGAGTGTTTCTGCTAGAAAGAGCAGATAATCAGTTTTTAGCATCTCACTTAGACAGTGACTTGACATCACTTACTTCCAGTAAGATAGATGTAGAGGAATTATGGGCAAAGCTTAGAAGATTGTAAATCATGGTGTTGTGACTCGCCGATCTTTCAAAGTACCGCTGTGCAGTTATGCACGAACTCTACATGTGGCACTGTCTGCCAGCCATGCAGCAGCAGCGCCACCTAAGCGGCCAGCCAGCCAGCGGCCACTAGACTCTGACTCAGTTATGATTTGAATGTTAAAGGGTACACACGTCTTACATGGTTTGGAGAATTATGTGCTTAGTAAGTGGATTAAAGGCTGAGGAAACAGAGGCTGTCGCAGCCATGGTTCAAAAGAGAATGCACATATGATGACAAGTAAAGACCAGTAGAGATTTGTGGACCAGGCTGGTGTGGCAGTTGAAGATAGCAAAATGAAAGCAGAAGTTTTAAACTTCACATACAAGAAATTGTTCATCCAGGAGAATCATACAGACATACCATCGTTTGACCACTGAACATGTCCTGGATGGATGACATAATTATAAGCATCCATCACCAGGTCCAGATGAAATCCCAATTCGGTTTTTCAAAGAGTACTCTACAGTGCTGGCCCCTTACATAGCTCGCATTTGCTGCAGATCTCTCACCCAGTGCAAAGTCCCAAGTGACTGGAAAAAGTGCAAATGACTCATGTATATGAGAAGGGCAAAGGAATGGACCCACAGAATTACAGACCAATATCTCTGACATCCTTCAAATATAATACATTTTCTTGAGACTGAGAATCTTACATCCATGAATCAGCTTGTTTTTGAAAGCATCACTCATGCAAAACTCAGTTTTCCCTTTTCTCACATGATATACTTAGAACTATGGATGAAGGGCAACAGGCAGAGTCCATATTTCTAGATTTCTGGAAAGCATTTGACATGGTGCCCCATTGCAGACTGTTAAAGGTGGTAGGAGAATATGTGAGTGCCTCAAAGATTTCTTAAGTGATATAATCCAGCATGTTGTCCATGATGATGAGTGCTTATCAGAGACAAAGGTATTGTCTCGAATGCTCCAGGGAAGGGTGATAGGACCGCTGTTATTCTCTATATACATAAATAATTTGGCAGACAGGGAGGGCAACAATCTGCAGTTGTTTGCTGATGATGTTGTGCTAAACAGTAAGACATCTAAGTTCAGTTACTGTAGGAAAATACAAGATAACTTAGACAAAATTTCTAGTTGGTGTGAAGAATGCAGACAGCTCCAAATGTAGAAAAATGTAAGTTAATGTGGATGAGTAGGAAAAATGAACCCATAATGTTCAGATGCAGTGTTAGTAGTGTCCTGCTTGACACGGTCACATCGTTTAAATATCTGAGCATAATGTTGCAAAGTGATATGAAATGGAATAAGCATGTGAGGATTGTGGTATGGAAGGAAAATGGTTGACTTTGGTTTACTGGGAGAATTCTAGAAAAATGTGGTTTGCCTGTAAAGGAGACAGCACGTAGGATGCTAGTCGGTCTGTTCTTGAGTAATGTTTAAGTGTTTGGGATCCGTACAAGCCAGGCTGCTAGATTTGTTACTGTTAGGTTCAAACAGCACACAAGTGTAGGGACGTGCTTTGTGAACTCAAACGGGAATCCCTGGAGGGAAGATGACAGTCTTCTAATTTAAAGAACTGGCATTTGAAACTGACTGCAGAATGATTCTACTGCCTCCAAAATACATTGTGCAAAAGGACCATGAGGTTAAGATACGAGAAATTAAGGCTCATATGGACACATACACACAGTCATTTTTCATTTTCTCTATTTGCGAGTAGAACAGGAAAGGAAATGACTAGTAGTGGTATGGGGTACCCTCTGCCACACACCTTATGGTGGATTGCAGAGTATCTATGTAAATACAGATGTAATAACAATGTAGGAAAAGACAGATTGCTACTTACCATTAATAATACACGTCAAGTTGCAGACAGGCACAATTAAAATACACTCATATAAAGCTTTTGACCACAGGCTTCATCAGTGAAAGAGAGACACATACCTGTATTCACACAAGAAAGCACACCTTATGCACACACATCCACCAACTCCAGCATCTTTGGCCGAAATGTGTGATGTAGATGTAGAGAACAGGTGTTGCTCATTAGCTGTATCTGCAACTTGGTGTAAACTGACAACATCAAATACTGACTGTTTACCGAGCGAGGTGGCGCAGTGGTTAGCACACTGGACTCGCATTCGGGAGGACGACGGTTCAATCCCGTCTCCAGCCATCCTGATTTAGGTTTCCGTGATTTCCCTAAATCGTTTCAGGAAAATGCCGGGATGGTTCCTTTGAAAGGGCACGGCCGATTTCCTTCCCAATCCTTCCCTAACCCGAGCTTGCACTCCATCTCTAATGACCTCGTTGTCGAAGGGACGTTAAACACTACTCACCACCATCACCACCACTGACTGTTTAGCTTTGAAAAACAGGATTTTTCATTAGCATTCTAGAAAGATACAGTCTTTCTTGTTATGGCAAAAGAAAAAATTTCTCTGATCAAAATCAATTCTTCAGTGCTGTTTGCTTAAAGCTCTTCTGAAAAAGTAAGGCCACTGTTTCTCCTACATATTCTCATGTTGCAGGGTTTCCGATTATACTGATGTGAAGGTCGATGGCAGCATATCGTGACCTGACACAAATGCAGGATGCTTTTCAAATGGTACCCCTGGGATTTGCAGTGTGATGATAGAGGCTAGGAAAGAAGGGCGGTTGTAGGAATCTGGAACATTCCATAATAATTAGTACTGGAATACTTTAGTAAATAACTTTTACTTGACTTTGTCCTGCTACTGCACTCCAGGAACATAACTAATAACAACTATCTTTCTTGAATACAAATGACTCATTAACAAACATTAACTGGATTATACAAAAAGCAAGGTAACACAATTCTGATACTATTTGCACAATACATGCACAAAGTAGAGTCTGCGAACCTAGTGAGCTGAAGGCTATTCTAATCTGACTTCGTTCACAACCTGTAGCTGACTCGGACAGTGCGATCTGCAAATCTCTGTCGATGCCATATGGCGGTGCAGCAAGTGCCAGTGAGTCCAGAGAGGTTGCAAGTGCTGGACCACTATTGATTATCGCAACCTCTAGGCGTAGTGTCTAACACTGACACCACATATAGTCTTGCAGCAGTCAAGGAATAAGCCATTATTTCATATATGCATATAAACTAGCCTAATCCGGCTTTCCAATCTCGCATGCATTGGACTATCAGCTATGTATCATGCCACATATTTTACATTTCTGGCGGTTACTTTCTCCTTGGTGCAAATCTAAGTTAGTGCTCATCTGCTTAGAGCAAAATTCACTTTGAACAGCAGTTGTATCTACATAGTTGCACAGCAACATATATTCTGCAAACAACTGTGATGTACATGCCAGCACAGTAGCACAGTACAGCATGTTAGGTATTCTTCCCATGCCAGTCACATTTGAAGTCCAGGAAGATTGATGGCCTGAATGTATCACTGTACACTATAATTAGTGTAACTTTGTCTTCGGAGTACCTACATAAGCAATATATAGGGAGCTGAAGGATGTGTCTAGATCCTTCACTTAATTCTTGTTCTCAAAACCTTGTAAGTATAATTCTCAAAGTAATTGATGTCTACCTTCAGCCATCTACCAATTCAAGTTTTGCAGCACTTCTGTGATGCTTTTGCATGAAACACACAAACTGGTGACCATTCATTCTGGCTTTCCTTGTATACTTTCAATATATTTTGTTAGGCCTGTTTGGCAGTAGTGCCACATATTTGATCAGTATTCTAAGATTAAATGCACAAGTGATTTGTAAGCAATGTCTTTTCTACACTAACTACAGTTTTGCAGTGTACTGCCGATGCAATGAAGTCTGCCTTACCTGCAACTAACCTGCCATCATTCCATTTCATGTACCTGCAAGTTCTTACATCCAAGTATTTGTGTGAGTTGACTGACTCCAGTTTTGACTTATTGTTGTTATAGGATACAATCTTTCTGCCTTGTGTGAAGAGCACAGTTTTACATTTCTGTGCTTTCAAAGCTAGTTGGCAATATTTATATCACTTTGAAATCTTATCAGGATTTGACTGGGTATATGTTCAGTTTTTTCAGATGGTACTTCATTATATATAACTGCTTTATCTACAATATATCTAAGGTAACTATTAATTTTGTCTGCCATGTCAGGGTATGGGTCCTAACACATCTCCCTGGGATATGTATGAAGATGTTTGTACTTCTGTCTATGACTCTTCATCCAAGAAAACATGCTGCACCCTCCCTGGCAAGAAATCTTCAATCCAGTCACAAATTTTGTTTGGTACCTCATATAATAGTACTTTTGTTAACAAACATTACTGAGATATTGAGTCAAATGCTTTTAGGAAGTCAGGAAATACTTCATCCACCTGTTTGCCTTGATACATGATTTTCAGTATGATTTACAAGAAAAGCACAACTTAGATTTCACATGATGTTGTTTTCAGAATCCGTGCTGTCTGGCATGATAGAGATAATTCTGTTCAAGATATTTTATTATAAATGAGTTCAAAATTTTTTCTGGGATTGTACAACAGCTGAACATCAAATACACGGAGCAACAGTTTTGTAGATCACTTCTGCTACACTTTTTGTGATCAGTGTTCCCTTCCAATCACTGCGCAGCTGTTGACTGTGCGTAGAATCTATAAGGGTTCTATTGTGCCCTGGAGCCTTGTTCAGTTTTGTCAATTTAAGCTATTATTTTCCTTAGTGAAGGAGCATTTAACAACAAAGCTCAGCATTTCTACTTTTCCTTTGCTACCCTCAGTTTCAGTTCCTATGTCATCCAAGAGTGTCTGAACCCTAACTCTGGTGTCATTGGCAGCCTTTATACACAACAAGAATTTCTTTTGGTTTTGTGAAAGTTCTTTCAACAATATTCTCCTACTGTACTCATTGAAGTCTTATTCATTTGACAGCCTATCACATTTCATTCAGCATTCCTCTATTTATTACACTCTGCTTTACCTAACATGTATTATGCTGTAGTCACTGCTTCTTTAAAAGTTTCTACACAGTGGCAATATGTCACAAAGGATTCCTCCCACCATAAACTGTTTTACTAGGTATGTACCTATCCAGTGCATGGTCAGCTATTCTGCCTCTACATGTTCTTGACCAGAGGTAATTGTTTTGAGTTTTTCTTCAAGATATGACATGGCTGCCTCTTTATATAGCTAACTGATAATGTAAATCTGCCTACTCATTTTAGCTTAATTTTGTACTTTGGTATCATTGTTGCTACAACTGCCCCATGATCACTGATTCCAGTTTCAATACAGACATCCTCAAAGATGCAAGGTCTTGTTGTGTGTTATAAGATTCAGTTGATTTCCATGATGAATACACCTCTGAACTATTTGCTCTAAATAATTTTAAAAGAAAGCATTTAGTATTATTTCCCAAGAAAGTCCTATCACACACACCACCTACAAAACAATAATTATCCCAGTTGATTTTGGGCATTTAAAGATTCCTCTAATAATGACAGTATAATTGGGGAGTTCAGGGTTTCTCTAAAGTTTTCAATTGCTGGTGGTTTACAGAAAAACCCAATAATAAGTTTTTGGATACCATTGGAGTTATTAGTCTTTTAATTGCATCGAGTCTTGTCCAAAAAGAAGAGAACATTGCAATAAGCCAATAACAAACAATTACTATGAAACTTCCTGGCAGATAAAAACTGCGTACCGGACTGAGACTCAAACTTGGGACCCTTGTCTTTTGCAGGCAAGTGCTCTACCGACTAAACTACCCGAGCATGACTCATGACCCTGCTTCACAAGTTTATTTCCACCAGTACTTTATTACTTAACTTCCAATCTTCACAAAGCTCTCACGTGAAACCTGAAAGACAAGCACTCTTGGAAGAAAGGATAATGTAGAGACATGGCCAGACCACCAAGAAGTTTCATATCAATGCACGCTCCACTGCAAAAGGAAAATCTCATTCTGGAAACATCCCCCAGGCTGCAGCTAAGCCATGTCTCCAAAACATCCTTTCTCCCAGGAGTGGTAGTCTTACAAGTTTTGCAGGAAAACATCTGTGAAGTTTAAAAGATAGAAGACAAGGTCTGGCAGAAGTAAAGCTATGAGGACAGATCATGAATCATGCTTCGGTAGCCCAGTTGATAGAGCACTGGCTGGCAAAAGGCAAAGGTCCTGAGTTTGAGTCTTAGTCCAGCACACATGAGAACAATTATTATATTTTCTTACAGATAGTAACTGGTAATGGCCATATGATCACAAAGTTATTGTGGTTCTTTTACTTTGATTTAATAATTGTTAAGTCACAATACTTATTACTGATTGCATTGACAAAGCCATAATATTGTAATGGAGAATGCTACAGTTTCTTTTATCTTGCTCTAATTATTCAGCACCATGCAGATCATTGCCGAGATATGAAACAACAATTCCAATCCTCAAATAATGCCTGAAGCTGTGGATAAATATAGTTTCCAGAACTTATATTCAAAATACACTTTTATAAAACCATATTACCTCCTATTACAGTCTCATCTTCTTTCCAGAAGTGAATAGGCAGAGCTGGGCGTATGTAGTACTCATCACGGTTTGCAGCCAGTATAAGGCGAAAACGGCCAGCTGTTGAGGAGGTCTGAGTGTGAAGGAATAAAATGCACATTATCCCTATAAAAAGTCATAAAAGGTCATTTATTACGGTGATGTGTGCTGGAAATGAAGATTATTAATATTTTAAATAATTACACATAAAGTTAAAATAAAACATGAAGTGCCACGCTATCAATTTTCTAATTCTGGTATTAACTTTCATTCAGTGAGTTATTGTCATGAATCATCTCCTCTTACCCAGCTTCAGTGGAGAACAATTCACCAGTTTTATCTATTTAAGGAGATCATTTAATTTATGATATGGCTTCATTCTGATCCTCGCGCTTCTAGGTCTTGGGTAATTTGTTTGATCAATACCTTCACTTCTGTTCTTACTCACAATGGACTCTTACAGTTGTTTTTCATGTGATAACGCATATCAGATTCATGTCATTTAATATGCCACACGTGCCTCCCTATGTTATTTCCAATGATGAGCATTTCAGGAAGTCAACTACTCTAAACCAGGTACAGGCATAGAGAATTCAGAGTGTCCGACAGGGGACTGATGAGTGCCTTAATTCATTTATAACTGGGTTTGCTTCAATGGCTACTGTTCAATTCAGTAGTCGAACAATGTGAATCACAAAAAATGGGGATGTTGGCTCGACTATCTGGATCAAAAGAACATTTCTCAAGAGCAGTCAACTTCTAATGATAAAAATGTAATAGGATACATGCCTATCAAAATATATTTATTGTGATTAAAAGAAAAGGTGGGGCTTTTGACAAAGACATTGTCTTTCTATATTTAAAAAGCTCTAGAATGTGTAACTACGAAACAGTTACACAGATGCAAACAAATGGGGAGGTACTCTGTTGTGATGGACTGACATAACTCTCTTATCTCAGGAGAAAGTGTAATCTGTTGCCAGTATCAGATGCATATTGGTATGAAAGAATTGTTGAAAGTGGTGCTACAATATAGTTAGCCAGAGCAATATAGCAGTGGAAGTATATATGTATGTAAGCATAACTGTGCAATATATGTATGTAAGCATAACTGTGCAAGTTATCTCAGAAAAAGAACACATCTAAAAGGTTAGCAACATTTTATTATGTGCCTTAACAGGCACTCAACTACTTCCAATCTTTCCATTATTCATATTTCACCAATGACTTCCCACTGCCGCACCATATTTAAGTTAGTAGAGAGAAACAAGCAAGTTTTTAGCATAGGTCTATCTGCATCCTATATAGGCTGAGTAATGGCTTACTGGGTTATGGAGGGGAGTGTGGGGGTGAGAATTGTAGAGAGAGATATGATGGCTTGTCTACAGTAAGCAGGTTAAGTGAATGTAGGTTGCAATGTTTTTGCAATGATGAAGAGACTTATACAGGATACATTAACGTGGAGGGCTGCATCAAACCAGTCCAAGGGCTGAAGACCATAGAAACAAAACAACACTATTTTGAACCCTATTCAAATATGTCAATGCTTTAATAAATTTCTCTTAAATGCAGCAAAATCTAATGTAGATGTGATTACTTATTAAAGTAGAGTAAATTTCTTTGGTCGGGACCAGAATAATGACTCCCTTGTAACTTTCAGTAAAGTCTCAACCAAAGATGTAAAAGAGCTATTATGTCCTTAAAAAACAAAAATGTCACAGAGTGGGATGAAATACCCATCAATGTGATTACATTTGTGTATGATAAAATAGCACACCCTCTGTCTTAAATAACTATTCAGTCATTTGAGCATGACGACTTCCCTCGTATACTTAAATATACACAGGTCAGACCGCTACACTAAACACTATCAAGGGAGAAAATGGAAAATTATCTTCCTGTCTCTGTCCTCCCAGTGCTATCCAATGTATTTGAAAATGTAGCTGTAGTCCAGATAACAAATTTTATCAGGAAACATGATGTTACTCTCAAAAAATATATAGGTTCCGAAAAGAGAAAAGCACCATGAACGCAATTAATGCATTCATTGAAAAAATTAGCTCATCACTGGACAAAAGCAATAAAGTTACAGATTATCTTCTGCAACCTTACAAAGGCATTCGATTCAGTACTGCTTTGGTTACTGCATCAGACAAAATACTCTGCAGTGGCTCAGGTCTTACCTGACAAACAGCAAGCAAAGGGTAATCATATTAGGTATTATGAATCTCTGTCAGAGATAATTTTACAGGAGTCCCGCAAGGCTCAATATTAGGACCAAACTAGTTTCTCTTTTACACAAGTAATCAGCCAGTCACATTTGCTGATGGTGTTTCAGTACTTATTGAAATAGAAAATGTGACAGAAATTCTGATGGTGTAATAACACTCTGAACAACTTAGATACATAGCTTCAACAAAATGGTCATAAACTTAACATTTTGAAGACTCTGTTTACTCAGTTTAAAGCCAAACAATCAAAAATCAGAGACATCAGTATCATGAATAAAAATCAAGTTATGGAAGAAGTTCAGTCCATCAAATGTTTGGGACTAAACCTGAACAAAAATCTAAGCTTTCAAACACACATAGATTATTTAGCTACTAAATTAAATAATATTGTTCCTATAATGGACATGCTACCTGGTGTAACAGACATAAACAGCCAGAAAGTGATATACCACAGTCACTTTGAAACCTTAATTAGATATGGTTAAATATTTGGGGGAAATTCAACCCACATGTTACAAATCCTGCCACTTCAAAATATAATTGTTATAAAAATGTGTGTTGCCCCTCCAGAACATCTTTTAACCCGTTATTCAAGAACCTAATAATATTACCTATCTCTGCAGTGTACATATTTGAGATTATCCGCTTTTTACACAGTAACCTTGAGCTAACTGAAGAAAACAATTCAAACATATGTGAAACACTAGACACAAATAAAATTTCATTCTTCTAAAACATTGCTTAAAAGTCTACCAATGGGCACCCTAGTGAATGGACATAGAAATCTACAATAAACTCACGGGTTGAGATGTACTGGGTATGGAAATTGGTTCATTTAGAAGAAAACTACATGACTTCCTTGTTGAAAAATGCTACTACTCAGTTGAGGAATTTAGGAATGATGAGATGATTCATTTGAACAGTGTGACCATTTGATATCATAGTGTTGTGTATGTATACAATAATGTCTGGAAAATTTAGACACTAAGTACTGGTACATCATAAGAAAACCAGTTTAATAGTATTATTGTGTATGTATTTGTATTTGTATAAACATGTGCTGGTAAAGATAATGTTAAAGAATTATGTAATTCCAGAATGAGATTTTCACTCTGCAGCGGAGTGTGCGCTGATATGAAACTTCCTGGCAGATTAAAACTGTGTGCCGGCCCGATACTCGAAATCAGGACCTTTGCCTTTCGCGGGCAAGTGCTCTACCAACTGAGTTACCCAAGCACGACTCACGCCCCGTCCTCACAGCTTTACTTCTGCCAGTATCTTGTCTCCTACCTTCCAAACTTTACAGAAGCTCTGCTGCGAACCTTGCAGAACTAGCACTCCTGAAAGAAAGGATATTGCGGAGGCATGGCTCAGCCACAGCCTGGGGGATGTTTCCATAATGAGATTTTCACTCTGCGAAAGGCAAAGGTCCCGAGTTCGAGTCTCGGTCTGGCACACAGTTTTAATCTGCCAGGAAGTTTCAATTATGTAATTATTTATATCATAAGGTAACAATTAACATGTCTCCTGCACAACATGATCAGATGATCTGTGAAATGTATGTTATGAGATGAATAAAACATAAATGCAATGCAGACTGGAGAAAGACAAATCTTTATTTATAGCATTTGAATATTTAGAAAAAGCTTTTAACAATACAATACAGTCTTGAAATTCTGAAGTTATCTACAACTAGTACAAAAACCAGCTACAGATGTGACATGAAATGGAAGCAGTTGTTGGGAAGTGAGTGAGACAGGACTGTAGAGTGTAACCTTTATATTATTCAGTGTGTACATAGAGCAAGTAGCAAAGTACTGATTGACTGTTTGTTATTTAGTTTTGTTTGATTAAATTATGCAATGAGCGTATACTTGTAATATAGGACAAGCCAATTTAATGTCGTAAAGTCTCTAGCATACATATGCAATATAAAACATTAAATTGGCAACTGATAACTACATTGCCTACATTTTTCTCTTGATTTATACACTGGCTGGCACAAAAAATGCAACATTTCAGTTTCTTACAAATTTATTTTAATATTTTTATTTTAATTCTACTCACTTTTACGACACTTACCTACTATTTGATGGTAAAATACTGTGTTATGGCCTCATCTAGGTGTCTGTGTTCTTTGAGTCTTCTTCAGATGGCTCCATCTCTAACACTGACCCTCTTCAACTTGGTGGAGTTTATTTTATGCTTCAGTGGCGGAGGGTGGAGTTGATTTTGTGCTTCAGTGATGGAGTGACAGTTGTGGAGAACGTTAAATTGGAAGAAGTAATCATCTCTAGCCAATGTTTATTTATTTATTTATTTATTGTATTTTTTTGCATGGAGACACCAACTGGTGTTTTTTGCAATATATATAGGCTTTTGTCTGTATATGTGTGGATGGATATGTGTGTGTGTGCCAGTGTATACCTAGCCTTTTTTTCCCCTAAGGTAAGTCTTTCTGCTCCTGGGATTGGAATGCTCCTTACCCTCTCCCTTAAAACCCACATCCTTTCATCTTTCCCTCTCCTTCCCTCTTTCCTGATGAAGCAACCGGCGATTGCGAAAGCTCAAAATTTTGTGTGTGTGTGTTTTTTTATTGTGGCTATCTACCGGCACTTTCCCGCTTGGTAAGTCATGGAATCTTTGTTTTTAATATATTTTTCCCATGTGGAATGTTTCTTTCTTATTCCAAGACTTACCAAGCGGGAAAGTGCCGGTAGACAGGCACAATAAAATAACACACACACAAAATTTCTAGCTTTCGCAACCAACGGTTGATTCTTCAGGAAAGAGGGAAGGAGAGGGAAAGACGAAAGGATGTGGGTTTTAAGGGAGAGGGTAAAGAGTCATTCCAATCCCGGGAGTGGAAAGACTTACCTTAGGGGGAAAAAAGGATAGGTATATACTCGGACACACACACACACGCGCGAGTATATACCTATCCTTTTTTCCCCCTAAGGTAAGTCTTTCCACTCCCGGGATTGGAATGACTCTTTACCCTCTCCCTTAAAACCCACATCCTTTCGTCTTTCCCTCTCCTTCCCTCTTTCCTGAAGAAGCAACTGCTGGTTGCGAAAGCTAGAAATTTTGTGTGTGTGTGTGTGTGTGTGTGTGTGTATATAAAATTAAAAACAAAGATTCCAAGACTTACCAAGCGGGAAAGTGGCGGTAGATAGGCACAATAAATAAAATGCACAAACACACACACAGAATTTTGAGCTTTCGCAACCAGCGGCTGCTTCGTCAGGAAAGAGGGAAGGAAAAGGAAAGATGAAAGGATGTGGGTTTTAAGGGAGAGGGTAAGGAGTCATTCCAATCCCGGGAGCGGAAAGACTTACCTTAAGGGGAAAAAAGGACAGGAGTACACTTGCACACACACACATATCCATCCGCACATACACAGACAGAAGCAGACATTTGTAAAGGCAAAGAGTTCGGGCAGAGATGTAAGTCGAGGTGGAAGTGTGGAGGCAAAGATGATGTTGAATGACAGGTGAGGTATGAGTGGCGGCAACTTGAAATTAGCGGAGATTGAGGCCTGGTGGATAACAAGAAGAGAGGATATATTGAAGGGCAAGTTCCCATCTCCGGAGTTCGGATAGGTTGGTGTTGGTGGGAAGTATCCAGACAACTCGGACGGTGTAACACTGTGCCAAGATGTGCTGGCCGTGCACCAAGGCATGTTTAGCCACAGGGTGATCCTCATTACCAACAAACACTGTCTGCCTGTGTCCATTCATGCGAATGGACAGTTTGTTACTGGTCATTCCCACATAGAAAGCGTCACAGTGTAGGCAGGTCAGTTGGTAAACCACGTGGGTGCTTTCACACGTGGCTCTGCCTTTGATCGTGTACACCTTCCAGGTTACAGGACTGTAGTAGGTGGTGGTGGGAGGGTGCATAGGACAGGTTTTACACCGGGGGTGTTTGCAAGGGTAGAAGCCAGAGGGTAGGGAAGGTGGTTTGGGGATTTCATAGGGATGAACCAAGAGGTTACGAAGGTTAGGTGGACGGTGGAAAGACACTCTTGGTGGAGTGGGGAGGATTTCATGAAGGATGGATCTCATTTTGGGGCAGGCTTTTAGGAAGTCGTATCCCTGCTGGAGAGCCACATTCAGAGTCTGATCCAGTCCTGGGAAGTATCCTGTCACAAGTGGGGCACTTTTGGGGTTCTTCTGTGAGAGGTTCTGGGTTTGAGGGGATGAGGAAGTGGCTCTGGTTATCTGCTTCTGTACCAGGTCGGGAGGGTAGTTGCAGGATGTGAAAGCTGCTTTTCAGGTGTTGGTGTAATGGTCCAGGGATTCAGGACTGGAGCAGATTCGTTTGCCACGAAGGCCCAGGCTATAGGGAAGGGACCGTTTGATATGGAATGGGTGGCAGCTGTCATAATGGAGGTACTGTTGCTTGTTGGTGGGTTTGATATGGACGGGTGTGTGAAGCTGGCCATTGGACAGATGGAAGTCAACGTCAAGGAAAGTGCATGGGATTTGGAGTAGGACCAGGTGAATCTGATGGAACCAAAGGAGTTGAGATTGGAGAGGAAATTCTGGAGTTGTTCTTCACTGTGAGTCCAGATCATGAAGATGTCATCAATAAATCTGTACCAAACTTTGGGTTGGCACGCTTGGGTAACCAAGAAGGCTTCCTCTAAGCGACCCATAAACAGATTGGCATACGAGGGGGCCATCCTGGTACCCATGGCTGTTCCCTTTAATTGTTGGTATGTCTGGCCTTCAAAAGTGAAGAAGTTGTGGGTCAGGATGAAGCTGGCTAAGGTGACGAGGAAAGAGGTTTTAGGTAGGGTGGCAGGTGATCGGCGTGAAAGGAAGTGCTCCATTGCAGCAAGGCCCTAGATGTGCGGGATATTTGTGTATAGGGAAGTGGCATCAATGGTTACAAGGATGGTTTCTTGGGGTAACAGACTGGGTACAGATTCCAGGCGTTCGAGAAAGTGGTTGGTGTCTTTGGTGAAGGATGGGAGACTGCATATAATGGGTTGAAGGTGTTGATCTACGTAGGCAGAGATACGTTCTGTGGGGGCTTGGTAACCAGTTACAATGGGGCGGCCAGGATGTTTGGGTTTGTGAATTTTAGGAAGTAGGTAGAAGGTAGGAGTGCGAGGTGTCCGTGGGGTCAGGAGTTTGATGGAGTCAGGTGAAAGGTTTTGTAGGGGGCCTAAGGTTCTGAAGGTTCCTTGAAGCTCCGACTGGACATCAGGAATGGGATTACCTTGGCAAACTTTGTATGTAGAGTTGTCTGAAAGCTGACGCAGTCCCTCAGCCACATACTCCCGACGATCAAGTACCACGGTCGTGGAACCCTTGTCAGCCGGAAGAATGATGATGGATCGGTCAGCTTTCAGATCACGGATAGCCTGGGCTTCGGCTGTGGTCATGTTGGGAGTAGGATTAAAGTTTTTCAAGAAAGATTGAGAGACAAGGCTGGAAGTGAGAAATTCCTGGAAGGTTTGGAGAGGGTGATTTTGAGGAAGAGGAGGTGGGTACTGCTGTGATGTAGGACGGAACTGTTCCAGGCAGGGTTCAATTTGGATAGTGTCTTGGGGAGTTGGATCATTAGGAGTGGGATCAGGATTATTTTTCTTCGTGGCAAAGTGATATTTCCAGCAGAGACTATGAGTGTAGGACAGTAAATCTTTGACAAGGGCAGTTTGGTTGAACCTGGGAGTGGGGCTGAAGGTGAGGCCTTTGGATAGGGCAGAGGTTTTGGATTGGGAGAGAGGTTTGGAGGAAAGGTTAACTACTGAATTGGGGTGTTGTGGTTCCAGATTGTGTTGACTAGAATTTTGAGGTGTTGGAGGGAGTGGAGCTGGAAGTGGGAGATTGAGTAGATGGGAGGGACTGGGTCTGTGTGCAATGAGAGGAGGTTGAGGTTTGTTGGAAAGGTTGTGGAGGGTGAGTGAGTTGCCTTTCCGGAGGTGGGAAACCAGGAGATTGGATAGTTTTTTGAGGTGGAAGGTGGCATGCTGTTCTAATTTGCGGTTGGCCTGTAGGAGGATGCTATGAACAGCCGGTGTGGATGTGGGAGAGGAAAGATTGAGGACTTTGATTTGGGATAGTAATAGCACACTTTCTTTCTTGTATTATAGGCACGCATATCAGAGCACTTTGTTGCTTTGTTTTGAGTGTCACAAAAAATATAATTAATTTGTAAAGATACAGTGAGGTATTTATGATGAACAAAGATTTTGCCTGCATGAATCTCTATACCCTAATCCATGGATAATTCTGATTGCTCTTTTCTGTAGGGTTAATATTCTGTCCATAGTATGTCGGCAGCACAACCCCATATCTCTATCCTGTAATTAATCTGTACAAAAATGGTTCCATAATAAATTGTTTTTAATGTCTGATGTGGGACTACTTTTGATAACTGGCTGATTACATGTAATGAACTGCTGATTTTATTACTTAAAAATTTGATATGGTTTACCCATCTTAGATTTTCATTTAGGTGAATACCTAGAAATCTGCAGCCTTCTGTGTCCACTACTTCAATTCCACCTATGTTACTGATAGAGGTTTGGTTTGAGTTTGTAAGTTTAAATGGCAATAACTGAGATTTACTGATATTAACTTTCAAACCTTGATCTTGGAAATAAGTAGTTATTTGATGTCGTCCCTCAGTTGCTACCAATGTTAACTCATCATTTTGTTTACCAAGAAATAACAGTGAGGTATCGTCTGCATAGGTTACCAATTGGGAGTTGAAAGGTTGCTGTATACCATTTATGTACACTAGGAAAAGAAAAGGGCCCAAAATTGAGCCCTGGGGTACACCTTGTGTGACTGTTGCATATTTGGACTAGAAATTAATGATCTGATTATTGATTTTGTAAGTCCGCTTTGTACACTGCTTGCGGTTAAATAAATATGTAGCCAGCAATTGCATGGATGCAGCATTTACATTGTATGACTCAAGTTTACTTAAAAGTAACTCATGGTTTACCGAGTCAAAGGCTTTAGTAAGGTCTAGAAATATGTCAGCTGTTTGCATTCCTTGATCGAGGGCACCATACGTTTTGTAAGAAATTCTGTAATTGCTCTGATAGTACTATGATCTTTTCAGAATCCATGTTGTGTCTCTGTTAGGAACTTATTTTTCAAGAAATAGTCACTAAGTTGTGTCATCAGCACAACTTCAAATACTTTGCTGAAGACAGTTATTAATGATATGGGCCTGAAATTTGAAACCTCTTTCTTGGATCCTTTTTTATGCACTGGTTTAACTGTGCTCCATTTCAATACATTTGGAAATGTATGTTCTCTGATACTGCAGTTTACCATGTGGGTGATTATTTTAACTAATTCCTTATTACATTTTTTAATCACAATACTACTCAAACCATCCCATCCAGATGAGAACTTATTCTTTAGGTTATTTATTATCCTGCCTATTTCTGTTTCACTTACTTGTTTGAATTCAAAAGGTGGCTCTTCAAAGGGGCAGAGCTTTACCTCACTACTCACAATTGTGTTATTAACTGGACTAACAGCTGCAGATATTAAGTATTTATTGAGAACATTGCAGACTTTATTAGGATCTTTAATTGTGTTTCCTTCATGTCTTATATTTGCAATTTCAGTTTCTGTCTTCGGTGTGGCTTTGCAAAATTGATTTACAATTCTCCATGAGGTCTTCGCTATATTGTCTGATTGAGCTATTTCACTGCTGTATATCTGTTTTCTTAGATTTGAAAGCTCTTTCTTAAAGATTTTATTGGCTTCATTGTACTTGGCCTTAAAAACCTGCAGGTTTGTTGACTTGTGTAGCACATCGAGGTCCTGGATGTTTTACTTGAGTTTTATCATATTTGCTGCAAGTATCAGTCTGTTAGTTTTTGCACTTTGGTTATGGGTGAACACTCTTTGTATTTTCTTATCAGGGCAGCATCTGTCAAAGTGTTTTAGCATAGTATCATAGAATCTGGCCCATTTGTTTTCAGATCCTTCAGTCTGGTAAACCAGATCCCAATCCTCTATTGCTAATTTATTTCTTAGGGCAAGGATGTTACCCGCTTTTAGGATTCTTTTATTTTTGATAACTTTTGTCATTTTTGGGATGCTTGTGTTTACATACTCTACAAGGTGGCATTTGTGGTCGGAATAGTGAAAATCCACATTCCAGCACCTAACACTGTCTTTAATATGTTTACATAGTATAACGTAATCAATTTTGCTAGATGCGGACTTTGTTACCCTGGTATCACTATTTACTACATTTATGAGATTATATGGGCTAAGAGTATCTATTAACCTCATATTACACAAACTGGAAGATTTTGCCTCAATATTCAGATCACCAAGTATAGTTAGGTCACTGGGACCACAACGTCCCACTACTCTACTAAATATGTCCATGAAGCTAACTACATCAGCCTTTGATGGATGATAAATCCCAATAACTTTATGTTTTCTCATAACCTCTCTACACTCTTTGGTGTGACTTCAATGCCTGTCACTTCAATCAAGCCTTATTTGTTGTACTGGTCTAGATAGTTTATTTTCTTGTACTCAAGATTCTCACTAATGTAAACTGCCACACTACCACCCTTATGTTTCTGTCTACAATAACTATTTGCTAAGGAGTAGCCCTCTAGTTTACAGTAAATAATTTCGTCAGATTTTAATCCATGCTCAGTTAACACTACTATATGAGGTGACTGTCCATTTACAAAAACCTGTAATATATTAAGCTTATTTCTAAGGTACTGTATGTTTAGGTGCATGAGCCTTAGTGGTATTTTTAACTGTTCACTCTGATTATCTTCCTTTAAAATGCACTGAGTTGGTTCACTTACACAAGTTATGGATGCAGGTGTTAAAAGTGTTCCTGTTCTTTGGCGATCTTGCATTTCTCGATCTACTACCCAACCTGGCTTCTGTCTGTCTAGTTGCCAAGGCAGCTGTTGAGGTGCCTTCATGCTTCATACAGTCCGAGAAGTTGCCGAACTGCCTGGTGTTGCAGTAACTGGAGTTGCTCTTATCAGGCCCATACCAGGGTTCCTGGCATAGCCTCCAGTTTCTCTGGATCTCCTTCAGTTCTAGATACTATGGAAGGTGTAGCTCTTGACATTTCTGTTACATAAAGTATGCCGTGACCATCTTCCTGCCAAAGCAATTATTTCTACAGGAGCTTCAGTGTTTTAACAGAACGTCTACCCCAGAAAACTGATTACAATAGTCACAGAAAGAGCCTACAAAAACATGTGATCAAAACAGGAACAATACAAGATACAACAATAAGTGCTACAAAAGTGGGAAATCATTATTGCCTTACATCAAGTGATATGTTTTTCAGATTGCACAGGAAAGAATTATTAAGGCTAGTGCAATAAACAATTGATACTTCATTGGTTGCTCACAAACGAATTATTTATTATGTGTTGCTTTTTCATGCCAGTCAGTTTATTCAGGTCTTAAAGTTATTTACATACTCCATCACTCAGATGGCTACAGAACAGAAAGTAGAAAGATATGTCATTATGCATACAGTATATTCAGGTGATTACAGTACATACAGCTAATAATTATTTACATGTATATTCTTCTACACTATAAAGTTATTTTTCCAATAAATGGTACTTAAGAAGTTTCTGAAATGTCTTTTCACACATACTGTCCAGTACACTTACAATAAGACACTGTATCAGTTTTACTCCTGAGTATCAAGTACTTTCTTAACAGCTCTGTGTGGTATGCTTTTCAGCTGTCCTTTATTTCTTTTGTCATATGAATGAACATTTGCATTTTTTATAGTATAGTATTGCCTTTGATTAATGAAATTATTGTTCTGTATATGTGCATGGATGGAAAGCAGTTTTGCACACATCTGTTTGTTTGTTTTTTATTCAGCATGGTCATAATTATTTTTGTATTAGTGTTTCTCCAGACAGTAATTCCATATTGTAAGTATGGGCCAAAAATATCTTATAAGTTGTTTGATATAATGATGCGCAAGTTGTTTTATAATAAATATTACAGTGCTTAATTTACAATAAACATTATCTACCTGTTGTCCACATTGGACCTTACTGTCAAATGTAATCCCCAGAAAATTACAGAGGTAACTTCTTCCAGTCTTGTTTCACCTATGAATATATCTATGCGATCTCCCTTTTCTCTATTTGTGAACTCGGTGAACACTATTTATTTATTTCTCATATGGTTTTTAAGCAAAATATTAAATTTAATATAAACAATAGCATATGTAATTGACAAACAGATATCTCAATTTTTACTAAAGTCAACTGTGTCATTCTTTACTGTCAGGATAGACCCTGATGGGACATTCTGCAAGTATGTGATGAATGGTTTACCTGGCTGCTACACAAACAGGTTTTGGAGATGCATCCTTACCCTACCTTGAAGAGAATCCATACTTCTGCTATGATTGATGCATATTCTGTTCAACATTGTTCTTGTTCTATATGACAGGTAAAGGCTGAGGGTTTCTTTCTTATATAAGGCAAGACTTGGCAATGTGAAAAGCAAACCTCTGTGCATTCAGACCGTTAAGTTGAACTGAGATATTTTTGTGAATGGTTTTCTTGACTGAAGCCAGTTTCTTTCTAGGATAACCACATCTTGATGACTAGGGAGTTGTGGGCTGCCTTGTATGTATTTACACTCATGAAGCTGCTCTTCATTGAAGTCCAAGGGGCAGAATGTGGCTCAATGTGGACAACTATTCAGTGGGGGTTGATTTTAGTGCCCTACTCATAATTCTCATTGTGTTGTTAAGCTGTCCATTGAGACTTTGTGTGCATGCATTATTGAGCCATACAGGAGTGCCGTATCCACAGAAGAGTAGACTAGTCCAAGTGCTGAAGGGCAGAGAGATTCAGTAGCTGAGCTCCAGGTTGTTCTGCATAGCTTACCTAGAATGTTTTTCCTAGTTCATATCTTCACATAGTATTTTCTAGATGCTTCTTATAGGGCAGTGTCGATTCCAGTGTAACTCCTAGATATTTTGGGTGCTGATTATGGTGCAGTAATTTGTCACCAAACTAGATATGGAGCTGCCTGCCTATTTACTACTGTGTTGCACAAATGTACAAGTCATCTCTGTCTTTGTGGGGTTTGATTTCAATCTCCATTTCCAAAAGTATGTTCCCATTATTACAAGACCAGATGTTAAGATGGCTTTCGTTTCTTCAAAATTTCGATGTCCCCCTGTCATCACCTAGTCAACAGCATAACCAAATCCATGAACTTGTTCATTTTAGATTTTTAATTAAGTTATACCATATGATACTGTGTTATTTGTTGAAATAAATATGTTTCTTTCCAATGTTTCCAGATTTTTTCTGCATTTGCTAATGTCATCTCATCAGCATACACAATTTTCTATCCTTTCATTTATCTCAATATTATTTATAAAGAGGCTGAACAAAAGTAGATCAGGTTTTAATCCTTGAGATACATCATACTTAATATCTCTGATTTTGGATCCTGTAGTCACACACTTCTTTCTGTTACCAATGTGTGGTTTTATCCATTGTGCTGTGTGATGATGTTTACCATAGCTTTAAAATTTTTAAGTTAGCAGTGTATGGCTGATTGTGTCAACAACTTTAGACAAATCCAAAAACATAGCAGTCAGTGAATTTCTTTTGCCTTCTATATCTATAATAGATTCTGTTAGGGTTGAGATTTTTCTTTTTGGAAACCATGTTATGTCAGTATCGGAATAGTGTGTTTCTCTAGGAATGTAATGAACATACAGTGCATAAGAATCTCTAGTATTTTTGAGAAACCATATATTAATATGCTGGTCTGTAGTTACGTATTTGGATCATCTTTATCACTTTCTTGTGTATTGACACTACTTTGAATATTTTTAATTTTTCTGGAAATAATTATTCTCTGAATTTGTTAATTCAGAGAAGAATATAGTTCAATTATTTCTTCACTTACATACTTCATTAAATAATTTGATATTTCATCATCTCCCCTCTCCATGTAACACCACATTATCATGGTACTGGCCACATGAGTGAAGAGATGTGTGTATTCACATGAAACTGAGAGCTATGGTGACGTGAAAATAGCTATTGGCCAGGTCTCTCAAGCCAAAGGTCTCATCAGATGAACCTTACAAAACATGTCCCACAATGCCCCATTTCTTCCCACATACTTTCCAGAGACCTTACCTCCACCATCTTAGGTGTCTTGCCCATATGTCCAATGTGATCTGTGCCAAGTGGTGCGTGGCACATAGCAAAATGTGTTGAGAATGAAGCCGCAGGGATACCAGACGATCTCTCTGAGTAACTAGTCTTATACCGGTATAGAGCTCCGCTGGGGTTGGCCTGATGTATCTCCAGTTCTTGTGGGACCAAAACAGAGAATAGAGAAACAAATTTAAAAACTGAGGGACTTAATGGTGCCTCACATACTAAAACATTGGATGCTGAAGCAATGGAAGCTGTTTCTGCTGTTTCCCTGTCCAGGAAGTGCAGAATGTCATTGACAAGTTGGGCCAGATCAAGATCACAGCCTTGTCAAAGGCACAGAGGAGGAAACTTCTAGGAGAACAGAGAGAAAGGAAGGCAAAAAATTACTTTCAAAAAATTAATGGAAGTAATTAAAAAGTCTTCAATCTAAGATTGCAATAAAACACTGTCTTAGGGTGAAGGGGGTAAAAAGCCCCTCCCTTTTTCAAGTCATGGAATAAGAGGATGAGTCTATTACTTCCACTTCCCATGAAAAACAGACCCAGAAAAAGCCAAAGCAGGAAATAGGGAAGCAGACCCATAGTACTACACTCTCAACTTTTAGGATAATTCAGCAATGATGTCCATTTGTTAACGTCACCCTGCAGCAGGAGGAGCTAGTTTGAAAAGATTATGTAAGACAGAAGGCGAGACCCCAAACTCATGAGGGACTACATGAAAAAAGGTGCACCAAGCTTTGTCTGTGAAGGGAATAAGAGCAGCTGTCTGACTGAAGGAGACAGATATCTGTGGGAGAAGGCAAAGCTGCTGATCAAGATAGCCAAGGAACTTCTCAGGGCTATGAAGATATCAATATTTCTACCTAAACTGCGTAAGCATGTACCTCCAAAGACCCTTTTTGAGAAAATATGAGTGCAGGGACCAGAAAGTTTCCACAAATGACTGGAGGATAATTAACTGGAAGGTTGCATCTGACACCTAAACAATTGTGGGAGATGATGATGTGAAATCCCTGAAGGCAATACAAGTTCAGGGCTTAAAGCAGAATTTAGGGTCCTTGCAGGTTACTGTTAAGGTGCTTAAGCTCATCAGAATTGACAATGGGGCAAGCTGCCAGCTAGAAGAGCTGCAGAGAAACCTGCAACACACTAAGGTGGCAACTGACACATTGGGCCACCTTCTGAGAAGACAGGAGATAGATGTAACCCTGATCCAAGAATACAGTTTATATATATTCCATGAACCATGGACTTTTCCGTTGGTGGGGAGGCTTGCGTGCCTCAATGATACAGATAGCCGTACCGTAGGTGCAACCACAACGAAGGGGTATCTGTTGAGAGGAATGTGTGGTTCCTGAAGAGGGGCAGCAGCGTTTTCAGTAGTTGCAGGGGCTACAGTCTAGATGACTGACTGATCTGGCCCTGTAACACTAACCAAAACGGCCTTGCTGTTGTGGTATTGCGAACGACTGAAAGCAAGGGGAAACTACAGCCATAATTTTTCCCGAGGGCATGCAGTTTTACGGTATGATTAAATGATGATGGCATCCTCTTGGGTAAAATATTCCGGAGGTAAAATAGTCCCCCATTTGGATCTCCAGGCAAGGACTACTCAAGAGGACGTCGTTATCAAGAGAAAGAAAACTGGCATTCTATGGATCGGAGTGGGAAATGTCAGATCCCTTAATCGGGCAGGTAGGTTAGAAAATTTAAAAAGGGAAATGGATACGTTAAAGTTAGATATAGTGGGAATTAGTGTAGTTTGGTGGCAGGAGGAACAAGACGTTTGGTCAGGTGAATACAGAGTTATAAATACAAAATCAAATAGGGGTAATGCTGGAGTAGGTTTAATAATGAATAAAAAATAGGAGTGTCGGTAAGCTACTAAGAACAGCATAGCTAAAGCATTATTGTGGCCAAGATAGACACGGAGCCCGCACCTGCTACAGTAGTACAAGTTTATATGCCAACTAGCTCTGCACATGATGAAGGAATTGATGAAATGTATGATGAGATAAAAGAAAGAAGGTAGTGAAGGGAGACGAAAATTTAATAGTCTTGGGTGACTGGAATTCGACAGTAGGAAAAGGAAGAGAAGGAAACGTAGTAGGTGAATATGGATTGGGGATAAGAAATGATAAAGGAAGCCGCCTGGTAGAATTTTGCACAGAGCACAACTTAATCATAGCTAACACTTGGTTCAAGAATCATGAAAGAAGGTTGTATACATGGAAGAACCCTGGAGATACTAAAAGGTATGAGATAGATTATATAATGGTATGACAGAGATTTAGGAACCAGATTTTAAATTGTAAGACATTTCCAGGGGCAGATGTGGACTCTGACCACAATCTATTGGTTATGAACTGTAGATTAAAACTGAAGAAACTGCAAAAAGGTGGGAATTTAAGGAGATGGGACCTAGATAAACTGAAAGAACCAGAGGTTATACAGAGTTTCAGGGAGAGCATAAGCGAAAAATTGACAGGAATCAAGGAAAAAATACAGTAGAAGAAGAACAGGTAACTTTGAGGAATGAAATAGTGAAGGCAGCAAAGGATCAAGTAGGTAAAAAGATGAGGGCTAGTAGAAATCCTTGGGTAACAGAAAAGATACTGAATTTAATTGATGAAAGGCGAAAATACAAAAATGTAGTGAATGAAGCAGGCAAAAAGGAATACAAACATATCAAAAATGAAATCAGCAGGAAGTGCAAAATGGCTAAGCAGGGATGGCTAGAGGAAAAATATAAGGATGTAGAGGGGTAAGATAGATACTGCCTACAGGAAAATTAAATAGACCTTTGGAGAAAAGAGAACCACTTGCATGAATATCAAGAGCTCAGTTGGAAACCCAGTTCTAAGCAAAGAAGGGAAAGCAGAAAGGTGGAAGGAGTATATAGAGGGTCTATACAGGGGCGATGTTCTTGAGGACAATATTATGGAATTGGAAGAGGATGTACATGAAGATGAAATACACTCCTGGAAATGGAAAAAAGAACACATTGACACCGGTGTGTCAGACCCACCATACTTGCTCCGGACACTGCGAGAGGGCTGTACAAGCAATGATCACACGCACGGCACAGCGGACACACCAGGAACCGCGGTGTTGGCCGTCAAATGGCGCTAGCTGCGCAGCATTTGTGCACCGCCGCCGTCAGTGTCAGCCAGTTTGCCGTGGCATACGGAGCTCCATCGCAGACTTTAACACTGGTAGCATGCCGCGACAGCGTGGACGTGAACCGTATGTGCAGTTGACGGACTTTGAGCGAGGGCGTATAGTGGGCATGTGGGAGGCCGGGTGGACGTACCGCCGAATTGCTCAACACGTGGGGCGTGAGGTCTCCACAGTACATCGACGTTGTCGCCAGTGGTTGGCGGAAGGTGCACGTGCCCGTCGACCTGGGACCGGACCGCAGCAATGCACGGATGCACGCCAAGACCGTAGGATCCTACGCAGTGCCGTAGGGGACTGCACCGCCACTTCCCAGCAAATTAGGGACACTGTTGCTCCTGGGGTATCGGCGAGGACCATTCGCAACCGTCTCCATGAAGCTGGGCTACGGTCCCGCACACCGTTAGGCCGTCTTCCGCTCACGCCCCAACATCGTGCAGCCCGCCTCCAGTGGTGTCGCGACAGGCATGAATGGAGGGACGAATGGAGACGTGTCGTCTTCAGCAATGAGAGTCGCTTCTGCCTTGGTGCCAATGATGGTCGTATGCGTGTTTGGCGCCGTGCAGGTGAGCGCCACAATCAGGACCGCATACGACCGAGGCACACAGGGCCAACATCCAGCATCATGGTGTGGGGAGCGATCTCCTACACTGGCCGTACACCTCTGGTGATCGTCGAGGGGACACTGAATAGTGCACGGTACATCCAAACCGTCATCGAACCCATCATTCTACCATTCCTAGACCGGCAAGGGAACTGTTCCAACAGGACAATGCATGTCCGCATGTATCCCGTGCCACCCAACGTGCTCTAGAAGGTGTAAGTCAACTACCCTGGCCAGCAAGATCTCCGGATCTGTCCCCCATTGAGCATGTTTGGGACTGGATGAAGCGTCGTCTCACGCGGTCTGCATGTCCAGCACGAACGCTGGTCCAACTGAGGCGCCAGGTGGAAATGACATGGCAAGCCGTTCCACAGGACTACATCCAGCATCTCTACGATCGTCTGCATGGGAGAATAGCAGCCTGCATTGCTGCGAAAGGTGGACATACACTGTACTAGTGCCGACATTGTGCATGCTCTGTTGCCTGTGTCTATGTGCCTGTGGTTCTGTCAGTGTGATCATGTGATGTATCTGACCCCAGGAATGTGTCAATGAAGTTTCCCCTTCCTGGGACAATGAATTCACGGTGTTCTTATTTCAATTTCCAGGAGTGTAGGAGATATGAAACTGTGTGAAGAGTTTGACAGAGAACTGTAAGACCTAAGTCGAAACAAGGCCCCGAGAGTAGACAACATTCCATTAGAACTACTGACAGCCTTGGGAGAACCAGGCCTAACAAAACTCTACCATCTGGTGAGCAAGATGTATGAGACAGGCGAAATTCCCTCAGACTTCAAGAAGAATATAGTAATTCCAATCCCAAAGAAAGCAGGTGTTGACAGATGTGAAAATTACGAAACTGTCAGTTTAATAAGTCACAGCTGCAAAATACTAACGTGAATTCTTTACAGACGAATGGAGAAACTGGTAGAAGCTGACCTCGGGGAAGATCAGTTTGGATTCCATAGAAATGTTGGAACACATGAGGCAGTACTGACACTAGGACTTATCTTAGAAGAAAGATTAAGGAAAGGCAAACCTACATTTCTAGCATTGGAGACCCGGAAAAAGTTTTTGACAATGTTGACTGGAATACCCTCTTTCAAATTCTGAAGGTGGCAGGGGTAAAATACAGGGAGCGAAAGGCTATTAACAATTTCTACAGAAACCAGATGGCAATTATAAGAGCCGAGGGACATGAAAGGGAAGCAGTGGTTGGGAAGGGAGTGAGACGGGGTTGTAGCCTCTCCCAGATGCTATTCAATCTGAATATTGAGCAAGCAGTAAAGGAAACAAAAGAAAAGTTTGGAGTAGGTATTAAAATCCACAGAGAAGAAATAAAAACTTTGAGGTTTGCTGATGACATTGTAATTCTGTCAGAGACAGCAAAGGACTTGGAAGAGCAGTTGAACGGAATGGACAGTGTCTTGAAAGGAGGGTGTAAGATGAACATCAACAAAAGCAAAACAAGGATAATGGAATGTAGTCGAATTAAGTCTGGCGATGCTGAGGGAATTAGATTAGGAAATGAGACACTTAAAGTAGTAAAGGAGTTTTGCTATTTGGGGAGCAAAATAACTGATGATGGTTGAAGTAGAGAGGATATAAAATGTAGACTGGCAATGGTAAGGAAAGCGTGTCTGCAAAGGAGAAATTTGTTAACATTGAGTATTGATTTAAGTGTCAGGAAGTTGTTTCCGAAAGTATTTGTATCGAGTGTAGCCATGTATGGAAGTGAAACATGGACAATAAGTAGTTTAGACAAGAAGAGAATAGAAGCTTTCGAAATGTGGTGCTACAGAAGAATGCTGAAGATTAGATGGGTAGATCACATAATTAATGAGGAGGTATTGATTAGAATTGGGGAGAAGAGGAGTTTGTGTCACAACTTGACTAGAAGAAGGGATCGGTTGGTAAGACATGTTCTGAGGCATCAAGGGATCACCAATTTGGTACTGGAGGGTAGCATGGAGGGTAAAAATCATAGAGGGAGACCAAGAGATGAATACACTAAGCAGATTCAAAAGGATGTAGCCTGCAATAGGTACTGGGAGATGAAGAAGCTTGCACAGGATAGAGTAGCATGGAGAGCTGCATCAAACCAATCTCAGGACTGAAGACCTCAACAACAACAACAATAATAACAGAAAGGGAACATGTCAGATCTCAGAGGAACTGGAGGTAAGCTCATTTATACTAGAAATCTAAAAACAAAAAACAGAACTTGTACTTACGTTAAGAATTAAATTTCATAAATGATAATGTCCTTATGTTCCAGTAACTTAATGCCCATCAGGACAGAAAAGCATGAGGAAGGGAAGGGAGCATGAGAGGAACTGTGCATGCTTCAGCTTACCTTCCTTTGGAGAACAGTACTAATCCTTCCCAGGAAGTGAGGGGACTGGTAGACAAATGATCACAGCTGAATGAACAACTTCTGATTAGTTGTAATGTCAGTGGCCACAACCTGGTGTGGGGAAGCAGTGACATCAAGTGCAGAAGTGAGTACCAACTTGAATACCTATTGGAGAGCAATCCCAAGATCTTGAATAAGGATAAGGAACTTACTTTCAATAACAGAAAAAGGGAAGAAGTAATTATATAACTTTTGGACCCATGTTAATGGACAGTTATGTAACATAATGGCATGTGGCGATGGACCTGTCCTTACCTGATTTCATGTATATTAAGTTTGAGGTTGAAATAGTTGCTAAGCAGACTATGCCCCAAAAGGAATCCTAGTAGCACAGACTGAGACTCATATAGGAAAGTCCTAATCTTGTGCTTATCTGAAGGTAAAGCTCCAAAGAATCCAGTAGAGTCAGAGGAAATAGCAGATGAAATTATGTCTGCCAACATGACCTCGTACCTGTTCAGTCACCAGGAAGTGCACAAACAGGAATGCACCCTAGTGGAATAATAATCTTGAATTGCAAATGAAGCAGACAAGAAGACTGTTCAACTCTGCAATAAGGAAAGGACAATTAGCAAACTATTGCGAGACCCCTGCCAAATACAATCTCACTATTAAGCAAGCAAAGCAATCATCCTGGACGGTATTCTGTAAGGAGGAAGAAGGTAAAGCTGTCTGAACCAGACCACACAAAATCCTCCCAAGAATACCAATAAATCCAATGGGTGCACTAAGGAAGGAGAATGGTGAGCTTATAAGGACAGTATGTGAGACACTGGATGTTGTACTCAAGATTCACTTCCTTCTGTGCATTCTGGAAGATGCCACAGATGAAGTTTCAGTCCATGGAAGGAGCTGCTTATGGATAAGCAATAGGAGAACTGGGACTCTCCCAGAGAATATGTTGACTTGAAGAAAATGCAATAGTCAATGGTAATGTTTCAGCCACTCAAGTCACCAGGCCCAGATGGAGCTATTCTGCCTCTACAAGCAGGAGAGGGATTGATCAGACTCCTATACAGACTGGTTAGAGTCATTCTAACAGCAGAAATCATTCCTAATACTCGAAGGACAATGAAGCTTGTTTTCATTCCAGAACGAAGGAGACTCAATTGCATCGAGGTTAAAGATATGAGAACTATCAGTCTTCCCGCCTTTTGTGTAAATACATAAGAAGAACTAGTTACTGTGCATGCTACTCATGACAGGTTAATTGAGATTCCTCTACATTAAAACTAACATGCATATCAACCAAGTGAATCATGTGAAACAGCATTCACCAACTTTTTGGGAATGTAGAGAAAGATCTACAGTTCCAGTAAATTGCTCTCTGCATTTTTCTGGATACTAAGGGGGCCTTTAAGAATTTTACTTTTGAACCCAAAGTCATAGCAGCAGAAAAGCATGGCATTAAGACCAGTATATGATAGTGGATTGAGACAATGCTGAGCAGGAAAAAGCCATCATGATGGATGTGAAAATAGTGGGTGTCCACAAGGTTGAGTTTTGTCTCCACTACTGCACCTAATGGTGAATGAACTCATTAAAGAGTTAAATGCTAGGCATTGCTTTTGAGAAGGATAAACAGATGATTTAGTCACAGTAATACTTGGAAAATTTGCGAGCATTGTTAGAACAAGGCACTCTGAACCTTAGGCAAAACTTGTGTAGGGAAAAGGGTCTAGGGGCTAGTCCCAGGAAAGATGTTGTAGTACCATTTACAAGGAAGCATGACCAGAACATGTACAGGAATCTTAAGCTCTTTGATAAAATTCTGCTGGTAGAGAGGGTAATGAAGTGCCTAGGGGTAACTCTGGATGCAAAACTGACATGGATCTTTCATGTCAAAAATATGAGTTCCAAGGCAAAAAGGTGCTCTCATGTCCACTAGAAGAGCCTATGGTAAAAACTGGGGTCTAAGACCCAGGAGGATGTACTGGATAAAACAGCTTTGTAAGAAGAACTATGATCATTTATGGGGCCACATGGTGAAATAATGTACAACTGTAATGTAAAGTAAATATTATCACAGAAAGCTAACATTTTAGGAATAAGTGGTGTCTCAAAGAAGTTTTTATAGTCATACCTCAAAGACAGAAGCAGAAAGTAGTATTGTGTATTTTTATTTTATTTTACATGTCTAGTTCTGTAGGACCAAGCTGAGGAGTAAATCTCCAAGGTCACGAAACATGTCAGTACATTAAATTATGACATAAAAGTAATAACAGATAAAATAAAACGTTTATGAACCCAAAAAAAGACAAGCCATAAATTTATGTAAACACAATCAGCAATATAACACAGGAATCAGCTTAATTTTTCAAGGAACTCCTCGACAGAATTGAAGGACTGACCCATGAAGAAACTCTTTAGTTTTGATTTGAAAGCACGTGGATTACTGCTAAGATCTTTGAATTCTTGTGGTAGCTTATTGAAAATGGATGCAGCTCTCTACTGCACATCTTTCTGCACAAGAGACAAGGAAGTGCGATCCAAATGCAGATTGGATTTCTGCCTAGTATTAACTGAAAGCTGCTAATTCTTGGGAATAAGCTGATAATGTTAATAAGAAACGACAGTAAATAATGTATATATCAAGAGGCCAATGTCGGAATACCCTGTGCAGGTGATTTTTATAGTGGTCTGCCTTCATCAGAATGGAAAATTATGAAGTGTGGAGTGCCACAAGTATCCATTCTTGGTCATTTACTGTTCCTAATATTTATAAATGACCTACCATAATGTAAAAAGCTGCAGTGCAATTTTATCATTTTTGCAAATGACACCAACATTTTGATTGTTTTTCGCACACATGAAACATTTTCAAGGAACTGATAACAATATTCTCATTGATTTATTAAAATGGCTTAGTGTCAATGGACTCTTGTTAAACTTTAATAAAACTAACTATATTCATTTTGCTGCAACTGCCAAAACTGAAGAAGAGATAATTGTTAAGTGTGTGACAATGACAATAGAAAGAGTTGAAACTTTTAAGTTCCAGACTGACTGCAAAGGAAACTGATCTCATCACATAATAAATCTTCACAAGACACTCGCCTCATTGATTTTTGCCATAAGTGTAATCTCCGAGGGTGGGAAATTAAACACTATGAAAGCTGCATACTATAGATACTTCCATTCTCTAATGACATATTGAATTGTATTTCGGGGAAATGAATCATTAGCAAAGAAAATATTCTTACTACTATTTTTCAATATATATTTTCACTTCTGTATTTCATCAGTAAAAATACTTATGTGTATAAAAGAAATAATGACTATTATGAATACAATAAAAAGAGGAAGCATGATCTACACAATGACTGAAAAAATCTGACAGTGGTGCAAAAGGGTGAGCAGTACACTTGCACAAGAATTTATAAGGCTCTACCTCCAGATATTACATGTAAGTTTTATAAAAAGTGCACATTTAGGTGGCTTCCGAGGCAATTTCTTCTGGAAAGGTCATTTTACAGTTTGGATGAGTTCCTTAGTCACAATGAAACAAATCTTCTAGAACTATAAAATATATGTATGGTTTAAGATAATGTAAGTGTTGGGTTCAAATAAATGATATGAATATAATAGAGGGAAACATTCCACGTGGGAAGAATATATCTAAAAACAAAGATGATGTGACTTACCAAACAAAAGCGCTGGCAGGTCGATAAACACACAAACAAACACAAACATACACACAAAATTCAAGCTTTCGCAACCAACAGTTGCTTCGTCAGGAAAGAGGGAAGGAGAGGGAAAGACAAAAGGATGTGGGTTTTAAGGGAGAGGGTAAGGAGTCATTCCAATCCCAGGAGCAGAAAGACTTACCTTAGGGGGAAAAAGGGACAGGTATACACTCACACACACACATATCCATCCACACATACACATGTCTGCTTGTGTCTGTGTATGTGCGGATGGATATGTATGTGTGTGTGTGTAACTATTGGAAGCAGGGATCAGTGGAAGAATGAACCATAAGGGAAAAACAATTGGTTTACTGATAGGCTGAAAACAGATGAAGCTGCTGGGGCTGGGAGATATGGAGTACTAGAGTGTGCAGTCTTTCTATGGAAGCTGGTTGGGATATTCGAGATGGATGTATTCTTTATCAGGGGGTGCCCAGAGTAGAAATTACATATGTGCTACAAGGATTATTGCACCTACATTTATTCAGACAGCCAAGCAGGTCTGAAACCTCTATCAACTCTGCAAAAAGATCAAATATCATCACAGAATGCCATGAGTATCTTGTGTGGCTGGGGGGAAGCAACAGGGTAAACATGCGATGGGTCCCTGGTTTCCCAGAAATTAGTGGTAATTAATAAGCATATAGGCTGGCCAGGGCAGGGTCAGATGACTCTATTTGTTCAACTGGAATCTGTCATAACTATCATTAAGGTGATGAAGAAATCTAAATTACACAGCAGGATCAGAAAGTAGCACAAATAATATTGGACTAAGATCCAAAAACAAAATCATGGCAGGCTAACAATTCCAAAAACATGTTTTAAGAGAAGTTTTGCAATCCTAGACCTGGATAAGAGACAGGGGATAATGTAGGCAAAACCCTACTAGTATATGCATATTTTGCATTTTTCCACTCCCATCTTATCTATGGGACTCTTCTATGAGTAAATGCCCCAGCTCAAAAATTGTATTCAAGTGGCGCAAAAAAAAAAAAAAAAAAAAAAAAAAAATTCTAATGTACAGCAACATTTACTCCAAGAGAATCTTGTAAAGATCACTTCAAAGTGCTCAGTATTATGACAGTTCCCAAACTCTATACATACAGTTGCCTTCTCAGTGTTAAAGAGAATTTAAAAAACTTTAACCTGAGGATGTCCATACAGAAACACAACACAAGAAGTGGACAGTCAATTGATTGTCCTACATTAGTGTAGATTAGGTGTGCTGCAACCACAAATATCTAGGACCCAGATTATTCAATAGAATCCCAAGAGTTGCCCATTCTGTTCCATTCGTTACATTTAAGATTCTTCAAGCAGAGTGATTTAAGAAGAAAGCACACTGCTCCACAACAAAATATAAGGAATCAGAATTGACTGACATAAAGTCTGACTTCTGTCATACTAAGTTGAATAGAATAGAATATTTTTATTAGCCTTTCAGTATTTTTCATACAATTGGCTTCATCAAAGTTTACAGAGGGTTTTAGTTTCAGTATGATACTCAAATAGTTACAGAAAGGGGAGAAAGGAACTAAAGAACTTTTTTTCAGCATTATGTAAAATAATGTTTTATACAATAATTAAATACACACATAAGAAAAGAATCACAGTAAATAACTAGCTTATATAATATCAAAACATTTTCTTCATAACTTAGGTAAAATATATATTTTGATGATTAGTTTCTAAGAATTCTTCAGTTGTATAGAATTCCTTGTTTTTTAGCCAGGTTTGCGATGTATTCTTATATTTATTTAGTGGTACTGTACGAGCTGAGCATGCTAACTTATTGAAAAATGTTATGCTTAAGTACTTATAGTTATTATGGACTATAGCAAGTCTTGTGGAAGGCAAGTTCAGCAGATGACTATTTCTTGTACTGTGTGCGTGCACATCACATCTCATGTTCAATTTTTTCAGATTTTCTATGGCATTTATTAAACAGTTATATATGTACATGCTTGGCACTGTCATTACACCAAGAGATTTAAAATAATTTCTGCAGGACTCTCTGGGTGATAACCCTTCCATGCACCTGATTGCTTTCTTCTGCCATCTGAAAAATACATTCGGCCCCTGTGGAGTTACCCCAAAGCAATATTCCATATTGCAATTGGGAATCAAAAAAAGCATAGTATGAGTGGAGTAGCAATTTTCCATCTATTACTATGGCATTCTCAATTTTCATTGATTTAATAATATTTATATTACTTTTAGTCTGTCGTTCAGTGTTGGATATGTACCATGCTGTTTTACTGTTATGGTTTTAATTTGTTATGGCTCTCTTTATTGAACTGGCCTTTGTGTCTCTTATTAATTGCCTATACGTCTTCCAATACTGCTTTTACGTCTTCATATTCCATGTTTGTCCAAACTTTTTCTAGAGTTTGCTTCCCCCCACCACCACCAGTTGCTTATGGTTGCTCACCATTACCCAGCTTTTCTGACAGATCATTCTGAGGAAGATTGCAGGGAAAATGCATTATTGTGTTAAGAAATGATGTATCATACATCTCACCTATGTTGTGCATTCACATTGTTTCAGTCTAACATTTTTTTGCCAGTATTGTTTTTAAAATGTTCATGTTTTGCAGATTGATAATCTTGACTTCTCTCCTGCATTGCTTTATTTGTGTTTTAGGGCTAGATATAACACACTAATCCACGAGTGCTAGAGATTGCTGTATGGCCTGGCTTTGACCAGTTTCATGAGCTGTGGAATTACAGATTTTTTTTTTTTTTTTTTGCTGAGTGGTGGGGAACTGCACTGTGTGTGTGTGTGTGTGTGTGTGTGTGTGTGTGTGTGAGAGAGAGAGAGAGAGAGAGAGAGAGAGAGAGAGAGAGAGAGAGAGAGATGGCTCAGTTATTACATTCAACAATTGACCATCTGGTTCTGCTGTTGAGACATTGGGGTAATCCAGTTTTTTACAGTGCGAGGATTACAATATTACAGTTAAAACTGCACCAGCTTGTTCTGTTGCTGGGTCAGACTGATCTTCCTCGTTTATGGAATGTAATGGTTCAGTTACATCTTGCTGGTCTTTTAAATTTGTAGGGGGTTTTTCCTCTTCAGTACTGTGATATTTCCGTTACTCTGTTCTGTATTCTAGTCATTAGTGTAAGCTGTAGTTCCCTGCACAGTTTAATTCCTTCTTTTTTTGTTTTTCCCCATTTCATGGAAACAAATGAAAATTTTGAAAAAGTAAAGTAATAACTTTAAGGTTTACTGATGACATTGTAATTCAATCAAGATTTCAATGGATTTGGAAGATGGTTGTATACATGGATGCTCATATCTCCTTCGGTGTATATTATTTTATTTGACTCACTGAAGCACAGTTCAAAGTCTCAGCAACATCTCTCCAATATTACTGTATCAGTACATGAATTAAAACACATATATTATGTACCATATTTTGCTTCTATAGCGTCTATATATAGCGAAAGGCATTAAAGAATCACTTGACTGTATGGACCTCTTGGATCCATGATCTTGTGTCAGTGCCTTTCGCCACAGAATTAACAACTTTAAAGACTTCAGTTGTAGTAAGTGATTAACACAATAGCTCCATAATTTATAAACTTAGTCCCTTTAAGTTTACACTCTGTTGTGGCATGTGGATAGTAGTCTTAATAAGATAAATCCAGTGAAGGTAATGTCACACAAATGTTAGAATGTGTTGAGTAACGGGGGAGAAACATAAAAGTAGTAGGGCTGTCAACAGAGCAATTTTTAAAGAATTAACCCTGTTAATTTTCACAATAAGCGCGTTGTCAACTGCGTGGCACTAATTTCCAACGACTAAACAATCTTTCATAAAAAGTGCCGACAGACACAGCGAGAGGAATCCACTTGTTTCTAGTTTAAATGGTCTGTTATCTATTACTTTTAATTGTAAATTGTTTATATATTTTACTTATAATTGTATTAGATGGTCAGACAGATGCCGGATTTACAGTATTCCGTAAAATGTTTGCTATGGGAAAAACAAAATACGATTCGGGCCTGTCCGGGATTTGAACCCGGGACCTCTCGCACCCGAAGCGAGAATCATACCCCTAGACCAACAGGCCACGTTTTGATAAGGGGGCACCATGTGGTAAATACCGGTATTGCTAACATCTTATATACCGGTATTGCTAACATCTTATATGTACTTCCTGGTATATATAGAATATTTCGAGTAATGATTGTTTTTCATTGAGGATATGGGGTGATCAAAATTACCTGTTATAAACGGAGTAACAAGTGCTCTGTAGGAATCGGAGACTGGCTAATACCTCACTGTTTACTTTTGTCAACTTGGCGTTGTGTAAGTTTACGAGAGCATTGTCTCACTGAATGTAGATAGCATAGCAGAGACTTTAGATTATTGTCTTACGTCGGCACTACACCTTCATTAAGTGTGATTGTGGTAACAACTCTTCTCTGAGTCTCAGCAGGCTGTAAAGTTGTACGGATCGCAAAATCCGCGACATGTCCTGCCAATACGAGTTATCCCCTGTATTAGTTTTGAATTCGTAATAACTATCGTCGTTCCCGTTTTTTTTTTCTTTTTTACCTGTAATCACAGTGACAACGAGGACAACGTATTGTTACGGAAGATTTTATCTTCTATATGTTCTTATTTTGTTTTGCCATTTATTTTTACTAACTGTTTTATTTGGAAATATATGTTACACTACCAATATAAAAGAAAATGACGGTTGATCATCACTGAAGGAAGGTGGGGGAGGGGGCGTAACAAACATAGGCAATTTCTATGTATCTTGGGCACATCTCGCTGCGAATACCTTATTAGCCGATAACATGACTCCTCTTATTCAGTTCCGTTGAATTCAATTTATTATCATCTTTTTTATCACATAAATCATACAGGAATTTTCATAGAGAGAGAGCAGTTTGTACTTCTAACAGTTAAAGGAAATTACATTGTTTATTTTTTTAATTACGCTTGACATATCTGCAAAAATTTGTTGTCTTCCTTATACATATAGGTTAAACAACAATATTTAATAGGAATAAATCAAGTGATAAAACCTATCTGTTTCGATGACAGTGATGTTCATAAACACTATAGTAACCTTTACCTAACAATAGTTTCTTTTTTTTAAAATTTATGTAGTTTTTATTTTTGGGGCAGCACATTGAACATTATTTTTGGAGGTACATCACGGTTGGTGCAAAGCTTTTGAATGAATGTCTTGTTGAAAATCTTGTCTGTTAACGTTTTCATAGTTATGTACTTCACTGTTTAGAGTAGATAATTGTTGATGTGACTTAAAAAAACATAGATTCATAAATGAATAAACCAGCAAGGGTCCAAATTTTTAATTCCTTAAAGAGTTCCCTGCATGGCTTTATCTGGGCAAAACCCCTGAGAATTCAAATGGCTCTCTTTTGGAGCTTAAAACACTTTTATGTACCTGCTGTATTTTGCCAGAATATAATACCATACCTTATACAGCTCTGTATATAAAAGCAGTAGGCACATAACACTGTTTCAAAATTGGTGTATTCTGTAAGTTTTCTTGACACACTCTTAATTTACTTGCAAAAACCAATAAATAATGCCCATGTTTTATAAAGCTCAGAAACAAAGTGCAAGTTTAGGCTGAACAATGATGTGAAAGGAAACTGATTGTCCTCACACTCATCACACATGGTTTAAGGAAATGGGCATGGCCGGATAGAAGGTTAAAATCTGCTGCCGACAAAGTACAGGCACTGTAGCAGACTATGTGATATGTTTGCCTATGACAGGTTTATGTCTTATCGCTAATTAGTCTTTCTCCCACTAATACTGGTGCAAGATTAGGTTTTATGTATTTATCCGTTTGTAAACTGGTGCCATCTGTAAAAACTGCCATTGGATCATAAATAGATGTTGACACTGTGTGGTGGGGGAGGTGTGAGACACACAGAACTGCTACAATACTTATAATAGAAAAACAATAAATAAAAATACAATTGGCAGCCTCCTACAAGAATGCACAGGTGTGTTTCATGTTACATTGTACCTTTACAGGTAGTGTACCATTTTGATGTAGATGTCATCTTTGACTCAATTGAGTATCTTTATTCATTTGTTAACAATATAGATTTATAGATGCAGTCAATTTGTAGCCGGCTCTCGTTACAATAAAATTTCTTATATTTTGGTTGATCACACACTTATGTATACAATTATCTTATATCAGTATACTTATTCTCATATGCAGTTATTTGTCAAAAGCTATATGGTGTCAAAAAAAAAAAAAAAAAAAAAAAAATTTTAGCACTCTGAATTTATGAAATTCTTCAGTTTTCTCTATTGCAGCAGGCAGTGCACTAAAAAGTATTTTGGGTTGATAATGTACATTATTTTTTGGTAAATGGCTATTTTGTATGTGTCTGTGAAAATCATGTCTGTCTCTTGTTTAGTGGCTGTGAAACTGACTGCTGAAAATTCCTAGTTTGTTTTCAAAAACCACACACATTCATAAACATATAAGCTAGGAAGCATAATTAATTTAAATTCTTTAAATATTTCCCTGTGTTGCTTTCTGTGGGGAACTTCTTTCTTTCTTTTTGTTTTGTTTTGAAAGTTTAATTTGCTGTACCCATATTTCCCCAGAAGATAAGTCCATATGTTCACACAAGCATAATAGGCACACAACAAACTTTCTCCCATAATTCTTGCTGCTCGCATTCTGGCTCCAGCTCCCAGAGACTGTGGTCATGTGTGTGTATTGTGTTTGCGTGAATGTTTGCATGTGTGAATGCTGTCTATTTTTGACAAAGTCCGTGTTGACTAAAAGCTAACTTTCCGACAGTGTTGTTGTTGTGCCTTTCTGTGACTCAGCATGTTCGCTTTGTGGTGAGTAGCAAGTATCCTTTTCGTTATATTGTTACAATCCATTCACGATTTTTCTGTTTTTTGAAACATCATATGATAAATTTGACAGTAATGTCTTTTCATCCCTACACAGATTTCCAAGTTTTTCACTTTGAGAAGGGTGCTTCACCTTCTCTTTCTCCAAATGATTTTTTTTTTCATTAATACATTTCAGTTTTATACCTTCCACATGTTTCTATAAAGCTCTAATTGATGGAAGATGAAAATATTCTGATAAATATTTATATGCAAGTATACTGCAATATAACATATTCTGGATAAACACCTTTATTTTACCATCAAATCGAAGCCTACTTTCCTCTTAGTAGGTGCTCTATCTTGGCTCAAAACAAGATATAAAGCTTTTTTTGTAAGATACTCACAGCTTATTGTTGTAAGTATTTCTCCATCTTAGCCAAATTTTCTGAATTAAACTTTCTTCTTACAGTTCTTGGGTGGTACATGTACCTTTCAAACTGTATGAAACTTTGAAATAAATGAACAATATCAGCTTCTTTATATTTAAATTGCTTCTTCAGCTCATCAATTGTTCCATTTGATTTAATTATTTCTTCCTCACCTGAACTTAGTGGCACATCTGAATTGTATAGTGCAGCCTCTGTACTGGAATCTTTATTCAGGGCATGCACTGATGCACTCAGTACACCTCGTTCAGTCGCATCCACAGAGCACGATGCTTTCTGCTTTTTCTGCAGTGGCACAGTGAACCCATTTGGCAATTTATACCTGACTGATATAACTGAGGGATTGGTTTGGAACACCAAATAATGTTGGCACAGCATTCCACATTAATTTCTTCTTGTCTGCATTCATGAACTTTCATGCCTCAGAATGGAGAGCATAAATTCTTATAATTTGCTTAAATATTGCATATCCTTCTCCATAAGGCTAGCCCTTCTCATATTTATAAGCCACTTCTTGCCCCTGGGAGTGAAAATAAATGATTACTCTTTGGAAAAAAAGATCAGTGCATACATATTGGAATACATGATGTTTTTACACTATCCATAAAATATTATCTCATCATTTTTATACCCACATAACATAGCCTAATGCAGTTGAGAATGTTTCCTCACTTTCATGAACTTCTTATGACACGTTAATTTTAAAAATTTCTTGTCTCTTTATACTTGTAACTATACATTTCACTACTCAATCTAGTAGGTTGCTGCAAAGATATAATGGTATGGTAAGTAGTCCCTATTGAAAATTTGTCGATCACTTACTTTATCCAATAGTAACACCATGAAATCATTAAGATTATGTGATTCTCTTTAAGAGCTGAAGTTCTGAAGATACTATGAGCAAATGGAAACGTTAAAACATTTTCTCGCATGCCCAAAATTAAAAGTAGCCCTCCTAAAATGAGCTTTTGTAATATTATTGGCTTATCTCTCAGTATCCTTTGGAAATCGAAAAAGATATATTTCTGGATTATATTTTTGATTGGTGCCACAGTAAGCTCCAAAATACAATTGCATTTTCAATACCCCCCCCCCCCCCCCTTATACACATACACAAATGGCCAGCCACTTGGCAGCACTGCAAGAGTGAATCTGCAGAAAATCTCTGGGAGTTACACAATTCATATGTTAGACTCAGCTATAACAGAGGCATTGTGCATCATGTTGTAGTATACCGTTAAAATTCCAACTATGAATATTCCTAGAAGATGAGACATAACAGTCCATTGAAATGCATTTAAAACATCTATTTTCAATCCAATTTGAAATAAACAGAAATCACTGATGGAGACAAAAGTTAGTGGTATAGGTAAGCCTATACTTATAAAATTGTTACAATGAAACTGGCAACTAAATTATAATTGTACTGAAGTATATAGGTCCTGTAATTGGTAGGAATATTTAGGATTAATGTAATGAGGTGAAATCTGGAACAAATAATCGAGTACAATGGTCAAAGTCATTTCTTTGAAACTGACATGGATTTGTGTTAAAACAGTATCTAAATTAAAGTCTGTGTTAATTAAAGGAAAAGCCAACTGAGAGAATCAAAATTGATTAGAAAATTAAAATGTAATTATCGAACAATCTTATAAGTGGCATGTGAACATAAGCAGTTCATTAGGTGTTTTGTCAAAAATAAACAAAAGACCTATTTTGCCACATTCATTGGGAGCCTTGGAAACATATACATTAAGTAGGAACATTTTCCGAACCATGTACCTTTTGTATTTAATAAAAATATTGAAAGTATTGTTAATACCTCATATTTTGAGCATTTGTAGATTCTTAAAATGTTATATGTTTGAAAATTCATCTATGAATTTGCTCTATCACAGATAGTGCAACTGCTGAAAGGAGTCATTAATTTTGAGGCAACAGTTTTAATTGCAATTTGATTAAAAAATCCTTTATAATAATATCGAGGATTGTTCGGAATTGTATATAAAAGGGGCATCCATGTACGCACAAAAGGTCAGTACTTTATGATCATTTGATAGAGCAAGGTGTATGTCAGTGTCTTATGAGATTTTGTGCAAGAAGCATGTAGTTTCTTACATTAGTACTTCATGTAAATTCATGCAGTGAGCATGTCAGACTTGGCAAAAAAAGTTCTGAAACGTAATGTTCGATTTAGTCATTCTTGGCATAAAACATCCAGTTATAGTGGACATACAGTAACTCAGTGACTGCTGCAGCAGCGGATTGACAAAAAGGAATGGATGAGTGCACCCCACAATATTATATGAATTTTAATATTTAATTTTGCAGTATTTGGTTTAACAATTTTTTTAGATGTATTGAAGTTGCATTATTAGCAAATAGTAGTCAAAGTGAAAGAACCCGGCAGACGAGAAATTTCACAATAAGTGAACCAATACAATACTTCCTTCAGCATAAATTTCAAGAAAAGATCATCACTGTAAAGTTAGAAAGATTCAGGCTCATGTGGATGCTTACCAACAATTGTTCTTTTCACAAACCATTCGCAACTGGAGTAGGTGTAGGGGACAAGAGATAGTGTTGCACAAAATATCCTTTGCCACTCCATATGGTGGCTTGCAGAATATAAATGTAGATGCAGATGCATTATGATAACCAAATGAAATACTGATTTGGGGGAAATGCTCATCACACTTGCAGTATTTGATAAGTCACACATGCCTCCCTGGTCCTGCCAAATGGCGAGAACCTCAAGAAGCTCATTCCTTATTGACCTGGTATAGGCTTGTCAAAACCAGTTTTCCTGAGCTGGGTACTAGAGAGTGCTGCCAGTCCTCTGTAACTGTAAGTTCTGTGCTTGCTTCAGTGACCACCATGTGGCATTGTGGCATTGGAGTGGAATGTTGAGTGTCACAGGAAACAAGGTTCTTGGCTTTAGTGCCTGGATTGTCAAGATGGAAAAAACCTTTTTAAAAGCATTCAGCCTCAAGATGCCAATGACATGCATGGCTGTTGAGCAGAACAGTTGTTAGCAGGTAACCTCTGGGAAACATGCTATAGCTCTGTTGTATAGGGCTTACACAGGCAAGCAGGACTATGTATGGGGGACATCTGTTATCCTAGCTGCTCATGGGATGGCTATGAAGCCTTTTAATTTTTAAAAGCTACTCCAAGGGGATTAGATGGGCTGTTAGTGAGAACTCTTTCCCAACCCAACAAGAGAGACCATCAGGTTAGCTATCCTGAGCATGCCCCTATACAAATTAGGAACAGTTATAGTAACAGCAGACAAACATGTCAGAATGTTTTTGTGATTGCTAAAAAGAAAAAAGGTATTTTTGCTAAAGTGTCCTCATTGCACATACAGATAGGCCTGAAGTTAATAAAGAGACTTTGCAATGATACACTCTCGATAAAAACTGCCACTTTGAGAATAGTACAAAAACTTATTACATCAAAGACACTGGCTGAATACTCCATTGTAGCTAAACTGTGTAAAATTCTAAATTCCAGCTACAGTGTGGTGTCGTATGAATACGTAGTGGACAAAGACCTCATTATACTACTAAAGGAATGGGCAGGTGAAGACATTATAGACAAGCAGAATGTGATAAAGCGAGTGAACGGAAATCTTGAAAGAGCCCCTACATTGATTTTAACTTTTCAACACATCGTTGGGTGGCTTGAGGAGTATAAATGTAGATGTAGATGTAGAACTGACAATGAGACTCTGTTACTCTTAAAAGAAAAAAAATCTCACCTGCACTGTTTGGCTCACTCAATCATAGTACTTCTACCCAAACAGGTGAAATTACCATGAAGAACAAATTGAAGTTCTATAGAATGGAAACTAAAGCAACAGTGACGTAATCAGCAGATGCCTCGTATGCTGAAGATTTGGAAATGGAAGTGGTCCCTTTAAAGGATCCACAAAGTCCTGCTAGTCCATCTCCAGTAACCTTGGACTTCCCTTCAAGGTGCAGAGAGAAAGAGAAGGCAAGCCTCGCCAACAGATAATGGACATAATACAGTGGAATTTAAATGGTTTCAGAAATCGTGTGGAGGAACTGAAGCTCCTAAGCTAGATCTGTGTGTATATGCATTCAGGAAATGCATTTTAAGGATTCTAATACCCCACTGCTATGGGGCTATCATCTTTATGGAAAAGATGACCTCCGTAAGGTCTAGGGGGAGCAGTGGCAGTGTTCATAACTGATACACTTCACTCCTCACCTGTCACCCTAACCACCACACTACAAGCAGTTGCTATCACAGTGCTTTTGTGTCATTTTAGGTAACATTGTGTTCTATAGTAAAAAGAGATCAAGAACTGCTACCCACAATTAAATGTAAGAAAATAGCCTACTTAGATCATGTGATATAAAATAAAAGGTATCACTTCCTTCAATTGATTATCAAAGGGAAGATTAAAAGCAAGAGAGGAGGATGTCATCGCTCCACAATGTCAGACAGTGGACAGGTCTAAGAAATGCAGGGGGCTTGATCCATACTGGAGAAATAAAGGAGACTGGGCAGATGTGATTGCACACCTCCATTAGTGGGTATGCAGAAGAAGAAGAAGAAATGGAGTGGTTGAGAAAATATTAAGATCTGAAATCATTTGCTTCCTGAATACAGGGACAATGACACATTTTTGTACAGCAACAGAATCATTCCTTGCCATTGATCTGACAGTTTGCTCCCATGCTCTACAAGATTCTGTCCTGTGAGAAGCAGCAGATGACCTCCACTCCAGTGACCGCTTCACTATTTCTGTTCACCTAATGCAAAGAAGGGCCAGAAAACTACCCAAGGGAATGTTCTGCAAGGTAAACTCGACACTGTACAGCCAGTCAGCCAGTTGGTCATACTTGAACACCGAGATAGTGTCCAAGCTCAGGTGGATCACATTATCAATCTGATCCACTTTATCACTTATGAATCAATACCAAAACCCCCATGCCATCACAGGAGCAACATGTTCCTTGGTGGAATGATCAGTGTTGATGTACAATAAGATGCACATGAACAGCACTGTGAAAATTCAAGCCCAGTCCATCAGCAAAGAACTTTGGCATATTTTGGCTAGCAAGAGCAAACAAAAACCCAGTGGATAGTGAAGGAGTGTTACAAGTAATTATGGCATGAGTTTCTGAAGTCTGTTAGCCCTTCAAGTTTTGTCACTTTAATACTGGAATCAACAAGAAGGTCTCTGGAGGAAGTATGTCATTTACATTACCTGCCATATGGAACAGTGGAGTCCTGAAAGTTGCACCTGTTGAGATAACACAGAAAATGGAATGGTGCTTTTACGTTGTAACATTGTCCATGAGTCCATTCCAGAGTTCCAAGCCTATTGCAGAGTTAAAGAGAGGGGCAGATACATTTCAACTCCAGCAATGAAGAGGCCTACAACCTCCCCTTATCCATCTGTGAATTGGAAACAGCACTATCTGCAGCTCGAGAGACTGCCACCCCCCACCCCCCTCCCGAGCTGGACTTGATACATTATGGCATGCTACGATTTCTTAACACTGAATCTAAAGAAATCCTACTTGTGTTATTTAATAAAATATGGGATGATGTGTCAATATGATGACCCTTGAAGGACATCAGTAATGATTCCCATTCTTGAACAAGGGAACAACCACACACACTCTACCAGCTATCATAGTGTTGCTCTTACCAACTGTGTAGGAAAGGCACTAGAATGGATTATCAACTCCTGCCTTGTTTGGGCTCTGGAATCTAGAAATCTCATAAGCTACTTCCAGTGTGGGCTTATAAGATATTGCTGCACTTTTGGTAACTTAATCTTACTGGATATTGCTGCACATGAGGCATTCCTATGAAAGCAGCATTTACTGCCAATCATTTTTGCAGCACTTCCTAACTATTGTGAATACATTAATAAGAGACAATAATTTATTAAAACTGGTAAAAATGTCTTCCTCACATAAGAGGCACCTAACAAGCATAATGAAATCCTATGAAACATTACCAAATGCATTCTTGAAATGTACATAGAACGGATTGTTAGAGTTCCACTAATTATGAAAATATATTGGATCTAATGGCAACAAATAAACGTGGTGTCTTTGAGGATGACCTCATCGAACTTGATATCAGTGACTACGAAGCAGTTGTGTCATACCTCAATGAGGAACTTGACACTTTCAGCACATTGCAGGAGCATGTAGAGGAAGTAAGACTCAAGTTTAAAAGAATAGCTGAACATGTACTGGATACCTAGTAGAATAGTTCATAAGGGAGGGAACCTCCATGGTATACAGTCACTGTAAGGAAATTTCTAAGGAAACAGAGATTACTGCGTAATAGGGGGAAAACTAAGTGTTGGGTTGTAGATAGAGAGACGCTGAATGAAACGTGTTTGGCTGTCGATAGAACACTGCATGATTCCTTCAATGACAACCATAGCATAATACAGTCAAATTATATTTCACAACTCCCTAGAAATTCTGGTTGTTTGCAAAGGCTGTTAGTGGCACCAAAATTAGTGTCCTGTATGTAGTCATGAGACAGGAACCCGAAAATGAGGATAGCAAGGCTGAAATGCTTAACTCCGTTTTCAAATGTTCCTTCACAAAGGAAAACTCAGGAGAATTGCCCCAATTTAAACTTGCGCCACTGAAAAGATGAATGAAACAAATGTCAGGGTCAGTGGTGCTGAGAAACAGCTTAAATCGCTAAAATTAAACAAGGCTCAAGCGCTGGATGGAACCCAGTAAGATTATACACTGAATTTGCAGCTGAGTTAGCCCCTCTTCTAACTATATTCTACGACAGATCCCTCAAACAGAAAATCGTGCCCAGTTCATGGAAAATTGCACATGTCACACCTTCCTACTAGAAGGATAGTGGAAGTGATCCACAAAACTTCGGTCCAATATCCTTGACATTGGTTTTTTGTAGAATCTTAGAACATATTCTGAGCTCAAACATAATTAAGCACCTTGAACAGAATGGCCTCCTGAAAGCCAACTCGCATGCATTTCGAAAACATCGATCATGTGAAACCTACTCACGCTTTTCTCACATGACATACTGAAAACTTTGGATCGAGGCAGTCAGATAGATGCTATATTAATCGATTTCCACAAAGTGTTAGACACAGTACCACTTCTACACTCATTGTCAAAAGTACAATCGTATGGGGTATCAAGTGAAATTTGTTACTGGGTTAAGGACTTTTTAGCAGGAAAGACGCAACGTGTTATCTTGGATGGAGAGTCATTGTCAGATGTGGAAGTCACTTAAATTGTGCCTATGAAAGTGTGTTGAGATCCTTTCTGTTCATGTTGTATATTAATGATGTTGAAGGCAATATCAATAATAAAATGAGGCTTTCTGTAGATGATACAGTTATCTGTAACGAAGTAAGATCTGAAAGAAACTGTATAAATATTCAGTCAGATATTGATAAGATTTCAAAGTGGTGCAGAGATTAGCAACTCACATTAAATGTTTAGAAATGTAAAATTTTGCACTTCACAAAATGAAAAAGAACAGCGTCATATGACTGTAATATCAATAAGTCAGTGTTGGAATTGATCAGCTTATACAAATATCTGGGTGTAGCAATTTGTAGGGATATGAAATGGAATGATCACATAGATTTAGTTGTGGGTAAAGTGGATGGTAGACTTCATTTTATTGCTAGAATATTGGGGAAGTGCAATCAATTGCTTACACATCACTTGTGCGGCCAGTTCTAGAATACTGCTCAAGTGTGTGTGACACACACCAGATAGGACTACCAAGCATATTGAACATATACAGAGAAGGGCAGCACGAGAGATCACAGGTTTGTTTAATCCATGGGAGATGTCACAGAGATATTGAAGGAACTGAAATGGCAGACTCTTGAAGACAGATGTAAACTGCCCAAGAAAGTCTATTAACAAAGTTTCAAGAACCTTCTTTCAATGATTACTCTAAAGATGTACAGTCATTTTTCTCACACACAATATGTGAATGGAACAGGAAGAAACCTTAATAACTGGTACAATGGGACATACCCTCTGCCATGCACTTCACGGTGGTTTGCAAAGTATAAATGTAGACGTAGACATGCAGCAGTGCTAACCTTCATTTTTGAGAATGGCAGCAACTCAACAGCTCTCTTAGTCAACTTAAGTGCTAATCTGAAACTGCATTCATTATCCGTCTCATTCAGCAACACTATGTCTTGCCAGGAAGCTGTACCTAAGCTGCCACCTTCCATTTCATGCAACACATTGTACTAGAATAATTTATTTCCAACACTCTTCAAGAGATGAGGAGTGCCATAAAAGAAAGAAGACTTTCCTTCCTCATAAGTTAGACACACACACACATATTCCTTCAACTCAATTAAATTTGACTAAAATCCAATGACATCTGATGGAAAATCATATGAGGTGGAGAGGCTGAATTGCAAAATGGCACAACAAAAAGACTGTTGAAAAGTTAGCTTTTGGCCAACAAGCCCCTTATCAAAAACAGACGACATACACACACTCATACAAATGTATATCAGACACACATGACCACATTCTCTGGCAGCTGGAGCCAGACTGCGAGCAGCAGGACATTATGGGTGAGGCAACTGGGTGGGGTCTGGGGCTGGGATGGGAAAGGATAACTGGGTAAGGGAGGGGGACATTGATGGAATAGAGAGCTGTGTAGTGCTGGAATGGGAACAGGGAAGGGCCAGATGAATAAGGACAACGACAAACTGAGGTTGAGCCAGGAGTGTTATCGGAATGTAGGATATATTGCAGGAAGAGTACCCACCTGCACAATTCAGAAAATCCCATCAAAGGCAGGTTACCTGTGAAACCAGTCATGTGACCTACCTAAAACCTCTGTGCTGCATTCTACAGGGGAATGACAACCAACAAGCTGTCTGTCTGCATGAATGGCCACCGACAAACTCTGGCCAAGAAGTAACTGTACAACCCTGTTGCTGATCATGCTGCTCAACATGACATCCTTCTATTCAATGACTGCTTCACAGCCACTGTCATCTGGATCCTTCCAACTAACACCAGCTTTTCTCTCCCTGCAATATATCCTACTTCTGAGTAATCCTTCTGGCCTCAACCTATGTTAGTCATTGTTCTTACCCATCTAGCCTTTTCCTGTTCCAGCACTACAAAGCCCTCTATTCCAACAATGTACCCAGTCTGCCTAATGCGCCACTTCATCCCTGCAAGCTCTCATCAGCATTTTATGGCCCTCTACCCCTACCCTGCTACCCCTTCCCCTTCCTTGCCTCAGCCTCTTCCTTACCCCACCCTGTTGCCACTCCCATAATGCCTGCTGTTCGCAGTCTGGCTCCGGCTGATAGAGACTCTGGTCATGGGTGAGTTGCGTTTGCGTGAGTGTGTGCATGTGTGAATGCTGTCTGTTTTTGACATAGACCTTGTTGGCCAAAAGCTATCTTTCCAAATGTCTTGTTCTTGTGCCATTCTGCGACTCAGCATCTTCGATTTGTGGTGTGTAACAAGTATTCTTTTCATTATATTGTTATATTCCATCCACGATTTTCCATTGTTGGAAACATCATATGATAAATTTGACATTAATGTCTGTTCATCCCTACACAGATTTCCAAGTTTTTCACTCTGAGAAAGGTGCTTCACCTTCTCTTTCACCAAATGATTTTTTTCATTCATACATTTTAGTTTTATACTTTCCATATGTTTCAACAAAGTTCTAATTGATGGAAGATCAAAATATGCTGATAAATATTTATATGCAAGTATACCAAAATATAACATATTCTCGGTAAACATCTTTATTTTACCATCAAATCGAAGCCTACATTTCCCTTTGTAGGCGCTCACATTTTTCTCTCGAAACAAGATATAAAGCTTTTTTTGTAAGATACTCACAGCTTATTGTTGTAAGTATGTCTCCGTCTTAGCCACATTGTCTGCAGTTCTTGGGTGGTACATATACCTTTCAAACTGTATGGAACTTTGAAATAAATGAACAATATCAGCTTCTTTATATTTAAATTGCTTCTTCAGTTGATCAATTGTTCCATTTAATTTAATTATTTCTTCCCCACCCGAACTTAGGGACGACACAGTATGTTATCTTGGGTGGAGAGTTATCGTCAGATGTATAAGTAACTTCAGAGCTGCCCCAGGGAAGTGTGCTGGGACCCTTGCTGTTCATGCTGTACATCAATGACCTTCCAGCCAATATTAATAGTAATCTCATAATTTTTACACATGATGCAACTATCTATAATGAAGTACTGTCTGAAAGAAGCTGCGTAAATATTCAGTATGACCTTGATAATATTTCTATGTGGTGCAGAGACTGGCAACTTGCTTTAAATGTTCAGAAATGTTTGTTTGGTGTGTGGGAAAGTGTCACAGAAATACTGAAGGAAATGAACTGGAAGAGTCTTGAAGACAGATGTAGGTGTACACTATGTGATCAAAAGTGTCTGGATACCTGGCTGAAAATAGCTTACAAGTTTGTAGCGCCCTCGACCAAAAATGAAAAAACATAGTATCCTATGACTATAATTTCTATGAGTCAGTGTGGTAATCTGCCAGTGCATACAAATACCTGGGTGTAACATTTTGTAGGGATATAAAATGGAATGACACATTAGGTTCAGTCGTGAATAAAGCAGGCGGTAGACTTCAGTTTATTCGTAGAATGCTGGAGACGTGCAATCAGTCTACTAAAGAGATTGCTCTCAAATCACTTGTGTGGCCCATCCTAGAATCACTCAAGTGTGTCGGACCTGTACCAGACAGGATTAACCGAGGATATTGAATGTATACAGAGAATGACAGTGTGAATTGTCACATGTTTGTTTGATGTGTGGGAAAGTGTCACAGAAATACTGAAGGAAATGAACTGGAAGAGTCTTGAAGACAGATGCAAACTATCCCAAGAAAGTTTATTAACAAAGTTCAAGAACAGTCTTTAAATGATGACTCTAGGAATACATTACAACCCGTTACATATAGCTCATATAGAGATTGCGAGGATAAGATTGACTAATTACTGCACACACAATAGAATCCAAACAATCAAACTTCCCACACTCCGTACATGAATGGAATGGGAAGAAACCCTAATAGCTGGTGCAATGGGACGTACCCTCTGCCAGTGGTTTCCAAATTATAGATGTAGATGTACACTATGTGATCAAAAATATCTGGATACCTGGCTGAAAATGGCTTACAAGTTTGTGGCGCCATCCATCGGTAATGATGGAATTCAATATGGTGTTGGCACACCCTTAGCCTTAATGACAGCTTCCACTCATGCATCAATACCTGCAATTAGGTGCTGGAAGGTTTCTTGGGGAACAGTAGCCCATTCTTTACTGAGTGCTGCACTGAGGAGAGGTATCAATGTCGGTTGATGAGGCCTGGCACGAATTCTGGGTTGTAAAACATCCCAAAGGTGCTCTACAGGATTCAGGTCAGGACTCTGTGCGGGCCAATCCATTACAGGGATGTTATTGTCATGTAACCACTCTGCGACAGGCCCTGCATTATGAACAGATGCTCGATTGTGTTGAAAGATGCAATCGCCATCCCTGAATTGCTCTTCAGCAGTGGAATGCAAACAGGTGCTTAAAACATCAATGTAGGCCTCTGCTGTGATAGAGCCACGCAAAACGAAAGGGCTGCAAGCCCCTCCATGAAAAACACCATCGCCTCCGAATTTTACTGTTGGCACTACACACGCTGGTAGATGACGTTCACTGGGAATTCGCCATACCAACACCCTGCAATAGGATCGCCACATTGTGTACCGTGATTTGTCACTCCACACAACATTTTCCACTGTTCAGTCGTCCAACATTTATGCTCCTTACACCAAGTGAGCCTCCGTTTGGCATGATGTGTGACTTATCAGCAGCTGCTCGACCATGAAATTCATGTTTTCTCCCACCTGTTGTTGTTGTTGCTGTCTTCAGTCCTGGGACTGGTTTGATGCAGCTCTCCATGCTACTCTGTCCTATGCAAGCTTCTTCATCTCCCAGTACCTACTGCAACCTACATTCTTCTGAATCTGCTTAGTGTATTCATCTCTAGGTCTCCCTCTACGATTTTTACCCTCCACGCTGCCCTCCAATGCTAAATTTGTGATCCCTTGATGCCTCAGGACATGTCCTACCAACCGATCCCTTCTTCTAGTCAAGTTGTGCCACAAACTTCTCTTCTCCCCAATCCTATTCAATACCTCCTCATTAGTTACGTGATCTTCTGATTCTTCTGTAGCACCACATTTCGAAAGCTTCTATTCTCTTCTTGTCCAAACTAGTTATCGTCCATGTTTCACTTCCATACATGGCTACACTCCATACAAATACTTTCAGAAACGCGTAACTGTCATATTATTTGAAGTGGATCCTGCTGCAGTTTGGAATTCCTGTTTGATGGTCTGGATAGATGTCTGCCTATTACACATTATGACCTTTTTCAGCTGTCGGTGGTCTGTGTCAGACAACAGACAAGGTTTGTGCTGTACGTGTCCCTTCACGTTTTCTCTTCACTATCACATCAGAAACAGTGTACCTAGGGATTTTAAGGAGTGTGAAAATCTCGTGTACAGATGTATGACACAAGTGACACCCAATCACCTGGCCATGTTTGAAGCCCATGGGTTCTGCAGAGTGCACCATTCTGCTCTTTCACGATGTCTAATGGCTACTGAGACCGCTGATCTGTAGTACCTGGCAGTAGGTGGCAGCACAATGCACCTCATATGAAAAACGTATTTTTTTGGGAGTATCTAGATACTTTCGATCTCATAATATAGGTGTATACCGGAAAACTATGTTCCACAGAAACTCTGTATAACCGTACTTTTTTCGCAAATATTCAACACTCTCAGTAATACATACAACTGTAGTACGACTGCAAATACTACAACAATATTTTCAATGTTATATGTTTTCTGCTTTGCTTACCTTTGTTAAAAGATGACTGCAGTTACGCAATAACCTTCAAAAGGTAATCATACATTACATATTACTTATTCACAGCCTACACAAGCACAGGTAATTTTGAGACTAGCAATTCCATAGTCCATGTGTGCATGGGGAACTATCAGTGTTTGGTGCCATGTGCAGAAAAAATTGCAAAGTCAACTAACATGATCACTGCCATATGATCCCAGAAAGTGCTGAGTTTAATAAAGCATATTAGCAGTCTTTGTCCTGTCAAGAGCAGTACCATGGACTTCAACGAAGATGTGGAAAGCCATGATTGCAGTGAATTCTTTAATCGAATGAAAGTGTCGGTTTCCCAGGGAAGCGTCCTGGGACCTCTGCTGTTCCTGATCTATATAAATTACCTGGGTGACAATCTGAGCAGTTCTCTTAGGTTGTTCGCAGATGATGCTGTAATTTACCGTCTAGTAAGGTCATCCGAAGACCAGTATCAGTTGCAAAGCGATTAAGAAAAGATTGCTGTATGGTGTGGCAGGTGGCAGTTGACGCTAAATAACGAAAAGTGTGAGGTGATCCACATGAGTTCCAAAAGAAATCCATCGGAATTCGATTACTCGATAAATGGTACAATTCTCAAGGCTGTCAATTCAACTAAGTACCTGGGTGTTAAAATTACAAACAACTTCAGTTGGAAAGACCACATAGATAATATTGTGGGGAAGGCGAGCCAAAGGTTGCGTTTCATTGGCAGGACACTTAGAAGATGCAACAAGTCCACTAAAGAGACAGCTTACACTACACTCGTTCGTCCTCTGTTAGAATATTGCTGCGCAGTGTGGGATCCTTACCAGGTGGGATTGACGGAGGACATCGAAAGGGTGCAGAAAAGGGCAGCTCGTTTTGTTTTATCACGTAATAGGGGAGAGAGTGTGGCAGATATGATACGCGAATTGGGATGGAAGTCATTACAGCAAAGACGTTTTCCGTCGTGGCGAGATCTTTTTACGAAATTTCAGCCACCAACTTTCTCTTCTGAATGCGAAAATATTTTGTTGAGCCCAACCTACATAGGTAGGAATGATCATCAAAATAAAAGAAATCAGAGCTCGAACAGAAAGGTTTAGGTGTTCGTTTTTCCCGCGCGCTTTTAGGGAGTGGATAGTAGAGAGATAGTATGATTGTGGTTCGATGAACCCTCTGCCAAGCACATGGCGGCCATGGGCGGCCACTGAGTGACGCGCGTTTCTTCGGCTCGCGAGTTTTTCCGCTCATTGAAGGTGTTACAGAGAAGTGCGACAGTCCACAACGTGTGCATCTGACTAAACAAGTGTTACTTGCCGTGGTGTATTGTTCTCCGTCGATTACCACAAGTGATAAGTGATAAGTGAGTGAAAAATGGGAAGAGCACGAGTAAGCGGCAGCAGGCGAGGCTACAGGGGCGCAGGCAGCGCGGGCGCCCGGTCTCCGGCGGCAGGTGAGGCCCCGCTTCCCGACATCGGGGAGCTCGTCCGGTCCCAGGTGAGTGCGGCGCTGCACAGCAAAGACACGCTAGACGTAATCGTCCAATCCATCACGGACTCTGTGACGGCCGCGGTCATGGACAAACTGCAAGAGTCTGTCGGGAGCAACAGCACCGAAATCCAGTCTCTTAGAAAGTCCTTGGCCGCACAAGAGAAAAAAGCCGCCGAGCTAGAAGCTAAACTGTCTGCTGCCACCGATGAAATTGAGCAGTATCAGCGAAGGAACAGCTTGCGCTTGTTCGGGGTAGCTGAAAACGATCGCGAAAACACCGACGACCTGGCCATTAGCCTCGTGCGTGAGAAACTTGGCGTGCAGATCGACGTGGCCGATATTGACAGAAGCCATCGTGTTGGGCGCAGGATACCAGGCGCCACGAAACCCAGGCCTATAATAATTAAATTTGTGTCGTACCGGAAAAGAGCTGAAGTGTTTGCTCAGAAAAGAAAACTCGCCAAGAGTGGGGTTACCCTGAGGGAAGATCTGACGCGCGAAAGACTAAAAGTTTTGAACGCTGCGATCACACAGTTCGGCCTTCAAAATGTATGGACCCAGGACGGCAGGATCGTAGTCAAGACGGAAGGAGGGAGGAAAACGGTGACGAACATGTTCGAACTGAAAGACTGAGCGAAATCTCGCGAGACACAAAGTCTCATATTGTAATCTGTCTAATATAAGTTAATTTTTATTCTTTCTTTTCATGTTTTAGCTTAAATATAGCTCCGTTATTTCTATAAGTACCATAAGTACTCTATTTAAAATCAGTCAATTATTTCACATAAATATTGTTTCTTTATTTGTCTATCATAAGTGCTCATGTATACTCATATTGTCAGTTAAATGGGAATTAACACTCTCCATTAACAGGAATCTCCTTACAACCGCCTTTCTATATCTGTTATTTTCATCTTCGCCACTACTACTACTACTACTATTATCTTTTTCGTAACCACTACTGCCACTTTCCATCTTTCTTTTCGCTCCCTTCTCCGATACTTCCAGCGTGTTTTTCACCTTTAGTTCACAGACGCTTGAGTCAGTCACGACCTTGGACACCTGTAAACATGTCTTCCCCCGCGAAATCCAGCTTTTGTCCCTCTTCCGGCCAGCAGGTAAACGGAGCGCGCTCGGTCCTACAGGCGGCCACAATGGGACGGACCGGTTCAGGCGGCGGGCTCTTTGTGGCCCACGCGAACGCGCAGTCGCTAACGGCTCACTTCGACGAGTTCTGTGACCTGTTCTGCCAATCGCTGTTCCACATTATCCTCGTCTCTGAAACTTGGTTGAAACCAAACATTTCTTCCGACGCTATCCGAATCGCTGGTTACTCTCTCCTAAGGGCAGATCGTGAAACACGACGCGGGGGTGGTGTGGGTGCCTATGTTCGCTCTGATCTGACACCTACTGTACTATGCACATCGGATGCAAAGGGCGAAGGAGAAGCAGAGTTCTTGTTTTTCGAAATAAATACATCAAATCAGAAACTGCTAATTGGAGTAATCTATAAACCTCCAAACGTCGGTGCCATGTCCTCCTTTCAGTCTGCCCTGTCCTCACTCGTGACACAGTATGAACACATAATCATTATGGGCGACACAAACATCGACTTACAGTTAAAATCTCCCTCTGCCGAAAAACTAAGGCGACTGTTCCACTCCAATGATATGAGTTTAACACCGCTGGACCCAACTCACCACACGTCACACAGCCACACACTCATAGATATAATAGCAACAAAGCGACCAGATAAAATAATCCGCGCCAATCAGACATCCGCTCCGGGACTCTCTGCTCATGACGTGATATTCTTAAATTACTCAGTGCATACTACCAAAGAAAAATCTCACCTGGTAACCTACAGAAACTTAAAAAATGTTAACCATGACGCTCTTCAAAAGGATTGCTCAGACATCCCTTGGCATGATATAAGCAATGAACCGACTATAGACGGAAAAATTCGGCAATTATGTAGCAAAATTATTGCACTGTATGATAAACATGCTCCTCAACGCACTGTCAAGGTAAAGAGAGCTCCTGCTCCATGGCTCACCACTGCATTACGCCAGTTAATGAATAAACGTGATGCTGCACACAGGGCCTTCAAGCGTAACCCAACTCCCGAGGCGTACGAAGCTTATAGGAAACTCCGAAACAGAACGAAGCAAAGCGTGAGAAATGCCAAAATCAGACATGCCCGCTCTGTCGTATGCGGCATATCAAAACCTGCTGCACTGTGGAAAAAGCTGCGCAGTTTCGGTATAGGGAAGCGAAGATATGACGCTGTTTATCAAGCGTCTGCAGAAGAATTAAACGATTTCTTCTCAACAGCTGTAATCTGCCACGCAGCGACAAATTACCAGCCCCAAGATATCAATCTCTTGAGAGACAAGTTTTTCCTAAAACATGTCACTACCGACACAGTACACAAGGCAATTATGAGAATCTCTTCCGAGGCAGTAGGAAATGATGGAGTGAGCATTGGCATGATTAAAAACGTCGTAGCCACTATTATTCCAGTTATCACAGACATCTTCAACCTGTCTCTTGTCAGTAGTATATATCCTACTGAGTGGAAGCAAAGTTTAATCCAGCCTATACCCAAGACTGACAACCCTAAGTCGCCAGGTGACTACAGGCCGATCAGCATACTACCTGCAATATCTAAAGCCCTAGAATACATCGTCCATGAACAGCTGACGGATTACCTCAAAACTCATAACATCCATGACGAATATCAGTCAGGCTTTCGAAAGCACCATAGTACAGCAACTGCATTAATCAAAGTAACTGATGACATTAAACATGCTATGGACAGACGTGAAGCTACTATCCTAACACTGCTTGACTTTAGCAAGGCTTTTGACACAGTTGACTTCGATATATTACTAATTAAAATGAAACAGCTGAATTTCTCAATCAGCGCAATACACTGGTTCGACAGCTACCTCAAAAACAGAAGTCAACAAGTCGTTTGTGGGTCGGAAAAGTCATCATGGAAAAGCGTGCACTCTGGAGTTCCCCAAGGCTCCGTCCTTGGTCCACTACTCTTCTCACTGTATATTAATGATATTTCTTCAGTGATTCACTCCTGCAGCTACCATCTATATGCTGACGACATCCAACTGTACATAAGTGCAAGCCCCAAAAACATTGCTGGCGCAGTAGCGAGTATGAACGCAGATCTTTGCTCTGTTTCTCGATGGGCACAGAACCTAGGTCTGAAACTAAACCCCAAGAAATCCCAGGTCACACTTATATCTCATCCAAAGTTAATCAGCCGTTACTTTCGCGAAACGGTCCCTAAAATACTCCTCAATGGTACCCAACTACCATACCAAAAAACAGTAAAAGACCTTGGAATAATCTTGGATGAACACCTAAACTGGGAAGAACAAACAGTCACAGCTTGCCGGAAATCGCTCTCCTCCCTACATGCAATTCAAAAATTTAGAAAAATATTTCCAACCCATGTTAAACAAAAATTAGTCCAAACACTAGTCTTGCCTAATCTTTACTACTGCGATGTAGTTCAACACGGCACGAATAGTGAAAATTCTAGATGCCTCGAGCTAGTGATGAATGCTTGCGTCAGATACGTGTGCAATATTCGGTTGTATGATCATATCAGTCCTTCATACTCCCAGCTAGGTTGGATACGCCCACATAAGGCACGCGATCTCCACACGATGTGCTTACTTCATCGATTTCTTAGCCACTGGTGCCCTCAATACTTATCTTCTCACATTAAACATCTATCATCATTCCACAATCGCAATACCAGATCGGATACGTCTATCATCTTGGCTGTACCTTTACATAACACAAAATCTTTCTCCGTGTCATTCTCCATCTCAGCCATACGACTATGGAACGCACTCCCCTGTGATCTGCGTCTTATCCAGAACTACTCAACATTCAAGAGGGAACTCAAAACTTACATATTAGCGACGGTATAGCCACCATTGTTGTGCCCCTAACATCTCTTTCTTTCTTCTCTCCATCACAGCTTCGAATTTTACCATTCTTTTTCTCTTCCTCAAACCTATCTACCTATTATATATCTCTTTCACCCCATTCTATCGTCTTATGTCTCTGCTCGATGAGAATAACTCACAAGCTGCAAGAATATAACGAGAAAATTCCCAACTAACTGACATTCACAAAAGAAATGTATGTTTACTTTCATATACTTAGTCACTATTATTATTATTATTATTACTATTATCATTATTATTATCATTATTATCGTTGATTGTTATAATTATTTTTATTGTTATAACTATCATTGTACTACTGTTATAATCTCAAATTTTTTTTCGTTTGACATCAATACTGCATAATACGTTAAATGTTCTTAATGTTATTTAGTAACTGTAACTCGTTCAATCTGAGTATGCCTGGTTAGGTGTAAGAGAGGGCCTGAAGGCCCTAATCTTGCCAGGTAAAATAAATGCATAAATAAATAAATAAATAAATGAGAATTGCAGAGTAGTCATGTGGATGTAGATAGGCATGGGAAAAACCAACCATTCAAAACTGATACAAATATTTTAGTTCTGAGTAACTGGTAATTTTATTGTTCTCAGTTATAAAAGGTGTTTTTTTCTTTTTCTAGTAACTGGGTGAGAAATCTTTTTTTAAAGAACGAATAATTTTCTTCGTAAAATTTGTGTTGCTCTATGATAGGAGATGGGAAAAGCAACCAGTGGCCATTGTAATAACAATAGTGAGAGAAGCGAACAGCAGACACATGGCATAAGAATTTGTATAGCATTGCTGGCCCAATAATGTACCTGTTACCATGTGGCATGGCCTGCTAGATGTTACATGTGTACATGCAGTATACAACACTCTCCCCATCTTATCTAAATGACAGTTTCTCACTTTCGTCGCTGGACGTCAGTTGTATTGGAGAATGGTACCATCCCTAGTCTGGAAGTATTTTACTAAGTATGGTATCAGTGCAGTACAATGCTGCATTAGCAGCGGGAGGAGTCAAAGTAAACTTGTGGCATGCATGAGAGCTGTCTTTCACAATGGCACTGTTATATAAAAGATTCTAGGACTTCTTGCCATGTCGGTCCCAATTAGCAGGAGCCTGGGACAAAACGTTTGTTTGTCTAACAATATTTTATGTAAGTGAGGCTGTGCACAGCAACTACAGATTTCTCCAATTCTTGATTTTTAATATGACATTGATGTTCTGCGCAGCAGTCAGAAAGAGTCAGATGCAATTAGATTGGTCCATCCATCCACTGTGTAGGACATCAAAGCCATATTATAAATCGAGGAGAAGGCTCACAAACAAACTTAAATTACTGTTTGATGAAACAAGAGTTTTGTCCCAGCCTCCTACATAATGGGACTCTGTAATTAAAAGAGGCTGTAGAAATAATGATGTGTGAGAAAACGTTCAACTCTGACAGCGGATATAACCTTAGTGAGGCATGGAATCGAGTTCTCGGTGCAGAGAAGAGCTAGATATTTTCGTCGTAATTTTTACTCTACAGTAGGATCGGAGAAACCATAAGGGCAGACACAGACACCATCTGTGACGACATGGCGTAGTTACCGACCAATCTTAAGCCATCTTTAGGCTATATATGGCCACCACGGTAGCACTTTGATACTCAGTTGCTAGTTTTTTGCTCTTTCACACTTGTGGCTTAATATAAGGAGAAAACGAAAAACTTTACAGTTCATTCATAGTTCACATTTAAAGTAGAAGGCAGCCAATATGTTACCAGTATGTACATTCATGCCTTTATCTGTTTGTAGCCAATGAAAACGTACCATTTAACTCGAAAAATAGAGTACTTCAACGGCCGTCTTCAGCCTTTAGCACTGACTATTTGTAGTGTCCAAATAGAGCAATGATCCATGGTGACAATATGATTTTTGAATAGTTTCAAAAACTTAGAAGCGGTAAGAAAGTACGGATGATTTTTCTGTAGCAATCAACCAATTATTACTTTTCAAGAAAAGCAGCGAACAGCAGATGGTATAAGGTTTCTTTTATATGCCTATGTAATCTATGTATCATGTAACTGAGATAGTAAAAATTTTCGAATTATAGACTGGCAGCACACTTTCGTTTTATTGTAACTCCCCGCATGTTTGCTCCTAGAGCAGAATATAAAATGCTAGTTGTACAGTTTGTTGACTTCACAGAGAACCTTGCTAACTTTTTTATGCAGTTTGAAATAGTCATGAAATAACTTATCGTCCTTAGTTCTGGTGTATACACGCAACGTTTTTTTTCTTTTTGCAAGATATTTTGTACTCGTTCTTGATAACTTTTTGCAGATCTTTGCAGATATTATTAGATATTGACTCTAATTAGTCCTCTGTGAGATTATAAAGCTGACCTTGTAATCAAATACGCAATACACCATATTGCCAGGAACATACATTTTTAGAGACCATTTGTTCAGCGATGTACATAACGAAGATCAAGGAGAAAACATAAACTACCATACATATAACACATCAAAGAGTAAAATATGAATGTTCCCAACATCCCCACAAGTTCTTGACATGGTTCTTGAGTTGTCAATTCGTAAACTCTGGAAGTCCCGCAGCTTGACAGCACCACTGATGTTTACCTTTAGGCAGTGCCTTTGTCAAAAATCGGCTTGCTGCTTATCAGTATTTACAGGTTTCACACTGAATTTTCCTGTTTTAAGTAAATCACGAATATAGTGGTGCCTCGCGTCAATGTATTTTGTTCGGGCGTGATGGACACCATTGTGACTCAGTGCAATGGCACCTCTATTATCACAGCATACACTTACTGGGTTTCCACTATGCGTAACACACAATTCACGAAGCAGTCCTTGAAGTTATACCGTTTCTTGCGCTTCTGCTGATAGAGCCATATACTCAGCTTCTGTAGTTCATAGTTCCTCATCTGTCAATTTATTTTCACACTTTTGCAGCTTTGAACCAGGTTCAAATGGATATGCAACCGGATTACAATGTCCTATGCCAAATTTCTTGAGTATGTTTGCTGCATATTTGCTTTGATCAATACTAATCGTCCCTTGTTTCCTGTTTCGTTTTATTTTCATGTAAAGACACCAACTAAGTTCACCAAGATCTCTCATCTTAAACTAATCAAATTCAGCTGATAAAGCTAACAGGATGTGAAGTGAAGAATGACGAACAACAGGCGAGAACGTTTCATCAAAGTCTATTCCTGGTATTTGGGAATAACCTTTCGCTACAAAACGAGACTTATACTTTATTTATTTATTTATTTAGTCCTTCAAATCCTATATGTATAGAATATATACAAGGATATTGGACATGGTTAGGTATTTACAAGATAAAAATACAGTTTGTATTGCAATGCTAAGGACTAGATAGTCAGGTAATTTAGCACAGATTCTTAAATACAACAAACATCACAGGATATTGGACATGGTTAGGTATTTACAAGATAAAAATACAGTTTGTATTGCAATGCTAAGGACTAGATAGTCAGGTTATTTAGCACAGATTCTTAAATACAACAAACATCACAGGCAACATACACAGTAGAATATTAGTAATGCATCTTTATTTTTGTTGTTTGGCTTTTATATATTCTGTCAGACTGTAAAAGCAATGAACAATCAAATATGCCTTTACTTCAGCCTTAAAACTACAGAGTTTACCTATTGATTTAATATGTTTAGGTAGATTATTGAAAATCTTTATCCCAGTATGTAGTGTGCCTTTTTGGCACAATGATGTTCTCACCAGTTTCACATAAAGGTCAGATTTTTGCCTTGTATTGTGTGCATGTATACCTTCATTCTTTAATAAGATATCTGCGTGTCTATCAATATATTGTTTGATGAAAACTGATGTTTCGTAGATAAAAATGCAGGGAAGAGGAAGAACTGACAGTTTTTTGAATATGGGTCTGCACGATTTCATATTGTTTACCCCTTCAATAATTCTTAGTATTCTCTTTTGAATCCTGAAAAGTTTAATATTTGTTGTTGTATTACCCCAGAAGATTATGCCATATTTAATTACAGAATGCACATAGGAGTAGTATACATTTAATAGGCTGGCTTTGCTGCAACAAGTTTTTAAGATCCGTATCATGTAACAGGTTTTGCTTAGTTTTCTTTGCAAATATTCTATATGTACCTCCCATTTTGTGTTGTTCTGGAGCCAGACTCCCAGAAATTTAGTGCTGTTAACACTTTCAAGAACTCTGTCCCTAAGTTCTATTTCTATGTTTGGGTGGTGTCTTCCTTTTACATTATAGAAGTTCAGTGCTACTGTCTTTTCTTTGTTTATAATTAGCTTGTTGTATCTGAACCACTGTTCTACACTGTTCATTGTTTGTATAGCGGAGTCTTTTAGTTTATCTTCTGTTTTAGCACTAATAAGGAAGCTTGTATCGTCTGCAAATTGGAGGGTAGTTTGACAATACTTGTTGTACATAAGATCATTGACATAGAGGAGAAACAGGATGGGTCCTAATACTGATCCTTGAGGGACACCATATTTCACATTTTCATATCCTGAATAGAAGTAGCTGATTTTGTTATGGTCAGTATATTGCACTTCAACCACCTGTTTGCGACCACATAGGTATGTCTTGAGCCACTCATTGGATATACCTCTAATTCCTAACTGGTCAAGCTTCTGCAGTAGGGCATTATGGTCAATGACGTCAAAAGCTTTAGATAAATCAAGACATATGCCTGTCACAAACTCACTTGCATCCAGTTTAGCATAGATTTCATTAAGAAATTCAAATATTGCACTTTCAGTTGAATAGCCTTTCCTGAAGCCATGTTGTGAAGGAAATAGAATTTTATTTTTATTTAGGAAATCAGACAATCTCTTATAAAAAACTTTTTCTAAAATTTTAGAAAATACAGGCAGTAGGGCTATTGGTCTATAATTTGAAACACATTCTGATTTTTTTTTTTTGAACAGTGGTTTCAGCTTTGCTATTTTCAAGCATGAGGGGAAGGTTCCTGATGCCAGTGAGGTGTTGCAGAAATGTGTCAAGGGTTCAGCTAAGGCAAGACAGCATTTTTTAATAGTTGCATCTGGTATTCCATCAATTCCACATGAGTACCCTGTTTTCAAGGTTTTTATAACTGATAAAATTTCTTCAGAATTTGTAGGTGAAATGAACAAAGATGTAGACACATTCCTCACACTATTGCATGGTGGAGGTGATATTTTGTTGTGTTCTTCCAGTCCACTCACCAACTGTTCACTTACGTTTGCAAAATATTTGTTGAAGGTCCCTGCAAGTTCTGTTGGGCAAGAAATCATTTGTCCTTCATAAAATAAGTTCATATTTTTATATTGTTTAGTTTCACTTGTTGTTTGATTTTTTATAACTTCCCATATAGCTTTAGATTTGTTTTTTGAATTTTCAATGTATTTGTCATTTGCCATTGTTTTAGCTTTTCTTACAACATTTTTGAGGATCCTCTTGTAATTATTCAGGTACAAATGAAATTCAGGAGGCATGTTCTGTGTCTTTGCTATAGTGTGTAATCTTCTTTTCTCTGCACAAGATATTCTAATACCTGTTGTAATCCATTTGTTCTTTTTGAAGTTAGGTTGACATTTTTGCCTTTTTAATGGAAATGCAGCTTCAAAGTATGACATGAAGATTTCCATGAATTTTTCAAACTTTTTGTTAGTATTTTCACAAGTATACACTTCATACCAAGTTTCTTCACTTAGTCTCAGTACAAAAATGTTTATTTGTTTGTTAGTGAATTTCCTTGCTTCTTTTACAAGATCTTCTTTCTCAGCTGTTTCACTTGGGGTGTGCAAGGCAATAAACTGTGCATAGTGATCACTGAAGCCAGTATTAAGATTTCCGGCCCAGAAATTGTTATTTACATTTGTGTTTATTAATATCTGATCAATTGTTGTACTAGTTGTTGGTGTAACTCTTGTAGGAGAGTCAATGGTGGTTGTTATGTTATATGTTTCCAGTAGGGTCATCAAGCTTTGCTGGTCTTTTGAGATTTCTTGAAAATCTATATTAAAATCTCCACATATGATCACTGTTTTGTTGAAGTTTTTTATAGTGTTTAAAGCTGCTTCTAGTTGGTGACAGAAATCATTTAAGTTCCCATCAGGGCTCCTATATACACGGATGATTATTAATTTTAATGCAGAGAGTTCAACTGCGGATACTTCAAAAATTTTCTCTTCAGCTAACAGTTCAATGGGTTTTATGTTAAAATAATCAATGCCACTTTTAACAAATATACATGACCCTCCATGACTGGATGTAATTCTACAAAATGATGAAGAAAGATTGAAGTCTGCAAGTTTTGTGACTGACATTGCATCTTTAGGCAGCCAGTGTTCGGTTATACACACTACAGAAATGTTTTTTAGCTCATCAGCACATAAAATTTCAACTTCACTTAATTTGTTTAGCAATGATTGGACATTTTGATGAATCAGCATGAAATTAAAGGGTTTGTTAGGCTTTGGCATATTTAATTGATCACTTACCTTTACCTTGTCAATAAAAAATCATTCAGGTGTGCTGGAAGTACTGCTTCTCTTTTCCCGACTGCATATATTCTTCTATTATCATCTGCAGCAGAATTTTCTTCTGTGTCTGGCTCCCCTGGTAGTTGTTCAGCTGTTGATCTTACTGTTGATAATATTGCTGCCGGTTATAGTGTTGGGTCTGCAATTGGTAGAGCTGTTACTGCATTCACTGTGCCTGGATATTGGAGGCACCTAGTTCCTTCTTTTTTTGTTGATGTTGGTGAGTGAGGTTTTGCTGGCGTTGTTTCCTTCGAATATTTGGGGGGCCAATCCAGGATGATTTTTCTTTTGAGTGTTTGATGCCTCTTGGTGATAATTTCTTCGATTTTTCCGACGAGCAGTTTTTTACCCATGTTATTAATGTGCAATCCATGTAACGTGTGGAATCTGCGCCCAATGTTATTAACATTTACGAGTTCTACATTTCTGAAATGTTTGCAAAGTAATGAAATTTGTTGGTTGGCATTGATTATTTCTTTATTTACGCATGACCAAGAAGGTAAGTCATGCCGATGTGGAATGTTCAGCACTAAAACATTTGTGTTCAATTTCACCATTTGACGTTTCTTTCACCTTGAACACCCATTTCAAATTAATTACCTTCCTGCCTGGTGGTAAATCAGTCAAAATCCATGTTTCATTTTCAAGTAAAGATTTATATTCATTATCTAAGGCTTCCTTCCACTTTTCACAGTCATCACAATTCATTGCTTCTTCATACGAATTTGGTTCAGAAATACATGCAAGACAAGCAAAATCATCATTAAAATATTTAGTATTTGGTTTTGTGCGTGTGTGTGGTTTGAGGTTTTTGGGCGCCAAACAGCGTGATCATCAGCGCCCAAACGCATAGAAACAGGAACACATGCGGTGAAGGGATGAAGACAGACAGCGAACAAGGAGACCAGCTAAAAGACACAGACCTGACGCAGTTCCAAATCCTCACATAGAGAAGCAAAACAAGAGGAGAAGAAACGCACTAAAAAGGAAAGGAAACACAAGGAAAAGAGAACAGAAATCGAAGTGAAACAAGTAGGTAATCGTGACTGGCGGACCTCTTACTTAAACCTTGGGTGAGCAAGTCACACAGCAGCACATCAAAATCCTCTCCCTAAAATCCGAGGCAACAAATTGGACAGGACACAAAACCGTAAGACCTTAACCACAGTCGCTGCGTCGTCTTGCAAAATAGAGGGCAAATCCGGTGGCAAGGAAACCACCGCCCTCTGGTCAGAGAATAAAGGACAGTCAAGTAAAATGTGGCGGACAGTAATCTGGACGCCACAAGCACTGCAGATTGGAGGGTCTTCCCACCGGAGTAAAAACCATGCGTTAAGGGAATGTGCCCATTGCGGAGGCGAGGGTGGGAACCTCATCCCGCCTGCATGACTGGTAGGACGTACGCCATGGCCGCGTGGTGGCCTTGACCAAACCCAGCTTATTTTCACCGACTGCCAGCCACTCCTCTTCCCATTGACGCATAACATGGAAAAGGGAGGTAACAGCATGGAGGGGGATGGCACATTCAAGAACGTGAGGGAGGGAACATGCATCTTTGGCAGCCACATCCGCCAGTTCGGTTCCCCTAATACCCACATGCCCCGGCACCCAGCAGAAAGAAACCTCCTTCTCCTGCCGTTGTAGTTGAAGTAGGGCATCATGGATGTTCTGGACGACCGTATCCGCTGGGTACAAGTGTTGCATGGTCTGAAGGGCACTCAGGGAGTCAGAACAGATGAGAAACGTAAGACTGGGAACACATCTCACCTGCTCCAATGCCTGCAAGATCACAAACAATTTGGCATCAATGATGGTAAACGCCGCAGCAAGCCGAAACTTTATGACTTGATCAGGGAAAACAACAGCACAACCAACAGAGTCCCTTGTTTAGAGCCATCCGTAAATATTGGTACATGGTCGGGATGCTGGCTTAAAATATCGTAAAATAAGGAGGTAAAAACAAATGCAGGAGTGCAGCTCCCCTGGTACTCTGAGAAGTCTAAAAGGACGCTGGGCCTCTGGAGCAACCAGGGAGGCAGGCGGGTAAAACCCTGGAGTTGGGGTGTCACACACTCCACCCCAAGGGACTCAAGCAAATGCTTCGCATGAATCCCAAATGGTCTCATTGCCCTGGGACGACTGGAAAATAGACGTTCCATAGGCGGTCGGGCAACAGTAGGGTACGCAGGGGAGGTAGGACAGGCAAGGAATTGACACACCCGTCACACCATGAGGAGTTTCCGCTGGATGACGAGTGCGAGTCTCCTGCCTCAGCACACAGACTGGGGATGGGACTGGTACGGAAGGCACCAGTGGCCAGCCTGATACCCTCATGGTGTACTGCGTCAAGAATCTTCAGATACGAAGGCTTCGCTGACCCATACACGGTGCATCCATAGTCAAGACGCCACCGGACCAAAGCCCTATAAAACTGCAGCAGACGCACCCGGACTGCTCTCCAGGACGGATGGCTCAGACACTTCAAAATATTCAGTGCCTTCAGGGCCCACACCTTGAGGTTTTTAAGGTACGGCAACCACGACAACTTGGAATCAATAGTGAGGCCCAGGAACCTCACAGTGTCTGTAAAAGGAAGAATGGTGTCCCTCAGATACAGTTCAGGGGAGGTAAAAGCACGTCGAGAACGATTAAAATGAACACACACACATTTGTCTGCAGAAAAGGTGAAACCCGTCTTTGCAGTCCATGCCTCTAATCGAGTTATCATAAGCTGCAGCTGCCAACTAGCAGTGACAAGACTGGAGGAAGAACGGAAAACAGCAAGGAGCACTGGACAGGAATCCGGTTTACATTACCAACCCGATATCGAAAGAGGCGGCGGGAAAGAAAGGACCGAATGAAGATGGGGAGATGGCCAAGAAAGCCCCACTGATGGAGTTGATTGAGGATAAGGCAGCGCCAAGTAGTGTCATACGCCTTATTAATGTCAAAGAATACACCTAGACAATGCTGGTTACGCAGGACGGCCTGCTGGATGGCCACCTCAAGCAGGCTCAAGTTGTCTGTAGTTGAATGACATCTCCGAAAGCCACTCTAAGAGTGGCTAAGGAGCTGCCTGGTCTCGAGCAGCCAAACCAGGCGACGGTTGACCATGTGTTCCAATGTCTTCCTGTCACAGCCCATCAAAGCAGTACTCCGATAACTACTGGGATGCATTTGGTCCTTTCCCGGTTTGAGGAGGGGAATCAAAATCGGCTCCCTCCACAAGTCAGGGAACGTGCCGGATGTCCATATCATATTAAAACAATTCAGTAGAACTTCCTTGGATGGCAGCAACAAGTGCTGCAGCATGCTGTACAGGATTTGATCATGACTGGGCACAGTATCATGAGCCACAGACAGCGCCGAATCCAGTTCCCACATTGTGAAGGGGCAGTTGTAGGGTTCAGAATTTGGAGGCAGGATGTCCAAGTGACCCCTCTCCATGGGAGTGCTGTAGTGGCAAAAATCTGGATCACAGTTAATGGTGGCAGTAGATACCGCAAAATGCATGGCCAGTGTCTGGGCAATGTCTCTCGGTGCCATGAGGAGACATCCATGCTGCAGCAATGCCATGACAGGTAGTTGGCTGCGTTTCCCGGAAATCCTCCTGATGGCTTCCCATAAACTTTTGTAGAACTAGTGGAGCGGGAGATGGAGTTCAAGAACGATTGCCATGACCATCGTTTGCTTTCTTTAATCACTCGCCGCACCTTGGCCTTTGCCACCCGAAAGGCCACAAGATTGTCAGCTGAGGGACGGCACTAGAGCTCCAGGGCGGTCTCGGATGGCTGAGCGGCACTCAGTGGTCCACCAAGGGACAGGACGCCTCTTGGGATGACTTGAGGACCGTGGGATCGACAATTCAGCAGCATGGGAGATCACGGCTTTAACATGGTCGACCTATTCGTGGATGCTGGCATGGTGTTCGAAAACAGCCAAATGGCTGAAAAGTGCCCAGTCAGCTCTGCAGAGGTGCCACCTGGGCGGCACTGGTAATGCCACAGCCTTATGCAGGAGGCGAATCCAAAGGGGGGAGTTGTCACTAGAATGGAGATCAGCAGCAATGTCCCACAGAGCAGAATCCGGGAGTGTTGGAGAGAAAAAGGAAAGGTCAATAGCTGACGACGACCCAGAAGCAGTACAGAAATGAGTGGGAGCACCAGAGTTGAGAATGCACAGCTCTTCAGACGTCATGAGGCTTTCCAGAATGCGACCACTGGGGCAAGTAGTTGTAGAGCTCCATAAGACATTATGAGCATTGAAGTCCCCCAGAAGGAGAAATAGGCGTGGGAGTTGGCTAATAAGGTCTGTGAGAGCCTCAGAGTCTATTGCATCTTGAGGTGGTAAGTAAACGAAACAGATTGTGAGCCTCTGCCCCACAAGGAGGTCAACTGCAACTGCTTGCAAGTCCATAACGAGAGGGAGCTCAGATGAGTGGTGCATGTAACGGACAAAAACCGCAACACCACCCTTTGCCCATGCCCCCATGAGATCATCTTTTCGATACACAGTATAGCCCCGTAAAGAAGGAGCATCAGTCGCCCGAAAATGTGTCTCTTGGAGACAGAAGCACAAGGGGCGCTCTCGTAGAAGGAGTTGTAATTCGGCCACATGCATCCTGAACCCATTAAGGTTCCACTGTAATATGGGAGCCAGTGATCAGGGTGGCAGGTATTAGTGCTGACACTAGCAATCTCCGTTTGTATAGCAACAGTGGCCAACTGTACCGGTTTCTGCAGAGCGGAAGCAAAAGATGTTGCAAACACAGGAGGCTGCATGGCCTTAAAGAGCTTCTTGGCCTCACCATAGGGGGTGCACTTAGATGTTTTGATCTCCTGTATCTTCTGTTCCTCGAGATAGATGGGGCAGACCAGGCTCCAGACAGGGTGACTCCCAGAGCAATTCACGCACTTCACAGGCGATGAGCAATCGGCTCCTTCATGGGCAAGCTGACCACATTTACCACAAGTGGCTATCCCATTGCACCCCAATGTAGTATGCCCAAAAGGCTGACATTTAAAACATGCTCAGGGAGTCTCGGGCAGTTGAACACGAGAATAAACGAGTCGGATTTGACTAGGTCCCCATCGCCCCATTTCATAATATGCTGCACGTTGACAATACCTTCGTTAGCCCACTCAGATTTCAACCGGTCCTTGGGGATATCCACATAGTCCCTACATGTCACAACACGCTGACTATAGTTCAAAGTGGAGTGGAGCTCGGTCTAGATAGCATACTCTCCGAGACAGGTTGCTTTCCGAAGAGAAGTGACTTGACGGGATCTAGAAGTTTCAACGAACAGAGTCCCATTGCGGAGTCGCTTCACAGATTTCAGTGTTCCTGTAATTCCCACAAGACCCTTGTGGATGTAAAAGGGAGAAACCCTCTCAAAGCTACCCTCCTTCCGTTTGACAATCAAAAACACATTCTGGTTTTCAGCATGTGCCCTGTTACGACAGTCTGATAAATCTCTAGTAACACCAGGCGCTGGAGGACTCGCAGCACGAAGTCGCTTTTTCGATGGGGTGTGTTTTCCTACCAGTGGCCCACCTAGTCCACAGGTAGGGGGAAATGTAGAGGTCGAAGGGTCCATTGTGGTCCCACAAGCAGCTAGGGAACTAAAGGTCCGCTCAGACAGAGCCCAGCATGCTTGAGTAAGCCTTATACAACTGGGGTGTGGCACATGCCCCAGAGGTTGCCCGCTTGCGACTGTTCCACCCCAACAGCCATGCATCTTATATGCGTGCAGCACACCATAAGATTGAGGGGTTTTTATAGAGGTTTACCTTCCTCACAATCCAGGCAGTCAAGCCAAGATTACCATTCCCCGCAGCACGCAACATTCCACCGCCACGCCATGCGGTGGTCGCTGAAGCATGTCTGGGAGTCACGGTGACAGGAGACTGGCGGCGCTGACCAGTCCCTAGCTCAGGACCACGGAGTCACTAAGCCCGTACTCAGCAAATGAATGCTGAGCCCATGGGGGGTATTTTGTTTTCTTTCACGTGATGATTTTCTAATTTCTGGTTCCATTTCTGGATGCGCAACTTCCGTGTGACTATGTACATTGCTATTTACTGTTTTTTCAGTGTCACATTGTGCTAATTCAAGATAAACTGCATTTCTGTCAACATCAGCTGGTTGTGTCAGTTCAGTTGCCTCTTCAATGATGTTAGATGCTGGCGCTAGTTGACAACTGTATATACGATTATCGTCAATTGGGTTACTGTTTGGAATACTGGTCCCACAAGTGCACTTTGAGTTTTCGATGAATTGCACATCACGGGCTTTCACAATTGTCTTTGGTGAATTTGGATCAATCAGACGATATGCTTTAGAATCTTCACAATATCCAACAAAGATAGGTTCCTTAGATTTGTCTTTATTTTCGTCCTTTTTTCTTTTGGTATATGTACAAATCCTCACATCCAAAATTTCCTAAATGACTCAGATTTATCTGACGACCACTCCATAATTCCTCAGGAGTGACATTCTTAACATCTTTTGTTGGAGATCTATTCTTCAAATAAATTGCTTCAGCCCAAAATTGTCTACTTAGACCTGCATCTGTTAACATTGATCTTGCTTTTTCAAGGGTTGTCCGATTTAAGCCTTCTGCAACACCATTTTGTTCTGGTGTGTAAGGAGTTGTTTCATGTTGAATTCCATTCATCTTTAAAAATAACTTCACATGCGCTGATTGACGAACTCTTTTTCATTGTATGTTCGAAGTATTTTGATTTTTCGACCAGTTTCATTTTCTACTCGTGCTTTGCTTTCGATGAATGTGTCACAGACTTCTGTTGTTGACTTTGTCATATAATCAAAAGATTTCCTTTACAGATCATCCGGAAAAGTGAGAAGATATCATGATCCTCCCCACTATGATGATCCTCCCCTCGGAGCCATGCTCATTAGTCCACAAACATTAGAATGCACAAAGTCAAGATCTTTTGTTCTTCTACTTGATGTTTTAGGAAAAGGTTGTCAAGTCTGTTTACCTTTTATGCAGGAATTACACGGATCTAAACTAAAGTTCCTCCAGTTCAGTCCATCAGCCATTTTTTTTCTTTTAATAAATGCATGCTTACACGATTCAAATGTCTCAATCTTCGATGACACAATTCATAACTGTCAATTTCTACAACATTTGCGTAATGATGCACTTCATCTAATCGATACATACCATTTATTTGAGTTGCAGTTGCTTCTGGTGTTCCAGAAACATTTACATCACTTTTATTGTATACACTACACTGCACATTGTCAAACAATACACACAATCTACGTCTTGTCATCTGACTGACCGATAGTAGGTTGTAAGCAAGGCTTGGAACATACACAACATCATTAGCAGTTATCTGTTTATTCTTGTCGTCACAAGTAACTCGAAGATGAACATCGCCTTCTCCAATAGCCTGAAGATTGCTATTATCTGCTTCTGTCAATTTGGAAAATGTAGAACAAGTCTCTTTGATTCGTCATGTGTCGTGAACACCTGGAATTCACATACCAGCTGTTACTATGATGCGAAGATGCAATTAGATCCATTAACACAGTTTCGTTTTCAGTTCTCACTGCATTCGCAGAATTTGATAATTTATTTGGTTTCTTCTTTGCTCTACACTCATTTGCCTTATGACCAGGTTTCTGACATTTATAACACTCAAAACCTTGATATTTCGCACATCACAGTGGCTATTCGTCTTCTTGGGAGACTGATGACCATAGATGTTAAGTCCCATAGTGCTCAGAGCCATTTTACCCATCGTCTTCTTGTGTTTACTATCCGGCTTACTAGCTGCCAGTGCCGAATCTGTGGTCTCATTTGTGGATGCAAACTGACGTTTCGTCGATTCTTGAATTAATCGCTGACTCACTAAATTACTAGTAATCTTGACACCCGAATTCTCAATTGCTTATAATCAAGGGTTGGAAATCTGCTGGAAGTCCACTTAGCATAATTGCAGCTACAAAATCATAGTCCATTTTCTTGCCAATGCCTCGAATTTGTTGAGCAAGTGACATGATTTTCGACAAATTCGCCTCCATATTTTTTCTCAGAAGTCAATCGTATATTCATTAAGCATTGTAACAGCCCAATATAACTAGATAAACTATTATCTTCAATTGCAGATTGTAAATATTGCCATCCTACCTTTAGAAGTCGTTGCTCCACGAAGTTTTGGATACACACATGAATTTACAGATAAACGTAATTTCGATCATGCTTTCTGTACATTCTTGTCATCTTCGTCAGTGCCAGCAATTGTGTCCCATAGTCCTTCATGTTTCAAGCACATATCCATCGTGAATTTACAGTCGTTGTAGTTTGTCATATGGTCAACTTTTCAAAATTAAACAGTTACTGTCCACCCAAAGCCATCTTGAATACGTTCAGATAGCAACACGTTGAACACACGAAAATTACGTAACTTTGATTTATCAGTTTATTTCTTTGGTATGGAAAGTTCACTACTCTCTCCTGGGCCCATAACCTATTAGATATTGACTCTAATTAGTCCTCTATGGGATTATAATGTTGACCTTTTAATCAAATACGCAATACACCATATTGCCAGGACTACACATTTTTAGAGACCATTTATTCAGCGATGTGCATAACGAAGGTCAAGGAGAAAGCATAAACTGCCACACATATAACACATCAAAGAGTAAAATATGAATGTTCCCAACAGATATAAACTTGACTGGAAATGCTATCTAACAATTCTGCAGAATACGAACAATAAAAGAAAAACTGTTTAAGTCACCACACAGCATAATATTAGGATACTCTGAGCAGTAGGGGCTACTTTTGAACAGAATGTTATGCTAAGAACTGCTTCCATATTTGCACCTTTCATTTGGATATGATGTGATAAAACTATTAATAATTGCCCTATGTACAACACCGAACTTGTGTATTTATAATCTATGCTTTTGTCTGAACAACATGGCACAGTGCTAAACGAGATCAGGTGGCGGCCAGTACGCTCGAAATTCCAGACACAAATGCGACGAAGTGCTTACGCGCAGTAAAATCCTGACCAAGGGGTTTCTGCGCCATCGTAGATGCGCATGCGCATTAACGCCTCTGGCGCTCTCTGGCCAGTGCGCAAGCAAACCTAGTGTGACAACATGAATGTTTGTAGTACTGTCACTGGTCGATTGGAAGATGTAGGCAGAAACTGGGACAGTTAAGCCTACTTTACACGATGACTCTAGGTTGCAGGCAATGCGTTACCGGCCACTGCGTATGGTGGCCGCGCGTTTGCGCAACTCATAGGTGAAACTAAACACTTTCGACGTGTTCCAACATTGGTGACAGTAGTAGCATGAGTTTTGAGGTTATGTGTGTTCGTAGAGCGTAGACAAACTGAAATATGAAATTGGGAACGGAGAATAATGTTCGCTTTTTGGATATCTATGCTTTGCATAGGTGTTTGTGGGATTTCAGTTATGCTGATTACAAAAATACGCAACATATTGCTGCTGCTGAGACCGTCATGTGCGATCATAACATAGATGGTTTGTCAGTATTTGAGCTGAAGGGCAAAATTTATTGAGTTAGGAGCACATATACAACTGAATTAAGAAAGAGACAAGCAAGTGTAATTCTAGCTGCGGCAACGCTGTCGTCTAGAAGTCTAACATCCCGTCGTTCGAGTTAGCCTACTCTTTGTTAAGGAATATTGTTGACAGGAGGGAAGGTTATACAACTTCAAGAAGCTGCATTCTTTATGCACTATTCATCTATTTAAAACGTCGCTGCAGTGCTCCCCATTCACATACGTTAGAGTTTTGAAATATTGCCACTGTACAGATCTATCATCAAGAGAGTAGTTTGCAAACCATTCTCTTCTTAATGCGACGTGCTTCGAATAATTATTTTTGCTAATGTTGATATTTACTACTGTTAATTCTAATAATTATTTGTGATAATGAAAAAGCGTCATCACCAACTAAAGCCGTATCTTATAGCATGACGAGTGTTCTCTATTGTAATGCACGCAATATGATATGTAATATCAGTTCTGGCGACAGTGTTTCATGCATTACAGTACCTTTATTCCTTATCGCATAACTAACTCCACTTAGGAAAAAAAAGTGAACAGTTCTGGTGACATTCTAAGATAATTAAAAGAACTTCTTGGATCTTCCGTTATAAATTATTTCAGCAAGGATGCTGAGCAACCGAGCTGACGTCTATTCTTCCTCCGGTCACGAATCGAAACACATTTATTATTTTTTCTTATCCATCGATTTCGCGCAACAAGCTTTAACTCCTCTCGCAACTCGTGCGACGTGCAGCTGCCAAGAGTTTCACTTCAGACACGACTCAGGGATCCACAAAACGAAGAAACTGAAGTATATACTGGTGTCACCGTGTCTACAATCATATTTGAAACTATGAATCCACTTGCGTGCAATTCAATCTATGCAACGTGTGGCGCAAGCCAATGTCGTCGTGTAAACTAGGACAGTTAGGGTATGAGTACTCAAGGTCGTCTCGCGGATAATTCTTACACCATCTTTTCTTGCGTCACCACTTATGCCTGCGCATTTGGCGGTTGCTAGTCTCGCCACTGCCTTGACAACGCGCTAGGATCTGACTGGAGGCCGTGTTTTACCCGTCGCTTACAGATCTCAGCAATTTTGGTCCAACACCAACGTCCACATATCAGCAAAAATCTGTACATACGTTACAACTTGTGTGTGGAGATGCGATGTTCGCGTATAGACTAGCCCGAACTGAAAGTACGAGTCGCCACTGTTGAGCGATTAAAAATCGCAGGCAGGATTGTTTTCCATTTTCCAAGGCGGCTGACAGCAGAAATATTCAATCCTGTGGTGGTGGTGGCTGGCGGTTTATATAAGAACCAGTGTGTTGCCTGCAGGAAATTACGTAACTTGCGACATTAAAGTTATGAAGAAGTAAATTGGTCATAATCTCGCACTTCTGTCTTCAAGAGAACACCGCCCAATCCAGACGGGTTTCGACATATGGTAGATTGCAAAATACTGCTCTATCATGTTCTTTACGCGCCCTTCAGTAGTCTTCGTAATCGTCAAAACCGCGCGAATTCACGCAAAACAGTACGTGCAGTTCGAGAAAGAGTTGTGATTGGATGGCAGCAAGGCCTTACCATTCGACTTAATAAACGTCAGAGGATAAATAATAAGTTTGTGGATGCAGGCTTAGTGACGCAACGTAAAGTAGATAACAGTTTTGAACTACTTGCTTTCGTGTATTTTACTCAAGATGACTGAGAAAAGGGAGTTCACGAGCCTTGAAGAGTGTTTGGAAAGAAATATTCCAGCAGATGAGTTAGAACATGTAAATAGAATACTGTTTGGGAAACCTTTAAAGTGAGTGCAAAATGAGTGTATTTGTTTTACACTGACCCTGAATTAAGTTAGGTCACAAGAACTTGTGAAATTTATTCAAAAGAACGGTACCTGTTTACATTATCGACAGAGGAGTCGCCCATTCCTGTTAATTTTTTTCTTTTTTCTCACGTATGTAACTAGTGTTTTGTGTTCCGTTTTTTTTCTTTTCTTTTTTTTCTCTTCGACAACAGCACGTGGTTTATTTAATTGTGAAAATGGAACTGTTTGCTTAGAAAACTACGTGATGTGTCGCTCCCACGTATCTAACTAGTATTTTGTGTTGCGTTACATTTGTAAAATTAACATTTGCATAGTGCCCTCAGTTATCTGATTACAGCTACTCCATATGCACCAGCATCAAAATTAATAACTCATCTTGCGTTAAAAGATGCTAGTGTGAATAATTTCTGATAGAATAAAGGTTTGTATATTCAATATTGCGGAGCTCTGCACCTGGGTAGACCATGGTTTTGGTGTTGAATACTGTTCTTCCTCAGCACCTGCTATGATTTTACTATCAGAAAATTATTCTGGTTTGTTATTGCTTCTTTTTCTTCCCTCTCCCCCACCATGTAGGTCCAGTTAAGCACCAGAATATAGAAAATAGACCCTACTGTACGGCAGTTTGTAAAGTTTGAACAGAAATTTAGTCAGTATCTCAAAAGAAATGGTTATTGTTAGAGTTCTGATGGTCCTTTCGGATACTGGCAGCAAAATAGCATTCAGAGTCAGTATAGAGTAGTATGTTGCAAGAACTATTGGCAATATTTTTGATAATTGTCATTAGTATTAATAATTGACTAGCCAATCATTGTAGAATGATACAGAATATAAGTCCTATGTCAAATATTCAGGCATATGTATATAAATGTATTTTTAATGAGGAAAGAAAATTTGGTGACCCAGGGCCCTTCTGAAGGAATAGCCGTGGCATTTGTGTGAAGTGAGTAAAACCAGGCTGGCCAGACAGGGCATGAGCCCTCGAACCACACCTGAGGCTCGTGTCTTAAGAAATGCCTTTCCTCATTTGGTTGTTCCTAGTGTACAATTCTCTTGTCTGTAAATACTTGAAACAAGTTAATGTGCTGACAAGAAAAATAATTATACTCTCTACATCAAGTGTCTCAACATTTATCACTGCACGCACTACTCACATCCTTCCAAATGAGATTAGGAGCATGGCCATGCTACCACATTTGTTACATCGGCCTTCCATTTACCCATTTCCTGAGCAAATTTTACAAGTTTACAATAATGTTATTGCACCATTTAGTATTTTCTGTAAATGATCTAAGGTATTTGATTCTGTGAATCACAGTTACATAAACTGAGGTTTTCTGGAATAGATGGCACAGCCAAACAGTGGTCATATTTAATTACAAGATTGCAGAATACACACTTAATAATTGAAATAATGTAACCACGGAAGATTCTTCTGACCAGGGAAAAAATTACTTATGGGATTACACAAGGCTCAGTCTTGATCAATTATTGTTTCTTGTACATGTAAACAACCTACAGACTAATATACAAATAGCAGAATTAGTTCATTTTGCAGTTGACAGTAGTGTTGTAATCAATACATCATACACACAGCAGTGGAAGAAATGTTAAATAATATTCTTAAAAGTTCTATTGAGTGGTTTTCTGTGAATGGTCTAATTCTCAATTTCAAGAAGAGACAATGTATTTATTTCAGCACATCTAGAGGCACTACACTACCAATGAGTGTTATACGTGGTAAGGAAATAATAACAGTGGGTGGAACTTCTGAAATTATAGTTGTTCACATTGACAAGAATTAAAAGAAGGGGAAAAGCGTTTGGGAGCTGCTAAAGAAACCTAGTTCAGCCATATTCACATTTCAAGTCATTGCAAATCTTGGGAAGAGAGAAATCAGTAAGCTGACATTTTCATTCAGTAATGTAAAATAAGATCATGAACTGGGGTAACTCATTTTCGAGGAAAAAATAATTGTTCAAAAACAGGCTGTAAGAATATTATGTGATGCTCGCCCACAATCATCTTACAGACATCTGTATGACATCGTAGACAATTTGGCTACTGTTTCACATTATATTTATTCCCTCATAAAATTTGTTGTAATAATCTACCATAGTTCAAAAGGAACAATGATGTACTTAATTACAATACCAGAAGTGCTGAACTGCTAGCTTGTAGCTGTATTTACATATGAATGTAACACTTTTTCTGTATTCCATCAAAAATACTAGTATATTGTGAGACAGATGTCCTGCCAACTACTTACCTTCAGAAGGCAAAACAAGTAGTACTGCCAATAGACATGTATAGAATTAAAAGGGACAGACAGTTTTGAAACTGACTGTTCCTTAATTGGGGGAGAGAAAGAGTAGGTTGCAAAAGGTTAAAAAGGAAGGGCAGCTCACTTGTACCCCAGAGTGAGACAGGGGCCCACCTACAGTGACATTCCCTTTCTCTATGAATTTTCCAGAAAGAAGTAAGGCAGGCTTCCTCTATGAAAAAGAATGAATGGACGTACTAACCATCCTGTGGCGATTTTTAATTATCAGTGATGTGTCTACAAAACAGTGGCATCTAATGACAGGCAGCAGATGCAGATAGACTGCTATGGAAGCAATATCTCTTGTGCATTCACAAAATTCTGTGTTGTGGAGCTGAAATTACAAAATGGTTTAGGAGCAAAAGAAGCTGCAAGCAATAAGTCATTGAGTGCGTAAACTGCTCCAAGACAAAAATTTAATCAAGTCAGTGCAGCTACCGACATTTTGTGTCATCCTTCAGTTTAGTTGTAAATATGACAGTTGCCGAAGAAAGCACATTTACTGAAATGTGGACCAACAGTGCAAGCACAAATACATGCTCTTGCAAGTGTGGTTGCAGAGAAACCGTTACTTCCACTCCTGTAACAAGCAGATCAGTCACACAATGGTGTGACAGCAGTAAAAAACTGCTAGCTTCCTCCGTGTAAAGAGTAGCACAAAATATGGTATGCTGTAACACTCGTAAATGCCAACACTACTGCTGAAAAGACATATAAACAGAGATTAAGACAACTAATTGCTGAACTGTCTCAGACTCGTTTTGACTGATGAGGCAGTAGATCGTGTAACTACAGAAGTAATGGAGTACGAAGTCTTTTGTACTGCTCCAGTCACCCTTTTCAGTGAACTCACAGCTTGTGATCTTGGTAACAAGAAAAAAAGCAGATCTCAAAATACCTCATCAGTAGGATGGCTACTATACTACATTGGAATCTGAATGATTTCAGGACATGGGTAGAGGGGCTTAAACTATTAGCATAGCGAGGTCTTGTCTGTCTGCATTCACGTAGGATACCTATTTTGCAAAAACAGACATAATGTCTGATGGGATACCACAATCACTGGTTATACAATGTTACTTATAATTCGTCTTGATTGCAGAAATGTTTATTCACATGACCGGTTTCGGTTCCTCTAGAACCATCTTCAGATCTGAAATGACAGTGATATTAATTTACTATTTAACATATGCAAACCTATTTCATCGTACCCCATCAACATCAAATGTACCAGAACGTAACTGCAATTTCGGTTACAGAAGTAACCTGTCCACACACAGCAACCTTCACATGCTGTGTCACATCAAATTGGTTAACAGAATGCATGTCATTTATACTAATTTTAAAACTCTTACCAACAGTTGAGGAACCAAAACTGGTCATGTGAATAAAGTTTTTTGCTATCAAGATGGATTATTAGTAACATTGGATACCTTTTTGATAAACCAGGCTGCTCATATTGTAGACATTGAGGCTCTTGAATCACAACTCTCCTTTGTGTTCCTCCTCTGTGAAAACTTCAATGTGTTATGTTGGCGGGCTCTGCTACCACTTGCTGAAAGCCTTGTGGCTCCAGAATCTCAGTATGTACTGAACACGAGGTAGAGCACACATTTTGGACCATCTATTCTCTGCCATAGATCTCATAGTTATGCTCTCGAGCCCATTCAGAGACAGCTCAGTTGTCAGATGCTAAGTTATTTGTTTGTGGATAATACAAAAATTTTGGTAAATAGCAAAACAGGAATGGTTTATAAATAGCTGTTAATGAAAGTTTCATTGTCATTAATAAGTGGTAACTAGTCAGTTCACCATCACAAAAAAAGAAAGAAAGAGAAAAAAATGAAAGGCCATTGCTACACGCAGTTCAGAACCTGTAAGAAGTTTCCAACAACAACAACCACCACCACCATCATTGTCTTCAGGAATAGTTTGCAGCAAGTGGCAGATTTTGTACTGCATGTAAGTCTTTCCATTTTCTTCTACCCTCCCATCACCACTCTGCCATCATTCTGTTCCTATCCTATCATTTTCACCAATTACTCTCCTTCATACATTTCAGCCAACTATATTTTGCCTTGGAGCCTCAATTTATACACCTTCCAAGCTATTTTATTACATGTTGATGAAATACATTCAGTGTACATAAAGCAGGCCAGCATGCTTGGTCATACATTTGTTTTACTCATGGGAGAGTGTTACAGAAATGCTGAAAACCTGAATTGCCAGGTAGTTGACAGAGGATGCAGATTGTCATACAAAAGCGAGCTTACGGAGTTTCGTGAACCAGTATTAAGTGTATAATTGAGAAATAGTTCTGTATCACTTCTTTAGGGACTACGAAATAAAAGTTAGTTAAATAAATAAGTAATTAATTTCATATGACTCAATGGCTTAGTGCAAGTCTTTCACTTGGATACCTTTTAGTGACAGTGCTGTGTCCATTGGTACAAAGAGGTGAATGAACACTGTAGAATACCTCAAACACTATAGAATGATTAAAAAATGAATGTATTTATTTATTTTCAATATAAAGCACACATACACTATGTGATCAAAAGCATCCGGACACCCTCAAAAGCATACGTTTTTCGTATTAGCTGCATTGTGCTGCCACCTAGTGCCAGGTACTACAAATCAGTGGCCTCAGTAGTTATTAGACATCTTGAGAGAGCAGAATGGGGTGCTCTGCGGAACCCATGGGCTTCGAACATGGTCAGGTGATTGGGTGTCACTTGTTTCATATGTGTGTACGCGAGATTTCCGCACTCCTAAACATCCCTAAGTCCACTGTTTCTGATGTGATATTGAAGTGGAAACAGGAAAGGACACATGCAGCACAAATCGTACAGGCCGACCTTGTCTGTTGACTGACAGAGACCACCGACAGTTGAAGAGGGTCATAATGTGTAATAGCAGACATGTATCCGAACCATCACACAGGAATTCGAAACTGCATCAGGATCCATTTCAAGTAATATGACAGTTAGGCGGGAGGTGAGAAAACTTGGATTTCATGGTCGAGCGACTGCTCATAAGCCACACACAATGCCAGTAAATGCGAAACGACGCCTAGCTTAGTCTAAGAAGTGTAAACTTTGGATGATTGAACAGTGGAAACACATTGTGTGGAGTGACAAATCACGGTACATGATGTGGCGATCCGACAGCAGGGTGTGGGTATGGAGAATGCCAGGTGAATGTCACCTGCCAACATGTGTAGTGCCGACAGTAAAATTCGGAGGCGGTGTTATAGTGTGGTCATGTTTTTCATGGAGGGGCTCGCACCCCATGTTGTCTTGCGTGGCACTATCAGAGCACAGGCCTACATTGATGTTTTAAGCACCTTCTTGCTTCCCACCGTTGAAGAGCAATTTGGGAGTGGCAATTGCATCATTCAACACAATCAAGCATCTGTTCATAACCCACGGCCTGTGGCGTAGTGATTACACGACAATAACATACCTGTCATGTACTGGCCTGCAGCACTGAGCCCTGAGTTGAATCCTATAGAACACCTTTGGGATGTTTTGGAATGCCAACTTTATGCCAGGCCTCATTGACTTATATTGATACCTCTCCTCAGTGTAGCACTCAGTGAAGAATGGGCTGCCATTCTCCAACAAGCCTTCCAGCACCTGGTTGAACATATGTCTGTGAGAGTGGAAGCTGTCTTCAAGGCTAAGGGTATGCCAACACCATATTGAATTCCAACATTACCAATGGAGGGCACCACAAACTTGTAAAATCATTTTCAGCTAGATGTCTGGACACTTTTGATCACATGGTGTAACTTTGTATCCTGTAATCTCCCTCCCTCCCTCCAGTACTGGGTGTCAATATTCACTACTAGTAGTAATAATGTCAATGTAGATATTCATAACGTCTCAATGGCATTGTGTTAGGTTTGTAAGATGTCACTGCACCATCTTCTGTATGCTCGGTGTGATCTGAGAACAGTCTGAAGATAATCTGAGATAGAGCTCTGAGTGCAGTGGTTTAAAGATGCACAGATCAATCAATTGCAGGCAGTGAGGTGATGTGAATTTGGTGTCCTCTATTGGTATGTGTTGTACCACCTGGTGGCATCTTGCGGATCCTCTAATGCAATGGCTTGTGGCGTCTGGTTTAACTGTTTCTCCTGCAGAGATATAAGCGGCAAGTGATGCGCTATGTATGCTTGACGGAGATACGATCGACACCACGACTGAGTATCACAATAATCCTACCAAGGAAAGAGGATATATAAAATAGAAAGAAACTTCCACATGGGAAAAATATATTAAAAATAAAGATTCCAAGACTTACCAAGCGGGAAAGCGCCGGCAGACAGGCACATGAACAAAACACACAAACACACACAAAGAATTACTAGCTTTCGCAACCGATGATTGCTTCTTCAGGAAGGAGAGGGAAAGACGAAAGGATGTGGGTTTTAAGGGAGAGGGTAAGGAGTCATTCCAATCCCGGGAGCGGAAAGACTTCCCTTAGGGGAAAAAAAGGACAGGTGTACACTCGCGCGCACACACACACACACAAACAAATCCATCCGCACATACACAGACACAAGCAGACATATTTAAAGGCAAAGAGTAAGGGCAGAGATGTCAGTCGAGGCGGAAGTACAGAGGCAAAGAAGTTGTTGAAAGACAGATGAGGTATGAGCGGCGGCAACTTGAAATTAGCGGAGGTTGAGGCCTGGCGGATATCGAGAAGAGAGGATATACTGAAGGGCGAGTTCCCATCTCCGGAGTTCGGATAGGTTGGTGTTGGTGGGAAGTATCAAGATAACTCGGACAGTGTAACACTGTGCCAAGATGTGCTGGCCGTGCATCAAGGCATGTTTAGCCTCAGGGTGATCCTCATTACCAACAAACACTGTCTGCCTGTGTCCATTCATGCGAATGGACAGTTTGTTGCTGGTCATTCCCACATAGAAAGCGTCACAGTGCAGGCAGGTCAGTTGGTAAATCACGTGGGTGCTGTCACACGTGGCTCTCCCTTTGATCGTGTACACCTTCCGGGTTACAGGACTGGAGTAGGTGGTGGTGGGAGGGTGCATAGGACAGGTTTTACACTGGGGGCGGTTGCAAGGGTAGGAGCCAGAGGGTAGGGAAGGTGGTTTGGGGATTTCATAGGGATGAACCAAGAGGTTATGAAGTTTAGTTGCCTCCGCTCATACCTCACCTGTCTTTCAACAACTTCTTTGCCTCTGTACTTCCGCCTCGACTGACATCTCTGCCCTTACTCTTTGCCTTTAAATATGTCTGTGTGCGTGTTTGTGTGTTTTGTTCATGTGCCTGTCTGCCGGCGCTTTCCTTCATGAAATCCTCCCCACTTCACCAAGAGTGTCTTTCCGCCATCCACCTAACCTTCATAACCTCTTGGTTCATCCCTATGAAATCCCCAAACCACGTTCCCTACCCTCTGGCTCCTACCCTTGCAACCGCCCCCGTGTAAAACCTGTCCTATGCACCCTCCCACCACCACCTACTCCAGTCCTGTAACCCGGAAGGTGTACACGATCAAAGGGAGAGCCACGTGTGAAAGCACCCACGTGATTTACCAACTGACCTGCCTGCACTGTGACGCTTTCTATGTGGGAATGACCAGCAACAAACTGTCCATTCGCATGAATGGACACAGGCAGACAGTGTTTGTTGGTAATGAGGATCACCCTGTGGCTAAACATGCCTTGATGCACGGCCAGCACATCTTGGCACAGTGTTACACCGTCCGAGTTATCTTGATACTTCCCACCAACACCAACCTATTCGAACTCCGGAGATGGGAACTCGCCCTTCAGTATATCCTCTCTTCTCGATATCCGCCAGGCCTCAACCTCCGCTAATTTCAAGTTGCCGCCGCTCATACCTCACCTGTCTTTCAACAACTTCTTTGCCTCTGTACTTCCGCCTCGACTGACATCTCTGCCCTTACTCTTTGCCTTTAAATATGTCTGCTTGTGTCTGTGTATGTGCGGATGGATATGTTTGTGTTTGTGTGTGTGTGTGTGCGCGAGTGTGCACCTGTCCTTTTTTTCCCCTAAGGGAAGTCTTTCCGCTCCCGGGATTGGAATGACTCCTTACCCTCTCCCTTAAAACCCACATCCTTTCGTCTTTCCCTCTCCTTCCTGAAGAAGCAACCATCGGTTGCGAAAGCTAGTAATTCTTTGTGTGTGTTTGTGTGTTTTGTTCATGTACCTGTCTGCCGGCGCTTTCCCGCTTGGTAAGTCTTGGAATCTTTGTTTTTATATAAAGAGGATATATAGTTTGACATACAGTCAGAACCATGTGTTGTTCCTGTTTCATCTTGATGTCATTGAGAAATTAAAGGTAAACTGAAAAATTACTGTGGTTTTATCGGGATTCAATACTGCCACCCCTCAGTGTCTTACATTAGACTAATTGCAGCATATGTAGAGGGATTAAAAAACTGATTCTTCACACACTCCATACATTGTAGAGGCAGGAACAAATCTTAACATGTGGTACTTTGCTGTGTGACCTTTGCTGTGCTGTTTGCACTTGTTTGCTGTTGATGATTCCGTTTGCTCCTGTGATGGTACTTCTTTGCCATTTCCATGATCTCTTTAATTCTGCCCATGCTTGTTACTACTTCTTTGCTTCTATGAAATTTCATTTCATGTGCCTGTATCTTGATTAAATCACTTTTCTTCATTGGTCACGTTTCAGAAGCATGTCAGGATAAGGATCTATACACTATCCTCTTTGTCTTATGTGGAGCATCTTTATTCCACACTAAGCTCTTGCCACTTCTTAGACATTCTAATGCTTGTCTTTTCTCTCTCATTGACTTCGTCATCATTACTCCTATGTTTCCACTACACTCAGAGTTATTTGAAAATGTCCCCTTATTTAGCTGTTACCATGACATCATAAATCCTGAGGTAGTCATCTCCCTCTTACTGCTCATGATTGTGATCTGGCTCTTTCTCACAATACATTTTGTACCATATAATCCAACCAACTCTGTTATTTGAATAAACTCATTAAGTAACCTTAAAAAGTTATAAATGCTTGGACACGTTTCATGGAGTAGAATTTTGGGCATGCACTCGTACATCTATAATTTGGAAAAGCCTGGTAAGAATTTTCTATAAACTCAAATGTCAGACTTTTTAATTACTAATAAAAAGACACCACACACACACACACACACACACACACACACACACACACGTGCGAAGCCTACACTTCTCTTCAAAAATTCATCTGTTGAAATAGGGCTTCAAGTCTGTAAGAGTGTCTTTTCAAAAAGATGACATTTTAAGATTTGGGCATTCCAGAATAGTCATGACAATTTTAAATAAAGGTAACTCTTCAAATACACAGGTTAAAAATGATCTTTAGAAAGAAGAAACTCATGGCTTTCAGGTAAGGCTTGTCAATAATAAAACAAATAATAATTCGTGGGGTCGAATTTTGAGGTGTGCGTGCTATTAGTAATCATAAATTTAGACTATGTCACATAAGTTTTTTCTATGTGAATTATTTACTCTGTTGTGATCAGCAGATGGATAAGAATTTGAATTTATTTCTAAGCAAGGTGATAAAAGATGTCATGCAAGCATTAACACATGTACAAAACTTAGTGAACACACAGTAAATTTATATGTGTACAAAGTCTACACTACCCATTTCAAAAATTCATCTAATGAAAAAAAAAGGCTTTTTCAAGTAAATATGTCTTTAATTTATATTTAAATAATGCATGCATTTGATGTAGTTTGGCAGTGAATTAAATATTTATCCCTGGAGTACGGTGCCAGAGTTAGATTTTTGAGATCACAATAGATGTATGCCTTTGTTGTTGCACTGCAATCTTGGAACCTTTCATTGGTTTCATAGTAGGCAGGACTGTCAACCGTGAAACTCCTAACTGAATAGATATATTGGGAAGTTGTGGAAAGTATCCCACGTTTCTTAAGGATATTATGGCGGGAGGTTCTCGGGGATATTTTGCACATTATTCAGACAACCTTTCTCTGTAGAAAGAAAATTTTCTTTGCTGTGGATGAACTACCCCAGAAGATAATTTCGTATCACATGGTAGAGTGGAAGACCTCAAAAGTTGTAGGCTTCGTGATGCTGATGTCTCTAAATTGTGAGATTCATTTAATGGTGAGAGTAGCTTAAGACAAGCCTTTTAGTGTCTGGAGGATGTGATGTTCCAGCTGACCCTACTGTTTATATGGAGGCCTAAGAATTTGGTGCAATGCTCCCCTTGTATTTGCTGACTCCTGTATGATAGTTATGTCCTGTGCAAATTTATGATTGAAGCTGAATTGAATGTAATTAGTTTTGCTCAGGTTTACTGTCAGTAAGTTTACACTGAATCAGGTTGAGAGTTCTGAAAGTAATTTGTTGACATCAGCTACTCTATTGGTGGGCAGTTTGTTGTTAAACACGGCACTGGTATTGTCAGCAAACATAGTGAACTTGTATGTTTTGTATGATAAAGGTTGGTCATTTATGGATATAAGAAACAGCAGAGGACCAAGGACAGAGCCTTAAAGGGCTCCACGGAATACAATGTCTTAGTTGGACTCTACCCCATCACCTGCTTTGCTGCTCTCATTAAAAACTATCTTCTGCTTCCTGTCTTTGAGGTAGGATTTTAGCCAATTTCCCACAGTGTCATGTTTTGTTGAGAAGTCAAAAGCCTTAGAAAGATCACAAAATGTCCCAACTACCTTAATTTTTTTTATCTAGGGATTCGTATACATCATTCGTAAGTGAAAATGTGGCATCAGTTGAAGACCAAACTGTCAATCATTAAAGATTTCAAACTTTTTGAGGACACAATTTTAGAATGTGATATTTTCGTAAGGATTTTTGCGAATGTGGTCAAGTGAGAGATGGGATGATAGTTTATGACTTGGGTCTCCCTTTTTGTGGAGTGGGTTCTGTATAGCAAGTTCTTTCCATCTGGGAAGACACCCTGATACGTAGAAGCATTAAATATATGGGATAAAAATTTGTGCAATTGATCAGAGCAGGTTTTTATTGTTTTAATGGAACTATTATCTTCACCTGATGATCTTTTGAGTTTTAGTGCGGCAAGTAAGGTGCTTGAATTTGAGATTACTCAATAGGAAAATTGAGCAGTGGGATGAAGTACATCAAATTTTCCAGATCTATCTTCTCACTACTGTGCCTCAGGAACTTCATTTTGGAGGGCAGAACTACATTTAGAAAATTCAATGGCACATGCTTCAAAATGTTGTTCTAAACATAAGTCGTGCACAGCAATTGCTTTACACTTGACACAGTTCTTAATAAAAGTAGCTACATCTCCTCCTTTTTTGTTTTCTGCAGTTTGAAGATATGATATTGTAGTCTTTCCACCCGTGAGCAGAAATAATGCTTAGTGGAGCATAGTACATGAATGTGATTTATACTTCCATTGTCATGCAGATTGTCTGGTAGTCCATTTAGCTTACTAAACCAGCCTATAATATTCTGGTGGAAGATTCCCAGCTGATGCATTCCGGATTCGGTCTCTGGGTTTTGTCCAAAAAAAGAACTCCTGTGATTTTTGGAAACCATTTGTCTGATGTAGTGGTGTCTATATGTGCTGCTTTTTATAGCATTGATTTCTTCCATAATTTAGAAGGGTACCTTACACTTTTTGTACTGACCTGTTTAGGTGCATCCTACGGTTAGTGACAAACTCTCTACTGAAGCTGCTTACATCTACAACACAACTGTTACTAGATTTATGTCTCGGTCCTTACAAGGTGGCAAGGATAGCATATAATAATGTCAGCCCACCAGATAAAATGAGAGAGACACTTTTATTGGCAGTACACAAGCAAACAGGTCACTATTATGACATGAAATAGGAACTAAGAGTCACTCACTAAAGTGCAACTTGATGTCCTTGGTTGGTGACTGGGTGATTTCCATTTGATGGTCTAGATGGTGATCCAGCAAGTGCCCAGGCTATTGTTCAGCACAGTTGGGTGCAGGCCAGTTGGAGTCCTGGGTTGTGTAGGTCAGTTGGAGATAGGACAACACTGAAGATGGTTACTGAAGATTGCTACGGATGGATGAGCTGCAAGGAACAGATGGCATTGAGCATGAAACAGGAGCAACTGCTTGGCTAGTGGTTGTCCAGCATCATGAGAAATCCAGTGAAATGATTTCTATGAGGTAAAACATGACATCCGGACACATCTCACATGTGTTCTTGGACGAAAGGAAGTTCGCAGTGTGTTCACAGTGCACCGATCATCTGTGCATGCTGCCGGTGGCCAGTGCTGATCCCTCAAATGTAGCCCACTGGAGACTGGTGTGTACACCGTGGGATGTGTGGCTGTTGTTGTCTGGTGTGTATGCAGAGTGGTGTGTTGCTGTTGTCATCTGCCTCTGTTTGTAAACACGCAGTATGTATGACTTGAATAGGGATTGTCGCATGTGTCTGCTATTTACTAACCACTGTACACACCTGAACAGGTCAGCAAAAGAAGCATTAGTTACACTTCTAAATACACAGAATGTCAGTGCTATGAAAAGCATTGCATATAGACAGACTACATTAGGCAAATGGTTTCCGAATTCACAGGACAAGAATGCATCCCTGAACCCATCTACTACAAATTCATTTTTAGACAAAACCGTGTAACTGTCTCTGGAAAGCATCAACAGATAATCTTCCACCAGCATATTATAAGCTAAATGAACTCAAACGGGTGGGTGTTGTCTGGCAGGGCAAGCATGAGCCTTGTCCTGCCATCTTCTACAGTAGGCCCTGCACACTCTGCCAGACAGCTCTCTTCTCTCCCCACACCCATACTTTGCTTTCCCTCCCTTCCCCTTCCCTGTCCCACTCCGAAATACCACTTTCATTCAAGGTAATGACTCCATCACGACTGAAGTTGCTGGGGATAGTGGACATGGGTGTGAGGTATGCCTTCTTGTGTGAATGTCTGTGTTTTCCTTTCTTTTCTGAGGAGAGCTTTGGCCAAAAGCTTAATATGTTACTGTCTTTTCGTTGTGCTTGTCTGCAACTTGGTATGTCATCTATATGGTGAGTTTGCAAAAACAGACATAATGTCTTATGGGGTAACAGCAATCAGTGATTAACAGCAATCAGTGATTTTATAATGCTACTTAAAATCCGTCTTGATTGCAAATTTTTTTTTTATTCATATGACCGGTTTCGGTTCACTCAGAACCATCTTCAGATTTGATATTTCAGTTACAGGCTTAACCCGTCCAAATCCAGCAATTTTCACATGTGACGTAGCATGTGAAAATTGCTGGATTTGGACGGGTTAAGCCTGTAACTGAAATATCAGATCTGAAGATGGTTCTGAGTGAACCGAAACCGGTCATATGAATAAAAAAAAAAATTGCAATCAAGACGGATTTTAAGTAACATTATATGGTGAGTAGCAATCTACCCTTTTCATAATTGTTAAAATAATATTAGGATGTATATGGAGGCGTACAATTGGCATTTTTCCATTGCTCCTTTAGCAAATGGAATAATACAGGGAGTGACCAATACAAATACAAAGTACCCTCTGGTACGTAGTATACAGTGGTAATAATAATTCTGCCACTCATAATCATTTTTTGCAACTGTTAGTTTTATGCGTTAAACACATTTGACAGAACTCTTTTTACATCAGTGAACTACATTACATACTCAGTTTAAAATGAAAAATATGTATTGCAATGAAAATGGACAACACTAGGACCCAGAATATGGATTTTCTTCTGAGTCAGTGACATAATGTGAAGAAAAAGTAGTGAATATTTAACTTTCAGAATACAGCATTGTTCTTTGGAAGCCACGAAGTGCAGTATGAAGGTAAGTCTCTCCAGCATGTAAAATTTAGAACAGAGAAGAGAAATGACAAACATGGACGCACAAGAAAAGATGTTATATCTAATTATATCAGAAGAATATTCAAATGAGAAAACTAATAATTTTTTTTTAGACAGGGTCACTGGCCAGTAATTGCCTTCAGGAGGTGAAATGTAAACACACATGCGTTTAAGAGCCAAAACATTATGACCACATGCTTAATAGCTTGTTTATTGTTTGTCTGTCTTTGAAAGGAAATACATGAGTGATTCTGTGTATCAGGGATCAGACAGTTTGTTAATAGGTGTGTAGCATTAGATGACTATGCACAGGCCATGTAATTCGTGTAAATAGTGAGCTGCTGATTTGCATATGTGGTGATCGCACCTGATAGTGACCCAAATCAGTTCCATAGGATTTACCTTGGGTGAATTTGGATGCCGAGACATCAAGGTGAGTTCATTGTAACACTCCCCAAATCACTGTAGCATGGTTCTGGCTTGAGACACAAACAATTATACTGCTGAAAGATGACCTTGCTGTCGGGAAAGACATCAAGCATGTAAGAATGCAGGTGGTTCGCAGTTATCAGCATGTCTTCAATTACTACCACGTGTTCCATGCAAGTGCAGGAGTATGTCCTTCACAGCAAAATACTGCTTCCACCAGCCTGCATACGTGGCACACTGCACGTTTTGAGTCGCTGTTCACCTCATCTCAATGACAATGTTTGTGGAGACGATAAGTGACCTAGTGCAGCAAAAATGCAATTCGCTCGAAGATGCAACTTGTTTCCATTGATCAAAGGTCAAGTCCTGATGGTCATTAGATTAATATCTAAACATATAGGGGAGGCCTGCTACGGAGCTCCATGTTCAACCATGTACGATGAACAGTGTGCTCCAAAACACTTGTGCATGCACCAGCATTTTATTCTTTTGACATGTATGCCACAGATCACCATCTATCCTGCTTTACACAGTAGAAAAGCCTCGGATACCCATGTTCTGTGAAGAATTGTGGATATCCAACCATTTAGCACTTAGTGGTAGTTTCACTGTCTTCCTACCTCTTTCTGTAGATGCTCATGACAGAGCAAATGAATACATGACCAGTGTCACCGATTTCAATGTACTTGCTCACAGGCTCTGTGTAATAATAATCTGCCCTTTACCAAAGACGGTTACCTCAATTGCTTTTGCGGTCCATATCTTCACTAGGGTGATCCCCCATCCGTATCTGTTCCGCTTACATACTTTTATTACCACGTCATATGCCCGCGATTCCACCAGCCGGAAACCAACACCAAAGTGGGGAGTGTTCACAGTGTTTTGGCTGTTCACTGTAAAAGTTCAGTACTCTACCTAGCTTGTGGAACTAATATTTCCTTCATCTGAGAGGAACAGGGGAAAGGTTAAAAAAGAGTGATACGGTGAGATATTCTAACGGTTTCCGCAACAAGAGAAGCTGTGCAAAACTGGATCGCGAACTTCATACTTCTCTTACTTGAAATGCATAGCCATTCCTCTTCTCTGGATACGTGGTTGCATCGATCTCCACAACTTCTTCTCCAAAGAAATGATGCTCGTTAGAGGAGTTAAAGAAACATTCTCTCTCTCTCTCCCTCTAGAAATAACTCAGTACCCTCATAAAACTTTCATTTCAGAAGGTATATTTTCATTTCCACGAGTTTCACATAAGCATGCAAACTCTTGCAAGTCAACTGCATCATTAACCATTAAATACTATTAAATATAATTACAATGTGGTGGGTTTAATAACCACCAGAAATTCAATGACAGATCTTGCTTCTAGCAAGACAAACACCAAAATTAAGTAAGAATCTCTAGACAGAACATGTTTCAATTGTCTATAACAACTGCAATTATTCGTCCACCAAGGAATAACATGTAATTACTCCTTGTACTTTCCATATAGGTTCTATGGCACGATTGGCAAACACTTGTCGGCATCACTCGTCTGACACAGCTCCTGTCCTCCCATGACCCACGTCCATCCTGCACACGCAGACATGTGTTGTGCTGTAAATAGGCGCTCTCTCTCACACTTATCTTTAAAATACCGTGTGTTTGAGGCAGTAGAAGGGCGAGTGGTTCCAGAATTTATGTGTAAACTCTTGAATGACTACATAACCCCCCCCCCCCTCTCGGATCAAACACATGGTATTTTATACATAACCATTATGTACATTAATATTGTACCTAGTAACCATCCACATTTTAAAAGTAATCATTTACTGCATAAGTTCCCTCCCTCTTCTTTTTCTTCTTCTTCTTCTTCTTCTGAACATAATCCTCTATTTATGATTTCATTTTTCATTACCCTTATGAACGGCGAGGACTCTCCTTTCAGCTCCAATCATAAACTCCAGATGTCATGGACCCTTGAATATTTCAGTCTTTATTCTAATTCTTTATATTAGTATGTAATGGCCTCATTACTCATAGTAGCCTGGAGGAACCCTGGGCAAAATAAAAGTGTTCCTATTTGAAATGTGTATTCTTATAGGACAACTATCCAAGGAGTTCCACCCAATAACATCCAAACAGTAGACTCTGTACACAATTTATTAAATTGCCAATACTAAACTCTTTTAAATAACACCCAATTCATATAACTTACAAAACTTAACAAATGGTTAAAGAGTGAGCTTTAAAAATAATAATGGTGGCTTGCCACCATAAAATCAAGAACCTTTTACATTAGTGCTTTTAGAGTTTACCCAAAAGACAAAATCCAATTATAAGTTAACTTGGCATTACAATTTAAAATGATTTATATAAAAAAACTTTGAGCAAGATAATGGCGCTTGGCACCATAAAATGAAAGAAGCCAACACACAACCAATAAATATAATAACAAAGTAATAATTTGATACAACCAAAGGGCAAGGGCAACTCCCAACACTTCGGAGCCTTCCCACTAGAAACGCTTCCCAAATTAACCGCTGATAGCTCCCCGACATGCCTCTCACAACTGTCCATCCCTTACACACCATGTTATGTTCTGTAACACATGACAGATAATATTAACACAAGATAAAATTCAAAAATACAGTATAACATCCCGACAGCACATGATAACCATGGCGCCGTTAACTCGGGCGCTCTTAATAAGTGCTGGAAGCCAACACACAAATCTCAAACAATTCTCACTTCTTAAAACGATACAATAAAAGCCAAGCGCACATGAATAGTCAAACCACAGTCTTAGAAATGCCTTAACGACACCAATTTAATAATAACACAGTTAAAAAAAAATATAGAACATACTACGAAATGCTGTTACACAACCAAATTGATGAGATCTTGATATTCAGGTCCAGAAGACCACATATACCAAGCAGCAGTAATTCACTATGTATATACTGTACAAAACCATCCTTCTTAGGCAGACTTTAGAACACATTGTATGCCAAATGTACCATACATGAACTCAACTCCGGGCCGGACTCCAGTTGAGCATATAATTTAGTACCAACAAATATCGTAATGAGCCACACACACAGCAAAAAGTTCCAACAACACCGTCCCACATCAGAAAAGTTCAGAAACTGCTGCTGGAGATTCCAGGGGAAAATCTGAAGAGCCAACCGAGCTCACACCCTAACCTGGCAGACGACTCCAAAATTCAGCAACTAGTTGTCTCCGGGCCAGAGTATCGCAGGACTCCACCGCACCTCCACATCAGACAGGCAGGAAGAACAAGTACGCCGACTTCAATTAATCACCACCGCATGGCCAACAGTCACCTCTGCCCCAGACCACTCTGCTCATATTGCGAGGCACCACAACCTTAGTGCTAGTCACTAGCAGGTCAAGCAGAGCGAACTTCACATTCCATGCAATACCCGGAAAACCAACTACCCTCTTGCTTTCCGCCAGCGACGTCATAGCAAATCGCCACAGGAGTGCCACCCGCACCAGGACAGCGAACTATAATTGATTGCAGTGCGCGCTCTGAACAAGATCACAGGATAGCAGCGCGCGCTGTATCATTATTGACACTCATAAAACATAATAATGCTAGTTAAGTATAAAATTCAAACTTACCAGAATAATTAATACACAATATGTGACTTCTGTTGCGATACTGTCCTTTTCCCCTTGGATCAGCATCTATACCTTACATGTGGGTTGACCCTATGAGTGCCCTTTTTTCCTTCTGTTTTGGTAGGTACACCCCTTTAAATTCCTTTTCTCCTATGGTACAGATCAATCCCCTTCTTGGTGCCCCTGTCTGCACAGTATAGATCAACCTTTCTTACGTCTGCATATCTGTCCTTTATATCCAATAAATGCTGTGTTCGCCCTCCTTATCCTTTATGAATAGGCCTCTAGGTTCATTACCCGAGTGTACATCTTTATGTTCACTATTATTAAATATCCTGTGGTAAAAATACAAAATCTTTTTCACACTTCACACTTGCTTTTCAATACTTTATTTAGTACTCTAGAGTCGTCCTTCACTTTTCAAATATTATACTCTTGGTATATACTCTACCTCTATACACTATTCATACAAATTATGTTTACTTGTGTTATAAGAGTCCCACTATCCTACCAGTCATCAGAATATTTGACAAACTGACCTTCCTTAACAATTACCATAAACCCTTCTTCTCTGGCTTATGCTGTCCTTAATTACTCACGCTTTCTACTTAGGTATACTCAATGTAAAATTAGTGTAGTTCTTCTGTACTTATGTGCATATGCAATGTGGAATGATCATTGTTCTTATATATTATTTCAATCTGTCCTTTCATTGTTTGCATCTTCGTGTTTCGTTGTGTGTATGTGTAAGTGTGTCTGTGTATCCTGATTCTTCGGCCTACTTATATAAAATAAGTCGAAGATTATTGGAAGCCATGGAAAATAAGGAGTTCAGCGATAGAAGTATATGAATATGTAAAGAGGGAAAGATAGACAGGTACTCAAATGAGAAATAAGAAAGGAAAAAGTAGAAATTGTTGTCAAGATTGAAGAAGAGAAAGAAGATAGCCCCAAAGACAGGAGACCCTTCCCACCCCCCTTCCCCAGGATCCCCACCTTGCCAGTACTTGAGTGAGAATCCGGAGGAGGTATGGTGTTAAATCGTCTCCTATAGAACGGACATTCTCATCTTCACCCTTGAGGTCGCCGAAGAAAAATCTTAGCAACACTTATGGAACAGCAAATGGTGAAGAAACAGTCCCACTTGTCTGCGAGGGTTGTCTGGAAGGTGTGACGTGTGTTTATTGTTAATCATGATTTATCTGTTGGAGTAAATCATGCTATTAGTTACACTACCCACCCCTTTCAAAACTTAAAAGAAACCCATTTACATCACATATTATAAAAGGTAAAAAACATTCTCCATTAAGTATAAAATTATGTATCATATTACAATTATGTAATTATTCATACAATATCATATCTTCTATTAATGTAATATCCTTTGCAGTTTATTAAGACCTCCACACCCAGGTTTATGTAGACAAACTGAATAAGAGATTACTTTCAAAGAATAACTTAGGCAAAAATAAGACCTAACTATATGTGGATGGCGGAAGAGACTGGCTGGCTAGACAAAAATAAGACCTAACTGTACGTGGAGACCACATCGGCTGCTGTCGACATTACAGTCGAGACCACAGGAGAGAATGGCTGGCTAGGCAGATTTAATCTTTATCACATGTCGCCGCCTAGCAAGTCGAAATAAGTTGAGACAATGTGGGACGATTCATGAAGACAGGCAGGGAATAACCTAGGATGACACCATAAAATTTCCTAGTGGGCACAGCTCCCTACTCTCTAACCACTGAAGATGACGTAAATACTTAGCAGGCACAATCCTCCAACAACCGAGGACGACTTCTTCCAAATATTTAGCGGGCACAATCCTCCAACAACCGAGGACGACTTCTTCCAAATACTTAGTGAGCACAATCCACCAACAACTGAGGGCAACTTAATCACATACCAATAGCAGTTTTGGGTGATGTTATCACAATTTCACACTGGTATGTTTCCCTAATAATGGATAATAGGATACTGTAAGAAGTAGGGTAAATTCAGTGCAGGAAAATTTTATTGCAGAAGAAACACCGAAAACAACTAGGGATCCGATGGTCGTCACTCTGCCCGTTAACACAGAACGTTAACGTTCCTGGGAGATAGATGTGACTCCACTCAGATCCCATGGATCTGACATTAACCTTGCTCGGTTTCTTTCGGACCAATACTTCTTGTTAAATTTTGTGTTAAAGCCTCCCCACAAAAAAACAAATACCACTTTACTTGGAAACACAACATTAAGTAGCGTTACTCTATTTTCTACTCTGTCATGGACAAGTTTGAATTCTACACGTCATCAATAACACTGCTATTATCATTAAGTTTGGAAAAAACAACAGTTGAAATGTTTCGGGAGATTATCCTTGTGGCAACTTTTCTGTTGATTATTTACTCTACCCGTCGCATTCCACATTATCTACTCATGTTTTAACGCCTGCAATTTGTGATTGGACTATGGGAATTAGTTTGTCCTGCTTCTCAACACTTTCCTTTAAAGTGTGTAATCTTTGTTTTACAGCAACAAATGTAACATTGCATACACTTTGAAATGATCCTAACTTTTCATCAAGCTCAACTTCTACATTGTTACATGTGTGTTCAATGTCAGATTCTAACTTCTGGGTCAACTTCTGCAGTTGGTCATCGTGCTTTTGACTAAAGTGGGTAAACATTTGCTTCATCTGGATAGTCAAAGAATTACTTATTTCATTTTTTTAAATCTAATTGCAAACTCTCCACTCTACCATTTAAGGCCCTGAATTTAGAACTTAAAAACCTCACTCTGTGCTTCCAGCTGCTCATCTAATTTAGCATTCAACTGAGTATTCACTGAGTCTAACTTGAGACTTAAAGTAGTAATTCGGATGTTTTGAGCTTTGATTAAATTCATTACTTCAGACCAGTCTGGCATCTACCTACTCACTGTCATGGCCATGGCTGGTTCTGATAGTTCCACATTTTTTTGAGTATTATCCATATCTTAGATCTAGTGATCATTAAAAAAATTCAGCTCTGAGTAACTACACCAAGAGTCTATTATTGAACAGTGCCCTTAAATTCACACTCATATAATTGTTGTCTTTTGCTCACCCGGAGTAGAGTTTTAGGCTGCATCAGTGAACCGGTATGGAATCAACACCGGTGAACAGCACGGGCGCTGGCAGGGTTGGAGATTGGTTTCAGCGTCGGTGCTGGTGAATGGAGTTGTAGTAAGCACTGGTGAGCAGCAGCTGGCGCCGTTGGCATTGGTTGCTGGTTATGGCATCCACGCCCTCGCAAAGGGTGTGAGGGCAGCTTACTCTCCACAGTGGATCTTCATCGTCGAATAGATCTCGTCGTAACTCTTCTAAGACTAAAGTTATGAGATTTTCCTATGTCTTCTCTTGTATGGTATTTATTAATTTTCACCCGTTTTTACCGCTTATGCAGAATATAACTCTGTGAAACAATTTCTCTGTCTTGTTACTATTGGTTGCTATGGCACCTCACAAAATCTTCTTCCCTTGCTTTCGTTTCAAAATTCCTCTTTCTTCAAGTTCTGATCACATCGGCCGCCACGTTCTAATGGTTTTGGTGACAAGAGAAGCAGTGCAAAACCGGATTGTGAACTTCACACTTCTCTGCCCAGCAGGGTACACGTCAACCTCCTGAGGCCCATATCACGATGTTGAAGGTGTCGGCCACTGTGGCATGGGCAGGTCCAACTCCATCGGTAGGATGAGAGGAGGCGAAGGCTCTGTCTGCATGGGGCTCATGACAGTGGTGAATTTGATTGTGATGTCGGTGCTGCAATCCATCTGTGCCTGAAATGAGATACATGCATGTGCCAAGTCAACAAAGGATCTTGCCTCGTGCCCACTGTCTGCTGTCGCTAAAAACCCTGTAAAACACAATATCATGTGGCACGAAGTGATACTTGCAGCCTTCCTTCGGCGACTGATGCTGAGGAGGGTGGAGCAGTGTCCGAAGGTATCGGCCTTGAAGCAATTCTGCCGGTGTGGATGCGAATGATGGGAAGCCAGAAACAATTGAAATGCTTGGTGTGTGTGCGATGTGAAGTTTGGCCATCTACTGCTTGAAGGTTCTGACAAAATGTTCTGCTTCACTGTTGGACTGTGGATGGAATGGTGCACCAGTTAGATGCTGCGTGCCATTACATTCACAGAATGTTTCAGATTATTTTGACATGAACTGAGGGCCATTGACTGATGACCTCATAAGTTAAGTCGCATAGTGCTCAGAGCCATTTGAACCATTTGAGGACCATTGTCCGACACTATGACTTCAGGCAAACCTAGAAGGCAAAAAATATACGTGATGTTGTCAAGTTCATTGGCACAGCAAAGGAAACTTGTTATAAGAGGCTACGACAATCAACCAATGAATGTCCCAAAAAGGTTGCCCGTTTTTACCGCTTATGAAGAATCTAACTCTGTGAAACAATTTCTCTGTCTTGTTACTATTGGTTGCTATGACAACTCACAAAATCTTCTTCCCTTGCTTTCGTTTCAAAATTCCTCTTTCTTCAAGTTCTGATCACATTGGCCGCCATGTTCTAATGGTTTTGGTGACGAGAAGCAGTGCAAAACCGGATTGCGAACTTCACACTCCTCTTACTACAGCTGACTTACTTGAAAAGTTTAGCCAGTCCTCTTCTCTGGATACACACCTGCATTGATCTTCACAACTTATTCTCCGAAGAGATAATGCTGGCTAGAGCAATAAAAACTCTCTCTCTCTCTCTCTCTCTCTCTCTCTCTCTCTCTCTAACACACACACATTTATGTTTAAAGTATTGCATGTTCGAGGCAGCAGAAGGTCGAGCGGTTTCAGAATTTACATGTAAATTCTCAAATCACTACAATATCCCACCTATAATGGGGACTTATTTATGATGATAGAATTAGCAGTAGACAAAAAATAAAGTGGTGAATACCGCTAGTTGGCAGTCAAAGGTATTGTGGCTAAGAGTGAGCAGAGAGGAAAAAAGTCATAACGTGACCATAGTGAGAAACCATTGGCATTGCAGGATTTGGACAGTCTTGACTGAGTAAGTAGTAGAGAAGCCTCCCCTTACTCACTTGACATCTGAAACACTGGTAGAAGGGGAACATAAAAATGTTCTGAGCTGTTGAACATGTCAGGACAGTTATGTTACACACCAGGCAACCTTTTTAAGTATTTCTTGATTATCATTTTCCAAGCTTACTCATAATGATGTAGTGTTCCAGAACTACAAAAGATGCTGTCCATTCTGGAAATAATTTGTTCTCAATAAAGTAAGAAATTATTGGAATAGTCATACATTTTCTGTTGCATTAATATCCTAATAAAAGATTCTTGTGTACACACACTAAATGTTATTGAAGAAAAATGTGCAAAAGATGTATTACATTACTTATTTGTTTTGGATATAATTTCTCATAATACAATGCATTTCAAGCCTGTTCTGCCCATCTTTAGGTGCTTATGCTTACAGAAAATTGTTACTTAAAAATAAATTGTGTTAAACTAGACTAACTTATAACTTTTTGTTTACTGTTCGCTACTGAAGGGGCTATTGGAGTATTTGGAGGGTGGGGAGGGGAGGCAGGTGTTGACCGGAAATTGATGTCCAATGATGTCTTCTGCTGGTGTGGAAACGTGCATTGTTTATAGTGATTGAGAACACAGCCTGTGTGGAATATAGATATTTTTGCAACAGTTACTATGTTGCAAATATTGTATAATACACTTTTATGTATGACAGTTGTTCACTTACGATTTTGGTGTTCCAAATGTTTGTTTCTCATTATGAAATTACAAACAAATAGTTATTCTATATAGTCAGGGTTCCCAAAATAGCCAGTATGACAATAATTAATTAGGTATTATATTGGTGGATGGATAGTTGTGAAAGGTGAAACAGTTACATGTAAAATAGTTGAAGAAGAAGGCCAATATGAATTATTCAATTTTCTTTTGTTTTTATTTATAAAATTTTATTTTGTCAGCTGTAGATGTGACTGTAGCAGTGTATCCTAAAAACCAGCCAAAACCTTCTGCCTCACACCCACTCACTTCATTGCAATTATTTTTTTGTCCCTGCATTGTATTTATTGTAACTGAATTCACTTTTCATCATAGGCACTCTTTCGTTGCTAATCTTCAGTTTTGTTTATGATGTTTCCCATTTGGCTCATGCTGGTTATTGTGACTGAGCTAAACTAGCATTTATTTTAACAAGGTTAGATATATTTTCTCCTTCTCTTGTGCTCCCCCCCCCCCTCCCCCACACACATATATTTGGTAATTATACTTCAGGATAGCAGAGGCAAACATATTTTAATACTTATTCAATCCACATAATTTGTTTGTTATTAGTTATTTTTACATACACCTATATCAAATTTTGATATTGGAAATTTCATTGGTTTAAAAAAAAAAGAAAGAAAGATTACACATGGCACATTCAAAATGGAAGGAGTGTTTAGTTATGAAAGAGAATACATTCAATACATGCACCTTTTACTGTCAGTTTTAATTTCCTACCTACCGACTTTATTTTTCTTCATAATTGCTTTTCACTTCTAACCATTTTTTGTGGTGTTGTATTTCCTCTGAGTAGAAATTCTTCACATTGGAATTGAACCAGATGACAATTATGACCTTGAGGTCCTTACAATCTTTAAATGTTGCCCACTAAACTAGTTCCCTATATCATCAATTTTCAATTCAGTGAGTGGTTTGCAGTACACATCTCCTATAATTGTTCACCAACATCGTATAAGGCCCATATGATTCCTCTTTTGTCCTAGAAAATAATAACTATAATACTGCAGCTAAAGTAATTAGATTGGTAAAAAGATTTTTGATTTTGAAAAGGTTCAATTTCCGGTTTTTTTGATTCTGCATCGATGTAGGAGATTTATTCTTGTTGCCTCTTACAATGTGGGAAAACACATCAAATACATCTTGCCTATAGCAGTCCAAAAACACTTACCTGGTTGATATTTTCTGCTCTTTGTTGGCCACTGAGTGTTCACAGTCTCTGCCTATACACAGTTGTGATATCTGAGTATTTCTGTGACAGTCATACAAATAGTGATGAGTCCAACATGAAGGAATTTCTCATCCAGAGTACCAATACTGATCAGATCACTGTTCTGATCTACTTGCTGCTTAGTTTCAGTGGTGTGATTTCTGAGCCTCTCACTCTGCTGTTCATTGTGTGCATTTGTATGGCTACTTCTAAAGTCTCAACACCACTGAGTTAGCCTTCATTCACTCACTAATGTAGGCTCACAAACTAGGCACAAATTTTGATGAATTTGAACAGTTGTAGAGCCTTTTGTATACAAAAATCACACACTGCATCTTTTGGCAGTGCAGTAAATTGAATCAAATCCATGACTTCTGTGGCTTTATAAACAATCAATAGACGTCTCTGTATTTGTGCAATTTTTTTTTTCTGAGTTGCCGAAATTTAAATATAATTTAGTTTTTTTTTTTAAAGAGGCTTGTACATGTTCTCAGTGAAAGTATGGCTGCAAGTTGTCCATTGGTATGAAGGGCATGAAAATGCATTTACATAATAGTTATGTATGTCCAAACTAATTAATTGTAAAACACGTATGCACACACAATCACTTCTACCCACCATCATACACATAGGCAGGTAGTATCTATTCAGAAATTATTCTGTGGGGTTGTAGATGCTGTCAACAAATAATGATCTGAGTATGGCTTCACCCTGTCTTTATTCTCTATCAGGTCCTTTAATTCACTAGGAATGTGGTCAGATATATTTGTGTACCTAACTTACCTTTCTTTGCCAGAGCTTGGGTGAGTTATGTTTGGTGAATATAATTATTTTATTACTTATATATTTGTATCATATTGAAACTGCTTAGTTTAACAACCAAAAATGAAATGGGAGCAACTATTTTGTGAGCTTTATGTATTTAAATAGATTAGACAGTACCGGGAGAGGCTAATAACAGCTACATCATCTTGTATTGTTGTCTTTCACTATTGAAACAAATTATTCATTGCACAAAAACATGCTTTGAAGATAGAATCTGATGTTCATCCTCAAACTCCGTGTAGGCAACTGTTCACAAAATTAGGCTTATAAAATAACAGTCTCACAATACATTTATTCTTCTTTGAAGTTTGTTGTAAAGAGCTGGGCACTATTTGAAAATAATGGTAGCATTCATAAATGTAATACTAGGAACAAAATAGCCTCCATTATCCACATCTTACCCTTACTCTCATACAAAAAGGAGAAAAGCATGCAGCCATAAAAATATTTGAGTTCCTTTCTTATGAATTTAAAGTTCTGTCAGATAATAGAAGCTTTAAAAACAAATTTGAATAGATACTACTTGACAAGTCTTACTCCATAGATGAACTTCTGAGTAGATATGCATGTGTCTGAGTTATATTTACCAAATTTTGTTGTAGATTAAGATTGAAACAAAAGTCAATGGCCACCATGTACACATATTTACACAGAGAAAATGTATCTTATTTCTAAACCTACTGACATGCTACACATCAGGATGGGTTTCAGGAATATGGTCCACAAAAACGCAAGAAACAAAAGGAAACTAAACTAGAGGTGTGTGTGTGTGTGTGTGTGTGTGTGTGTGTGTGTGTGTGTGTGTGTGTGTGTGTGTGTAGATCTCATTGTATTTGTGCAGTTCGTTTCTGAGCTACCAAAACTTAAGTACAAGAGATTTCATTTAATAGCATGAAGGGCATGACATAAGTCATGATAAGAAAGTTTCATATGGCAGAAGAAATAATATTAAAGGACTTTAAAATGTGATTTATGTATTTCATTATCTAAATTTTTCAAGTCATTTGAGTTGTTTGTAGGAGAAATGTCAAGATTTACTATGAAACATTTTTATAAGGGCGATATACAAGTTTCTGCATACATTACTGTGATACATAAGCACATTGAACAAAAAATTAGTCTGCCACAGGAGAAACATGCTAATACCATGTAACACCATATGTAGCCTTGATAATGGCTTCAATTTGGTGAGAAAGTGTGTCCATAAGTTTCTTCAGGTACATCGTAATCAGCTAAAACCACTCATTGCATAGACACCATGGAGCTACCAAATTTCAGGGCTGATGTCTGCTACATTTCAGGCACTGTTGCAAATAGTCCCAGGCATTTTCTATGGGATTAAGATTAAATGATTTAGCTGGCCAGTTGAGGTGGAATAGGAAGCCTGAGTATTTGCTGAACCAGGGACATATGTGCGCTTCCCTGTGAACATAGCTGGTCTCATCTTGGAAAACGAAGAAGAAAGGACAATGACCACTCACCAAGAATGATGAAATAAACATCCTGGTTCACGTTTACAGTGACACAAATGAGTTGACCCCAATTCACACTATGAAAACACACCCAAAACATCATTAAACCACCTCTTGATATGGACTAGAACCTCCATGCGCCGTGGATTAAACACCTTATTGGGATGTCAGTGAACTAAACATGTTGCATCACTTGAATGGAAAGCTTGCAACACTTGAACCAAAGAATGTGCTTCCAAACAGCAATTGTCCAGTATCTGGTTTGTTTGACCCATTGAAAGCAAAAAGCTTTATGTGCCACTGTAAACAATGGTCTTCTGTGAGGTTGTTGTTGTTGCCTTCAGTCCAAAGACTGGTTTGATGCAGCACTTCCACTCTGTTCTATCCTGTGCAAGCCTCTTATTTCCAAATAACTACTACAGCCTACATCCATCTGAATCTGCTTACTATATTCATCTGTTGGTCGCTTTCTATGATTTTTATCCCGCACACTTGCCTCCGATACTAAACTGGTGATTCCCTGATGTCGCAGACTCTGTAAACCGATTCCTTCTTTTAGTGCCACAAATTTCATGCCTCCCCAGCTCCATTCAGAACTTCTTCATCAGTTATACGATCTATCCATCTAATCTTCAGCATTCTTCTTTAGCACCACATTTCAAAAGCTTCTATTCTCTTCTTGTCTTAAGTAGTTATCATGCATGTTTCACTTCCATACAATGGTACGCTCTAGACAAATACCTTCAGGAATGACTTCCTAACACTTAAGTCTATATTCATTGTTAACAAATTGCTCTTCTGCAGAAACGCTTTTCTTGCCACTGCTAGTCTACATTTGAAATCCTCTGTTCTTCAGCCATCATCTGTTATTTTGCTGCTGATATAGCAAAACCCACATACTAATTTAAATTTCTCATTTCCTAATCTAATTACCTTAGTATTAATTTCTCATTGATGATCATCTTATATCGTCTTATCAAGACAATGTCGCTTCTATTCAGCTGCTCTTCCAATTACAGTGTCATCAGAAAATCTAAAAGTTTTTATTTCTTCTCCCTGAACTTTATTTTTTACTCCAAATTATATATACCACTTGGTCAACATACACTATGAATAACATTGGCGACAAGCTACAACCCTTTCTCATTCTGTTGCAGAGTGCTTCTTTCCTTTTGCACCCCTTGATTCTTGTCACAGGTGTTTGGTTTCTACACAAGTTGCAAATAGTCTCTTGGTTTTTGTATTTTACTCCTGTTGCCTTTGGTATTTCAAAGAGTGTGTCCCAGTCAACATTGTCAAAAGATTTCTCTATGTCTACAAATGCTATAAATGTTGGTGTGCTTTTCCTTAACCTATCTTCTAACATAAGCCGTAGGGTCAGTATTGCTTCACGTGTTCCTACATTTCTCCAGACTCCAAACTGATCTTCTCCAAGGTCACCTTCTACCAGTTTTTTCTTTCTCCTGTATAGCATTCATGTTGGTATTTTACAACAATCATTTATCGAACTGATGTTGTTGTTGTTGTGGTATTCAGTCCTAAGACTGGTTTGATGCAGCTCTCCATGCTACTCTATCCCGTGCAAACTTCTTCATCTTCCAGTACCTACCGCAACCTACATCCTTCTGAATCTGCTTAGTGTATTCATCTCTTGGTCTCCCTCTACAATTTTTACCCTCCACACTGCCCTCCAATACTAAATTGGTGATCCCTTGATGCCTCAGAACATGTCCTACCAACCGATCCCTTCTTCTAGTCAAGTTGTGCGGCAAACTTCTCTTCTCACCAATCCTATTCAACACTTCCTCATTAGTTATGTGATCTACCCATCTAATCTTTAGCATTCTTCTGTAGCACCACATTTCAAAACCTTCTATTCTCTTCTTGTCCAACCTATTTATTGTCCACGTTTCACTTCCATACATGGCTACACTCCATACAAATACTTTCAAAAATGACTTCCTGACACTTAAATCTATACTCGATGTTAACAAATTTCTCTTCTTCAGAAACGCTTTCCTTGCCGTTGCCAGTCTACATTTTATATCCTCTCTACTCCGATCATCATCATCAGTTATTTTGCGCCCCAAAAGCAAAATTCCTTTACTACTTTAAGTGTCTCATTTCCTAATCTAATTCCTTCAGCATCACCCGATTTAATTCGACTATATTCCATTATCCTTGTTTTGCTTTTGTTGATGTTCATCTTATATCCTCCTTTCAAGACAATATCCATTCCGTTCAACTGCTCTTCCAAGTCCTTTGCTGTTTCTGACAGAATTACAATGTCATCGGCGAACCTCAAAGTTTTTATTTCTTCTCCATGGATTTTAATACCTACTCCGATTTTTTCTTTTGTTTCCCTCACTGCTTGCTCAATATACAGATTGAATAACATCGGGGAGAGAATACAACCCTGTCTCACTCCCTTCCCAACCACTGCTGTCTTTCATGTCCCTCGACTCTTATAACTGCTATCTGGTTTCTGTACAAATTGTAAATAGCCTTTCGCTCCCTGTATTTTACCCCTGCCACCTTCAGAATTTGAAAGAGAGTATTCCAGTCAACATTATCAAAAGCTTCCTCTAAGTCTACAAATGCTAGAAACGTAGGTTTGCCCTTCCTTAACCTAGCTTCTAAAATAAGTCTCGAACTGATAGTTAAGTAATTTTCACACCTGTCAGCAACTGCGTTCTTTGGAATTGGAATTATAACATTTTTTTTGAAGTCAGAGGGTGTGTCTCCATTCTCAAGTGTGTTGCAGACCAGATGGAAGAGTTTTGTCATGGCTGGCTCTCCCAAGGCTATCTGCAGGTCTGACAGTATGTCATCTCCTCCCGGGACCTTGTTTCGATTTAGGTCGTTCGGTGCTTTGCCAAATTCTTGTCGCAACATTATAACTTCCATCTCATCTTCAGCTATATCCTCTTGCATTTCTTTTATACTGCTTTCAAGTTCATCTCCCTTGTATAGATCCTCTGTATACTCCCCCCCCCCCAACGTTTCAGCTTTCCCTTCTTTGCGTAGGGTTATTTTCTCTCTGAGCCCTTCATATTCGTATGGCTGCTTCTCTTCTCTCCAAAAGAATTTAATTTTCCTGTAGGCAGTAGCTATCTTTCCTCTATTTAAATAGGCGCCTAATCCTTAAATTTATCCTCTAACCATTCCTGCTTGGCAATTTTGCACGTCCTGTCACTCTAATTTTTGGGCATTTGTATTCCATTTTGCCTGCTTCATTTCCTGCATTTGTATATTTTCTCCTTTCATCCATTAAATTCAATATCTTGTTTGATCTTGTGCTGCCTTCACTATTTCATCTCTTAAAGCTACCCATTCGTCTCCAATTGTATTTTTTTCCCTTGTTCTACTCAACCATTGCCTAACGCTCACTCTGAAGCTCTCTACAATCTCTGATCCTTTCAACTTATCCAGGCCTCATTGCCTTAAGTTAGTACCTTTCTGCAATTTATTCAGTTTTATTCTACAGTTTATTAAATTGAGAGAGGGACCCAGATCAAAATGTCCATTGCATGTAATCCCCATCAGCATGTTTTCTCACAGACTGCTTGTTATTGACAGACCTTGGTACTCATCTACAGTCCCTGTGAATTAGAGGTTAGACACTCCACATTGATACACCAACACATCAAGTAACTTCATTCACTCTTTGGTCGTGGACATGCCCAAAAACAACATCTCCTCTCTCCTGTGCCATCATGTCTTCACATCAATCCATCTCACTGTGTTGATTCCATACAACAGACTGGCATATACACACACCACTTCACTGAGATGATTTAAGTTAGTGGTGGAGAATCTGATTCAGACAAGGCTTTGCAGAAGTCGATACTGTTTAAAGAGAGGGAAGAAAAGAAGTAGTCCCACGAGAAGGAGGAGATTCTGGTGCCCTTCCTGTTGTGTCTAGGAATCCTGGTCACTCAGTTCACTAGGCAAACAATCAAACAACTTTTATTAATGAGTTTTATTACAATAAGACAAGATACAATACTGAACTTTGGTAGATGTTTCACAAGCAAAGGATGACAAACAAAATAATGTCTTCTTCAGAATAGACAAACAAGTCTGTGCTACATAGAGTGTCCTAATGAAGTAGCTATTGTCAACGCTGTTATCGAAGTGGGCTGCCACCAGTCAGGCGTGGCACTTATTTCTTCCTCACATAGGGGCCTCTCCTTTTGCGTTGTTGTCCTGGAAGAGAGGTTGGTCAGCATGTTATTGGCTGACTTCGTCTCACAGCCTTCTCTTCCCTGTTGTTCCCAACTGGTGTGCCAGCACTGACTTTATGCCGTAACATTCCTCCCCCACAAAGCAATGGACTGTTGTCATATGTGGTGCATGACAAGGGGACAGGGGAGGGAACCAGGAACATGGACGCCCTGATGGACTGGAAGCTGTGGCTGCAGGGGACGTCAGACTTCCGGTCACAACCCGCCATCCGACCTCCTTCTGGTAGAAGCGTCCAGCAGGGTACACATCAACCTCCTGAGGCCCATTTCACGATGTAGAAGGCGTCGGCCACTGCGGCATGGGCGGGTCCAACTCCATCAGTATGATGAGAGGAGGCGAAGGCTCTGTCTGCATGGGGCACATGACAGTGGTGAATTTGATTGTGATATCGGTGCTGCAATCCATCTGGGCCTGAAATGAGATACATGCATGTGCCAAGTCAATGAAGGATCTTGCCTCATGCCCACCGTCTGCTGTTGCTAAAAACCCTGTAAAACACAATATCATGTGGCACGAAGTGATACTTGCAGCCTTCGTTGGGTGACAGATGATGAGGAGGGTGGAGCAGTGTCCGAAGGCATCGGCCGTGAAGCAATCCTGCCAGTGTAGATGCGAATGATAGGAGGCTAGAAACAGTTGAAATGCTTGATCCCTGGTGTGTGTGATGTGAAATTTGGCCATCTACTGCTTGAAGGTTCTGACAAAATGTTCTGCTTCACTGTTGGACTGTGGATGGAACGGTGCACCAGTTAGATGCTGTATGCCATTATATTCACAGAATGTTTCAGATTCTTTTGACATGAACTGAGGGCCATTGACTGATGACCTCATAAGTTAAGTCGCATAGTGCTCAGAGCCCTTTGAACAATTTGAGGGCCATTGTCCAGGCAAACCTCCAAGGCAAAAAATAGACGTGACGTTGTCGAGTTCGTTGGCACAGCAAAAGGAAACTTGTTATAAGAGGCTACGACAATCAACCAATGAATGTCCCAAAAAGGTCCTGCAAAGACTATGTGCACACACTGCCATGGTGATTGCGACTTAAGCCCTGCAAAGAATTTTTATGGTGGAGCAGACTGGTTTCCACGCATGCATGACACTGTGACATCGTCTGTTCTATTTGGTTGTCCGTATCAATCCCCCAGTGTCCCTGGTGAAGTAACTGCAACACACCTTTTTGCAAAACCATCATTTTGAACAACAATCACACCTTGCTGTATAGCGAGGCTATGCCGATGTGCAAAGTATCGGTACACTACAGAGTTCTTTATGCTATGCAATGAGCAAGGCAAAGATGTATGAATGTATTTTAGCAAAATGTTCAAATCTGAACCAGCTTCTGTGGCCTGTGTAATTTTCCTTTATTTAAAAGGAAAGAATTGAAGCAATTCAGAATTTTGAGCATTGATGTGTCAACAGCAGAAGCATCAAAGTCTGTATCAGGGCCAATCAGAAGCCGTAATAGAGCATTCACAAAATACCATGTTGAATTGTCAGACAATATACAATCTCATACTGGTATTGAGACAACAACAAAGCCATCTTTGCAATTTTTGAGCAGTTCGTACAGGAATTGGCTTCATGGGATGAAACAAGGACTGCAATGGCTTGTGATTCGTTGCTAAGTAGAATTTTCTGCCATAGAAATAGTGGTGAAATTTGGTGACACCATACACAATAGCCAATGCCTCTTTCTCAATTTGTGAATGGTTACACTGAGCTTTGGACAACACTTCTGATGCGAAAGCAATAGGCCTGTTTAATAACCCAACCTGTGTAAAAGCACTGCACTGACACTGTAAGAGGAAATGTCAGCTTGCAACACAACTGGTTTGTCAGGATAAAAGTGAACCAAACAGTGATCACTGAGCAATGCATCTTTAAGTTTTTGAAAAACTTCTTGGCACTCATTTGTACAAACAAAGAAGACTTTCTTGTGATGCAAGTGATGCAATTTGTGCAGCATTTGGTATGAACCGAAGCTAATAGTTCAATTTCCTTAAGGCTGGCTGCAATTCTGTGACATTACAAGGAATTGGCTAACAAATGTGACTGAAGAGGAGGTACACATTGACTGTTTATGACATGACCAAGACACTGCAACAGAAATTTTAAAAAATCACACTTGTCCAGTCTACACTTTAGTCCTTTATCAGGTAGCACACAAATTTGCAGTGTGTTCTTCAGGTGTACAACCTGCTATGACAATATTGTCCAAATAGTTTGGACAGTTTGGTACTTGAGCAGTCAGCTGTTCCAAAAACCATTGGAAAATGGTGGGTGCGAAAGAACTGCCAAAAGGCAGATGCAAATATTCAAACAAGCCCAAATGAGTGTTCACAGCACGCATGGTTTGAGATCATATCATCGAGTAGTTTCTGAAGATAAGCATCGCGCAATCAATTTTTGAACAGTAGCAACCAGTGCCTAATCTGTCCATGAGATCCTTTGGGTCTGGCGATGGATAAGTGTCAAACACAGTATGTGGATTGACTGTAGATTTAAAGTCAACACAGAGGTGAATGCGCCCTGAACGTTTGGGGAGCAAAACCAGTGGACCTGCCCATCAACTAGCTTGTATGGGTGCAATAGCTCCGTGATCTTGCAATTCTTTAAGTTTAGCATCAAATTTGCCCCACAATGCAATGGGAACAGTTCTGGCCTGGCAAAAGTTTGGCTGAGCATTGTGTTTCATAGTAATGTGTGAAACAAAATTGTTAGCCTTGCCTAAACCTTCAAAAAAAGAGTTCAGAGAATTCTTTCAGGAAGTGACCTAGCTACACTGTCGTTAGCATTGAATGCATTCACTGACAACATATTGTTCTGAATTTGAAAGCTAATCATCTCAAACGAGTCCAAGTCAAATATGTTCTCACAATCACGTGATTGTAGCACAGTGAAAGTCACAGTTTGTGTTTGTGAGCGATGTGTGGCAGACAAAGTATATTTTCCGAGAACAGGAATGTTTTGTCCATATAAACTATCAGGTGTGTGCTAGTTTTAGATATGTGGAGAGCGTAACAGTTCATACGTGGTACGCTTCAGTAACGTGACAGAGGCACCCATGTCCAACTGAAATTTTACATGTTTTCCACTAAGATGTAAATGAACAAAAAGTTTGTTGGACTGGTGTAGCACTGAAGAAAATGTTTGGTTTCTAGTTTTCTAATGCCTGCAACATGCTTTGAATACACTGCATTGATTACATGGACCTTGTGACTAGATTTTTATGAGGGGCAGAATTCTTATGTTTGTTCTATTGCAAATGTACAGATTGTACTTGATCTTTCTTGCCACAAGTGTTACACTGTGAATGTTTGGACAGGCAATCTTGGGGTTTGTGCTGTGAATAGTGCCGAGGACATGACTTAATTCTGTTCGCTGATACAGCTGCCCATTTAGAGAACTGTTTACATGGCTTGGCACATGCATGCTGTTGCTGCCTAGTGGGTCGGTCGTGAGCAAGGGTTGACTCGACCCAACAAACTGGTGGCTGCTCACATTTGTTGGCCACTATATTGGTCTAGAATTTTCGCTATGTGAAGAAATGATTGATCTGTTTCAAAATCTGTTCTCTAAGTTTGACATCAGTTACATTGTACACAATCACATCACACAACGTAACATCTGAATATAAAACACCACAAGCACATTTGAATTTGCGTTTCCTCGTCATACTGTTACCCACTCGTGATAAGTTTCTCCTGGTCTTTTCTTGAAACCAAAGAATTGTTACCTAACTGCCACCACATTCACATTGTCACCAATGTTGTTGTGTCTAGGAATCCTGTGTACTCAGTTCACTAGACAAACAGTCAAACAACTTGTATTAATGAGTTTTATTACGATAAGACAATGTAGAATAATTAACTTTGGTAGATGTCTCATGAGCAAAGGGTGATATACAAAATAATGTCTTCTGCAGAACAGACAAACAAGTCTTTCCTACATAGAGATTCCTAATGAAGTGGCTATAGTTGACACTGCTATTCAAGTGGGCTGTCGTCAATCGGGCATGGCACTTACATCCTCCTCATATAGGGGCCGTTGCTGTCGCATTGTTGTCCTGGAAGGGAGGTCAATCAGAGTGCAATTGGCTGACTTCTTCTTGCAGCCTTCTTTTGCCTGTCGCTCCTGACTGACGTGCTGGTGCTGACTTTACGCTGTAACACTCTGTGCCAGCAGACACTGCGTGCACCAACTTTATATGCAAGGATGCGTTAATCATGGTGTCTATAGCTCCACCCCCTACACACCCTGATGCAGAAAAAATGTATATTGATGAAGAATCCTCACAACGAGTAGCAGCAAATGGCCCTGAGGCATGACCTGTCTCCTCGGTCCCTTTACATTGCCACAGGGCACTGACACTGTGATCCTCCAGTGGAACTGTAGTGATTTTTTCCATCACTTGCCCGAGCCATGATGTCTCTTGTGTATTTCACCTAAGAACCCACATCCTCTGCAGCTATTGAAGCTATTTTAAGAATCACACTGACTATGAAAGAGCATCAGACGGTGTTTGCATGTATGTTCTAGACTCTGTCTACAGCAAACATGTGCCACTTGTTAGAAATTTGAAGGCTGTCGCTGTTCATGTGAAGACCTCTATAAAATTTACTATCTGCAATGTGTATCTCCCTCCCAAAGAAATAAGTCCCAGAAGACACTGTCTTCACTGTTTTCTCAGCTGATGATACTCCCCCCCCCCCCTCCCCCTTCCTCATTTTAGGTGACTTCAATGCCCACAACCCTTTGCATGGTGGAACTTTAACCACTGGCCACAGTAAAGCTGTCGAAAACTTGCTTGCACAGCTCAGCCTTTGCCTTTGGGATACTGGTGTCCCCAAGCTTTTCAGTGTGGCATATTAATTTATTCAGCCATTGATCTTTCCCTTTGCAGCCCAGGTCTTCCCCTCCATCCAGTGAAGGGTCCATGATGACTTGTGTGACAATGATCATTTTTCAATCATTTTGACCCCTTCCCCCTCAGCATCACCAGTGTGGGCTTGCAGCTAGATGGGTTTTCTGCAAAGCTGACTGGGATGCTTTCACCACTAACATCATGCTTTGCACCCTGCCACATGGAGGTATCACTGCAGCTGTCCAGAGTACAACTGCAGCCATTTTATGAGCAGCTGACTTAGTGAACCCCCCTTCCGTGCCATTAGAAGACAGTACCTTGGTGGACTCCCGAAATTGGCACGGTCATTGGAGATCACAGATGGGCTCTCCAACACTACAAGCAACATCCATTGATGGAGCACCTCACTGCTTTTAAACGGCTCCATACCTGGCTCCACCACCTCATAAAATGTCTGAAACGAAAATGCTGGTAACGGTATGTTGCTACCATTGGACCCCATACCCCACGAGTGGAAGTTAGCTGGGTCAGTGGTGCAATTTATTAGTCTGAGTTTTATTCCACCTTGCTGCCATTATGACTAAAGTGAATGCTGGAAGAGGATATAACATGAGTTGCCTACTATTAGTAATGTATCAGTGCGAGTGGTTAGTCACTTGAGAGCCTTGGTGCGACACAGAATGTATTAAATTGGGTGCACAGCAGGCCAACATCCACCTAACATTTTTTACATGTTGTAAGCACCCCAGACCATGACTGTTATATTTCCTGAGGATGTTTGGCTCTCAAAGATAATCTTGCTCTCAATTAAAATATAATACAGAGGTGCAGTGTTAAAAAAAACCACTTCCTTGCCTGAACATTTCCACATTACACAATGAATTTAGATTCTTTTAACTGCACTCGACTCTATGGCCATCTTTCATACCATGAAGACTTATCAGAAATTCACACCAGTGCCGAGCCATGCAAGAAATCACTTTTCCATGATGATGAGACTGCATGTTGATTGTGATATGCAGTTCTACCATTGTTCTAAAGTTTATCACAGTTCCATTGAGACTTCATATCACACAGTCAAAATCACTGCCCTGCATATGCTTTTTACTGATGTATTAAATTGTGGAATAACCTGTCACTACTCAACTGCAGTTCCAGACACTCAGAGTAGTGCTTGGAAAGCCATTTGTACTTTAAAAGTACCTCCTGACCAAATAATGTTAGCATTTCATTGGAAGGGTCAGATACAGGTCTGTCCATCATATAGCACCCAGAGTGACTCTCCAGATCGATAGTGCCAATGCCAAAATGAGCACTCCTTTCCACTTTATTCATATCTCTGTGGCAATAAGTAATCATGCTGTTACTCATTTTATAAACTAATGGAAGAAAGTAGCACATAATAGACGAGATTATTTTATTAAACACTGTCCTCAATTACGTGCTTTAGATTAATTTTAAAATATGTTTTTTCTTAATCTAGAGGGTTAAGAACAAGTGGGACTATTTTCTCTCGACACCAATATCTTGCAATATTGCCATTGAAGTTCTTCAGGGCGGGTTCCTCTCAGCAATCACAATCCCATTCGCTTTCTGATACTGTATCGGTATTACTATACTGAAGTTGTTCTAGAAGATACTAGTAACCTATCATTTTCCCATGCAATTGGCACTCCCATCTACTTCAAGCCTTGTCAACCCATGCGCTTTCCCACTCAAGATAACTCAGTGCCTTCTATATCAATTGTTCGATGTATGGCTGCCCATTGCTTTATGAATACTCACACTTACATTTACTGTGATTAATAAGAAAAATATATTACTTCACATCACCATATGGGTGTCATGAATTACTATGGTTTAAATTTGGTTTAAGCCCTTACATTACTATTATTATTATTAAAAATGCTATTGAAGTGTTTAAATAAAATTGCAAAATAGAATGTGTATATTTATACAGTACTATGTAACGTAGTTGCTATGTTACAGGATGTACCTGGCGTCTCGGTGAATAATGTCTACACTAACCCAGACACTGTTGTCAAACATTTTGCTTTGCATTATGCTCAAGCCTCTGCATCTGAGAATTTTCAGCCTGCATTTCTTGTTGAGTGGTAGAGTGAGTTCACTTGAAATTTACTACATGTCACCTGTTCTGTGAATGGGAATTACTCAATGCCCTCACCATGTGCCCTGACACTGCTCCGGGACCAGACTGCATCCGTAGCCAAATACTCAAACACTTATCATGACAACATCATGTCCTTGCAATTTTAAACCATATCTCGAGTAAGGTTGAGCACCCGTCTCAATAGCTGGAGAGTGTGATCATCCCAGTATGGAAACTGGGTAAGCACCTCCATGAGATAGCCAGCCATCACCTAATGAATGTATGGTGAGCTGACAGCTGTGTTGGTACCTCGAGGCTCAAGCCCTTTCGGCTTTGTCAAGGAAGGTTTTTGGCAAGGCTGCTCTGCTGACAAGTTGGGCTGCCTGGAGTCAGCTATTCTGTCAGCTTTTGCTCGGCATCAGCATGATATTGCTGTCTTCTTTGACTTGCAAAAGACACCACAAGGCATCACCACATTCCTGCTACCCTGTGTGAGTGAGTCCCTCTCACAGCACCTCCCCCCCACCCCATCCCCCCACCCCCTTCCCCTACTGATGTACGGGAGAACAGGGTCCCACATGGCTCTGTATTGAGTGCAACCCTTTTTCTATTGGCTACCAGAGTCTAGCTGCATCTGTGGGGTCTACAGTGACACCCTCCCTGTATACTGATGACTTTTGCATCTACTATTGAATCTCAACTGTGGGTGTTGCTGAACACTGACTGCAGGGTGCCATTTGACTGGTGCAGCCCAGGACACTTACCCATGGCTTCCAATCTTCTGCCACCACCATACTGTCCATCCACAACCAGAACTCTATCTCAATGACCAAGTGCTTAACATGGTGAACTCTTACCACTTTTTGGGATTCCTCTTCG